>NC_090923.1:732917739-733220770 GCF_040938575.1 Ambystoma mexicanum
TCCACCAGGCCCCCACACATGTCTCCCACCACCCCCACCCCCCAGCCACCATGGACAGCCCCCACCAGGCCCCCACTCATGTCTCCCACCCACCCCCACCCCCCAGCCACCATGGGCACCCTCCACCAGGCCCCCACTCATGTCCCCCTGCACCCCCACCCCCCAGCATCCAGGGTGAGAGGATTGGCCGACACATGCAGGAAACCCCCGAACATGGACGATCCCAATTGGGCCACGTCGGCACGGTGCTCTTCGTGATGTTGTGCGTGCTCCTCCCGGGAAGCACGCACGTCATCACGAATTGCACCCGCGAGCATCGCGACCCCAATCAGGACCTTCTCCATACGGACACGGGTCCCCTCGTCCGCAGGTGGAGGGGAGTCAGGTGACATGGACATCCCCTCTACCTGCGGACGGGCCTGGGATGGGGCATCCCTGCTGGTGCATGGTGGTGCACTCACAGGGTCAGGGACAGCGACATGCACAGGCCCCTCCACGGTGACCTGTGCTGCCTCCTGCCCCTGCCCCTGGACTGCACCACTTGCACCAGCAGGGATGCCCCCACTAGGCCCCATGTGTGCCTCAGTGGCGGCCTCCTCCTCCTCTGTGGAAACCACCAACCTGGATGGCTCCTCACCGTCTTCCGCCGTAGCAGGCCCCTGTGGGGGCTCACCCACCCCTTCCGCTGCAGCCGTGGGGGCATCCCCGCCGCCTTGCTCCACAGCGCCGTCTCCGCCCTCTTCTTCACTAGCTGCTGCGTAGAGGGAGACATAGAACACAAGCATCAGTGTACTGTTCAATGGTCCCCTAGACAGGAAGCAATAGCAGATGAGTACCACTGTCAAAGTACACTTCCATCATGTCCCTCCACAACACATGGGTCAGTCCAGGCAAAACACACACAGTAACAGGCATGGTGCATGCCATGGACATTTCCATACATGTCCAATGGACTCTTGAAACATACAATGATATGGAACTCACATGCATCATGGGTCATGCCTATCACATGCACACACTTCACCTCAGTCACATCCATCTGGCCTCATACACCCCAAACACAGCGGATACAAGGATAACTAGGCTGCATCAGTGAATCTGTGCATTGTCACACACATGTGTCATGCATCCATGGCATTCACAAGTCACAGACACGCAGGTCAGGCACACAGACATGGCTACCATATATGTACCTGGCATCAGCACCCATCCCTCACTCCCACCCATGTCCAGGAACAGAGACTGGCATGCTCTCATGTGTAAAATCTGCATAGGGCTCCCCATGTCGCATTTAAACACATGCAACAACCATGTGGTTCACATATCACTGGTCGCACATGCATTACCATGATGTCCCTGCACACATACATGCATACATGGCCTATGTCACACATACAGGCAAGTATCAGCCACCAGCACACCGCAACATGCCCTGTCTCACACAGCAATGCTTGGCCACTTACCGCTCAACTCCAGACGGGTCTCCCTCTCAAGGATCTGGGCGTGGAGCGCTGGGCGTACGCGTTCCAGGACCCTCATCTGGATGGAACTCATGCGGCCCCGGCCCCCCTCCACGAGGCGCGGGGCCTTCACGAGGGTCCTGGATCTCAAGTACTCCCAGCGCTTCTTGATCTTCTGGACGTCGCGGGTTACCACCCCCTCCGCGTTGATGGCAACCACACAGTCGTCCCAGATCCTCTCCCGTCCTTCCTTGCTGGCGCGGGACGATCCAAAGAGGGCATCATACTGCCCCAGGACATGCTCCACCAGGACACCAACTTCGGTGGCAGTGAAGCTGGTGCCCCTCTGCCCCTCTGGCCTGGGGTTGCCACTGGTGCCAGATGTGGAAGTGCCCGACATGGCAACCCCAGAGGTAGGAGTGGGTGGGCAACTGGGTCCTGGGGCTGGGCTGTGGAGCGATGTTATCCCAGTCGGGAGTCTTCTGTTCCAGCAGGGGTGGACACAGCAACTGGACCCCTGCAGATGGCTGATGTGCAGGCGCCAAATGGCAGCAGCAGCAGATGGCACGTGGGAGGCTGCTCGGGGCACTGGGGGGCAGTAATTCGGCCTTCTGGGCAGGAGCGTGGTCTTCCCTGTGTTTTCGCGTGGCCAGCTTGATATGGAGTGATTTGGCACGTGAAAATCCTGCACGTCAGCGTGAAATTCGAGGAAAGGCCCTTAGCGCATAAGCGCGTCAGCACGCATACACGATTCTATTGGACCAAAGGCCCTCAGCACGTAAGCGCGTCTGTGACGTGACCCGCACGGGTGTTTCCTTCATAGCACGTGATGACGGAGCACACGTGGAAAGACTGCACGTCAGAGTGTCATCGCGTGTAATTGCGCGTACACGCGATTGGCCTATGTATGTGTATTTCAGGGGTGCGCGGGCACTTACACACGCGAGTACATCAGCGCACGTGTATTCCGGGGTGCGCAGGAAATCCCACATGCTATTGGCCTGGGTACTGGATTTCAGGGATGCGCAGGAAGTTTCACACGCGAGTACATCAGCGCACGTGCATACCGGGGTGCGCGGGAATTTCCACACGCTATTGGCCTGGGTACTGGATTTCAGGGGTGCGCAGGAAGTTTCACACGCTCGCCTACAACACGCGCAAAGAAACACGTACGCCAGTAGGAAGCAGGCATACGTCGACCCGCGACGCATAAATTTGCACGCAAAAAAAATAACAAGCTCAGACGCCAGGATGAATATACCGTTCCTAGTAGCAGTGGCCGTGGGCTACCAAAGGAGGAGGAGGAGGATAGTCAGGGCCAGAATATTCACACCCAGAACCAGCCTTTTCGGGATGCCTGATGACCAGGTGTATGGGAGGTACAGGTTTCCACCACACATAATACTGGACCTGGTGAGTGAGTGGGAGGATGACCTCACATCACCCACCCTGTGCTCCCAAGCACTCAGCCCCCTGGAGAAGGTCCTCAATGTACTGCACTTCTTAGCCACTGGATCATTTCAGCGGACAAGTGCCATAGTGGGTGGGGTGTCACAGGCCACGCAGTCACGCTGCCTACACCAGGTCTTGAACATCATCACTGCATGCCCATCAGTCCGCAGGCACATATACCTGCCCAGAACACCTTCAGAAAGGCATGCTGCCGCCCTGGATTTTTATGGTGTGGCACGATTCCCCAAAGTGTTGGTGCCATCGACTGCACCCATGTGGCTCTACGTCCCCCCAGGGCATCTGAGCACATCTATAGGAACCGCAAGCACTGGCATTCCATCAACGTGCAGGTAGTATGCAATGCCAAGGGATTCATCACCTCAGTATATGCCAACTATCCCGGGTCCACCCACGACAGCTTCATTTACCGAATGTCCACCCTAAGCCGGGACCTAGAAGCTGGGCGGCATGGCGATACATGGCTGCTTGGTGAGTATGAATGCCACTGCACATGCATGCATGTCAGATACTGAGCAAGGTCACAACCCCACCAATGATACAAATCACCACCTCCACAGGGGACAGTGCCTACCCTCTCAGCCCCCACATGATGATGCCAATTTGGAACCCCACCACGCCACCCGAGGTAAGATATAACACAGCCCACATTGCAACCCGGGGCATAGTGGAGCGCACATTCGGAGTGCTTAAGTCACGCTTTCGCTCCTTTGACCGTTCTGGTGGGCAGCTGTTATACGCTCCCCCAGTAGTGTGCAGGATCATAGTGGCAGCATGTGTCCTGCACAACATTGCAACACGCCGGGGCCTGGCCGTGGACATGGTGGTGCCCCCACATCCCCAACCACATGCACCCCCTCTGTGCATGGGAGGGGAAAGGGCATGGGGGAAGGCAGCCCGTACACAGCTAGTGGCTAATTACTTCACATAGAAATCACACCCCTGTGGAGTGCACACTGCCCTGGCACATACCATCTGACAATCAATGATGACTCAACCTGACACTGATCCTGAATGTCTGGAGAATCAACCGTCAAAACCATATCAGCCTGAGATTGTTCACCTGGAAGTGTTACAATGTGTGCATCCCTACCTACACAGACACCACCAATGCAGTTTCGTGAAAAAACACATTCATGCAGCTAAAATGAATACCCACTTGCAAAATGCAACATGAGGACAGTGCCAAGTCACCCAACCCATCCCCAGCACCGCCACACGACACACCGTGCCATGTCATGCTATGTGCAGGTAAACAAAGTAATCCCCACAACATGACACAAGTGTCACAATGTACAGTGTCCTTAATTGAAACTCGCGACACCTGAAATGCTCACAGTAATGCAGGACCAACAACACACTTGAGCAGGTATTTAGCAATAACACTTATCAGCTACTGACCCTCAAAACTACCATTAGCATGACATTACGAATGTAAGGAATTAGTAGTCTCACCACCTGGAAATGCCTGCACTCCCACCACTTCCAACTGTACAGTTTTGCTGCCATGTAGAGTTGTAGGTGCACTGCTGCCAACATGGACCCCATCTCCAAAGTAGAGGGCCTTGTGTAGACATGAGGAAAGGACCTGCAAATTAGGAGGTAGACACGGATGATGAGTTACACATCAATGCAACATGCAGTGTACAACACAACAGCAATATGCACTAGGAATTTATACACAGTATTGACTAGACTACCCACACATGTAGTGGGAGTCCAATGTCACCATGTACGTCAATGTCACTTGGGCACACCCTTTGCAAGCCCATGGAAACGGGAAGCAGGAGGGGTGTGTGTGACAAAAACCCAAGCATCTGAATCAAATACATGACAAGCCTGCATGTGCCCAGCCACAATACAGCGTATGCCCAAGGGAGCCACAGAAGGCAACACATTGTCCCCAAAAAAAATAAATAAATAAATAAATAAATAAATAAAAAAAAAATCAAAAATGGCCATTAATGGGCCCGGGGGGGTTGGGGAGGCCACCCAGGAGGTCCGAGGACAGGGTGCACACCAAAACCCACCTGTGTGGATCTTGCGAAAAAAAAACACCTCCATGGGCTCATGGCCCACACGGCTACCCTATTGTGGGAGTATCACTGCTGTCGCTATTATCACCCTGTGCAGCTGCATCCGGAGTGGTTGCACTATGGGAGGCAGCCCACGCAAGGCCCTAGTCTGTTCCTCCATGCCTGCAAGCATGCGGGTGTGGTAGGTCTCGTTCTGGAGGATGAGTGTGCAGAGGCGCCCATGCAAAAACTCACGGGATGCCCGGACCTCCGCCCTAGTTGCCTGCATCTCAGCTGAGAGCATACGGGTGAGACGCTCCAGCTGCTGTTCTGTCCTTCAGTTTGTTGAATCCTCAAGCTCAACAAGAGTCGTCCTGAGGTGAAGGAGCTCAGGGCTTCCCTGTGGCCCTGGGACTCTATGGAGATGGCTTCCTGCAGAGTCGCCAGTGCCGCCCGCCTGTCCCTGTTGGACGCCAACATGTCCTCCCTGTGTGACTGGCAGATGGAGTCGGTTGCCTGCTGTAGTCGCTCCATCAGCCTTTCGGGGGGGACAATGGAAGTGGCCACCCTATCCATGGCCTGAGCCATCATCTCTGATGATGCTGCCTGTTGGGTTGCCATACCGTAAATGGATTGCTCCCATGCGGTATTGCCAGGTGGCGTACGCCCACCACGTCGGCGGGCACCACACCTGTCTGGGGCAAGGCGAACTGCGCCTTGCTGTGCCGGCACTGCCTGAGGCTGCAGGAATGCATTCCCCCTCTGATCTGCTGGCCCAGGAACAGGATCAGATGTCGCGGAGTGTGACCCTGCATCCGTAACCACCAAAGGCGTAGCTGCCAACACTGACATCCCCATTGAGGTTTCTGACCCTGGTGCAGGTGGGTGGGACAGAACAGAATCCCTCCCAGGAACACTCACCTGCGACAGCACGTAGGTCTCATCATCCGAATCAACACCTGAGTACAGCTCGGGGGAGGTGCAGCCAGAGACACCCCTTGAGAGCACGACCTGCAGCAGTTGTGGGTTCTCACCCACCACCACACCACGTCCCTTACTGGTGGTCGGACGGCCCTCGGACCCCTCCTGGGTCTGCACCATCTCCACAACCCCAGCAGTATCAGGTGCGTCTTCCCCTGCAAAGACATAAAAGCAAACAAATGGAAACAGGCATTAGCACCATGGCACACAATGAGGGCTGAGAAGCAACAGAACCAGTACTTGATTTACACATGTCCCACATGACTAAAACCCTCCCGTGCATGCACCCTCACTGCATATGAAGGGCAGGCAAATGGCACACACTGATGACACCAAGATGGAAGATGAACACATTTTCTGCATGCTGCCTGGCAGTGGCATCACACATTGGCCTGTGATTGCCAGGTGAAACACACATGCCATCACACAGATGGCATGTACCATTGCTATTGAGTGAAGATGGAGAGGAGGGCAGCACTTATTCATTCAGTCCAGTTCCCTCATGTAATAGCTTTTCTAATTCAAACAGGTCTGATTTTTCACCTGGAGCTGCCAGTCCAAAATGGTCCGATTGCACAGGGACATGTCTGAACAAATGATATCCAGGTAACAAAGTCACTCCACTTTACCATAGCCATGTCAGACATGTGACTAGAGGACTGAGAAATGCCTAGTAAAAGTGGTGGAATGCAAACAATCTGCCTGAATGAACAGAGAAAAATAAGCAACAATGTTGTGGCAAGGTGACACTTCAAGGGCAACTGGCGTGCTGTTGGGCTAGATGTCTACTGTTGGCAGAAGGGATACTGCTATGGCCAAATGCTGCTGCGCAGAATGTATTGCATGAAGCACATGGGTGTCCCAAACGACTCAGGCGCACACACCCTCACCTGGCACACAAACAGAAGCCCTCACACACACACCATGCACATGGATGACACACACATGCATGTGCACTCACCAGACAATGCCTCATAATCAGGCAGATCTCCCACGCCTAGGATCTGTTCCTCCGTGACGTAGGTCCCAGTGACTGACTCATGTGGAGTGAGTTCCATGTCTTCTACTGGAGACCCACCTCCAGTCACTAGAGTTGCGGCATGACTTGAGGCCAGCTTATTCTTTGCCCTGCGCTTTAGGTCATTCCAGCGCTTATAGCAATCATTGGCTGTGCGCCTCACGATTCCAAGGGCACATACGATGTCTGCAACGGTCTGCCAGTGTGCCTGGCGTTGTGCAGGTGTGGTCTTGGATCCTGCAACAATGACCATCTCGTTATCATGTGCGGACACATACTCGACAAGTGCATTCAGTTCGGCATCCGTGAAGCTGGGCTTCCTCGACGGGCCGGACTGTGTAGCCGTGTCTGGGGCATCAGCCTGTGCCAGACGAGCAGTCTTCCTCTTCTGCTTGGAAGGTGGTGGTGATCCTGAGGGTCCTATGCCGCTCTGGACACTAGGGGCAGGAGCCCTGGTGGACTCTGTATCAGGAGTGTGGGATTGCACACTCAGCATGGGAGTTGGTGCAGGCATTGGCTCAAGTGTAATGGTGTCAGGGGGAATGTCAGCAGGATGGACTAGGACCGACACTGTCCTGGCTGGGTGTGTGAGAGCTGGGGTGGATGGAGCCGCAGCTGCCCCTGCAGCCTCTCCACCCTGCCTACTTGGGGCAGCAGATGACCTTGCTGCCCCTGATCCACGTGGCCTGATGACATCAACGTGCACCAGCGCACATGTCATAGGCCTGCTGACCTGGAAGTCAGCCAGGTCTGGTGCCACAATGGGCTGGTCCAACAAGGGCTGAGCATGGATGGTGTCAGCCACATCAGCCTCAACCAGGGGGGGGGATTATGGGTGCACATGGGGGGACAGGGTCACCCTGCAAGTAACAACCACGTCCCCTACCGGATCCACCACGGCCACCACTTGTGGCTCGTCCACCTTTGCCACCCTTACGGATTCCTCGCCTCCCAACCATGGCACTGATGTTAATGTGCGTATGGGAGTGGCTGTAAACTATTGTCCTGGGCAATTGGGGGTCAAAGGGATTGGGTACCAGGTGGTAATTGTACCCTAGTGCTCTAGCAAGGCTGAATGTGACCCCTGGGGAAAGATGACGGGTCACGCAACGCACAGGAAGCCCAAAAAAGGGAGATGACGTGCACGCAACCCCTCCTAGACCACGTGTGGGTAAAAAAAAACCTGCACTACGCTGTGGCACCCAGTAACACAAGAATGAACGTATGCGTGTCACACGGAGCCTAGAATGACCTCTGAAGGGGAAGGCTACACACGGGGCAAGCACAGATGTTAGATACGTGCGTGACTCACCGTCTGCCAGGAAAAAGAGCGTGAAAAAGAAGCGCGTTTGGTTGGCAACACCCCCGCCAAAAGAAGAATTGTACGCTGTCTGAGGAGACAGGACAACAGTAGAAGGGAACGCTGTTTGAGGGAACAGGCCCAGGAAAACCAGAAAAAGAGAAAAAAGAGAAAAAGCTGTCAGAGCTAACAGGGAGTACGAACTTGAAACGCCGTGAAGTAAATCGCGTGTGAAACGACAAGAAGTACAGATTTCACCCACTCGCTCTCCACGAAAAGCACGTACAAGGAAATGGTGTTCTACACGTACCTTTTATGCAGGCCCACACGTCCAGCGTCACTTCCGCGTGTATGCGCTAGGGCCATTTCCACCAATTACACGCTTTGTCACTTCCGCGTGTACGCGCTATTTCCACCAATTACACGCTTTGTCACTTCCGCATGTACGCGCTATTTCCACCAATTACACGCTTTGTCACTTCTGCGTGTACGCGCTATTTCCACCATTTACACGCTTTGTCACTTCCGCGTGTACGCGCTATTTCCACCAATTACACGCTTTGACACTCGGACGTGTCTTTCATTTTTTTAACACGCAACATTTCAAACGTGTGCCATATTCAACGTGCACGTAACTTCATAGACCCGCATACGCTGGTGGCCTTTGGGCCAATGAATGTACAGACGTGTGCTGACGCGCTTACGCGCTAAGGGCCTTTCCTCGAATTACACGCAGACGTGCTGGATTTTCACGTGCAAAATCACTCCGTATCAAGCTGGCCACGCGTTCACACACGGAAGACCACGCTCCTGCCCAGAAGGCGGAATTACTGCCCCCCAGAGCCCTGAGCACGCTCCCACCTGCCATCTGCTGCTGCCTGACTGCCTGCTGCCCACGTGCCCTGCCATTTGCTGCCTGCACATCAGCCAGGGGTGCTGTTGCTGTGACCACCCCTGCTGGAACCGAAGACTCCTGACTGCTTTTCCATCGCCCCACAGCCCAGCCCCAGGACCCAGTTGCCCACCCACTCCTGCCTCTGGGGTTGCCATGTCGGGCATTGCAACATCTGGCACCAGTGGCAACCCCCGGCCAAGGAGGCAGAGGGGCACCAGCTTCACTGCCACCGAAGTTGGTGTCCTGGTGGAGCATGTCCTGGGGCAGTATGATGCCCTCTTCGGAAGGTTGCGCGCCGACAAGGAAGGACGGACTCGGATCTGGATGGACATCGTGACTGCCATCAACGCGAAGGAGGTGGCAGTCCGCGACTACGAACGTGTCAGGAAGCGCTGGGAGGACTTCAGGTCCAGGACCCTCAACAAGGCCCGGCGCCTCCTGAAGGCAGCAGATGCTAAGGGGCGCCGGGGCCACTTGTCGGAAGATCAGATGAGGGTCCTGGAATGCATATCCCCAGCGCTCCACGTCCAGGTCCTTGAGAGGCAGACCCGTCTGGAGTCGAGCGGTAAGTGTACATGCATACTGATTGTAAGCTGTGCGTGTGGTGTGCCAGGAGTGTGCAGGTTGAACATGTATTTTTATGTGGGCAAGTAGGGGGGGTGTACAGGGCCGTGAGGGTGACATGCGAGGGGTCTCATGTGTGACACATGGATGGTGCTTGTGTGTGTGGGCTTGCATGGCACAGAATGTGGAGGAATGATTGTCAGGTGTGACATGGATGTCGATCGGAACACTGCGACAGTTGGCGGAGGTGTACACATGCATGCAAGTTTGGTGGTGTGTGTGCATGTGTAGTGTACTCCCTATGTTGCATGTGATGTGTGGATGACCTTTGGCTGCTCATGCTGTTGTATGTGAATGGATGGTGCTGGCTGTTGCAATATGCCTGTGGTATGGCTCATGTGTGCAAGTTGAAATGACATGTGTGTTGGGGATTGTGATGCCATGTCTGAGGTTTACCAATGCCACTCATGTATGACTGTCATGTGTGTATGAGTCCATTGGACAGTGCCCTGATGCCTGTGTTTTCTTTCTCCCTGTCTGCAGCGTCAACTGATGAAGAGGGCGGAGAAGGTGCTGTGGAGCAC
The DNA here is from genome assembly GCF_040938575.1 of Ambystoma mexicanum. NCBI lineage: Eukaryota > Metazoa > Chordata > Amphibia > Caudata > Ambystomatidae > Ambystoma > Ambystoma mexicanum. The sequence goes on from NC_090923.1 coordinate 732,928,027, forward strand.
AGCGGCAGGGGTCGCACCACCAGCCGGAGACGCAAGGCCCGGATCCCTTCCCAGGTTCTGATCTCGTCGGGGAGTGAGGAGTCCGGTGCCGTGTCCCAGCCGCAGCTGCCGAGGGGAGGTCCAAGAGGTGGAGGTTGGAGTTGGACTCCTCGGCAGCAGAAGGGGCAGCTGGGACCCCACAGGGCCCAACGGAGGAAGATGGCACAGAGTCATCCAGGTTGGTGGGGGGTTTGGAGGAGGAGGAGGCTGTGCAAGCGACAGAGGTGGGGTCTGGAGGTGGGGATTCCACTGGTGCTAGTGGTGCAGTGCAGGATCTGGGACAGGAGGCAGCACAGGCCGCCGCGGAGGTGCCTGTGTGCAATCCTGTCCCTGCTCCTGTCACTGCATCATCTTGCACCAGCGGGGATGCCTACCTCCAGACCCGTTCTCAGGGAGGGGATTGGCTTACAACACCTGGCCTTCCTCTCCCTGGGGATGTGGCTATCCTGCACCAGGTTGAGCCTGTCCAGGGTGGGGTGGCGTGGCGTCAACGGGCCATGCGAGCTGACCTGCAGTCTTTTCATGATGAGTCTGCACGTCTTCTTGCATGGCTGGTTGACTGCGTTGACCCACTGGGACAGCTCACCAGGGCTGGATTCCTCCATTTCCTAGACCTTGTTCCGACCCCCTCCTCCACGGAACCCCCTATGCCCCAGTCGTCCTCCATGCCATCTTCCCACCCATGTGTCACCTGGGTGCCCTGTGGAGCTGCCTCCGACCGTGCGGCCAGGCTGGTGGACAACAGATCCCTGCCACAGTCGGAAGTAGGACGTCCAGCAGGGGTGGCCACATCAACGACTGCACCTCAGCTGGAGGAGGATGTGCAGGCACCATCGGACAGGGCACATGGACAGCAGCAGCTGCGGCAGCAGGAGGCTGTAGGTGGGAGCCACGATAGCTCGGGGCCTTCAACATCGGAGGGGCAGGCATCGGCCGGAGGGCAGGAGGACCCTGGACGGGAAGTGTCTTCCATGTGGCAGTGGTTGGGCCACGCCATAGATGAGGAGCGGCGGCGGGCGGAAGAGGCGTGGCTCACGATGGTCAGGGCAGAGAACTCCATGCGGAGGGCCCTGAGGCGGGCCGAGTGCCTCGAGGCAATCCGCAGGGAGTTGGAGGTGAACATGTCGGCGTCCCTGCGGACCCTCGGGGCCATGGAACAGGAACGCCTCCGGGACATAGACGAGGAGTTCGATGATGCCCTGGCCCGGAACACCACTAAGTGAGCCGCTGGACTGGCCCGCCGCCATTGTATATAGTTATTTAGTGATAGGTTTCCTTCATAGTTTATTTTTATTTGGAGTCGACGGACACTGCTCCACCTTTTGTATATAGTTCCATTTTAGATAGGTTTTTTGGTAGGTTTCATTTCTTCTGTTGGGATGATGGACCCTGAATACTTTGTACATAGTTGAACTTTGGATTTGGACATTTTTTTTGCTATGAATATTTTTTCCCATGGAGCAATGTTTTTCATTTTCTATTTTCCCTTCATTTCCTTTTTATGGACTTGAACTTTGGAAGACATTTTTAGGATTATCATTTATTGATTCTAATTTGAAAAGGGACAGCCAGCTTAATTTTTTTTTTACTTGTGTATTTTGTTTAATTTTGATTGCCATTACTGTTGTTATTAATACATTTTTTGGATTTTTTAATTCTTCAATGTGTGGTTTCATCTCATTGTTTTCATGCATGTCATGATATGGGTTTTCAGGTTCACTTGCAACCATTGTGTGTGTGTGAGACACATGTGTTGATTTACATTGTTTCCATTGGAGTAGTATCATGGGTGCATGTAATACTTGGTTGTGTCTTTGGGCTGTGGTGGCTGGCCATGAGGCCCATGCTTGAGGATTGTCAGGGCCTGTGGGCAGGGGGACATGAGTGGGGGCCTGGTGGGGGCTGCCCATGGTGGCTGGGGGGTGGGGGTGGTGGGAGACATGGGTGGGGGCCTGGTGGGGGATTCCCATGGTGGCTGGGGGGTGGGGGTCGTGGGAGACATGGGTGGTGGCCTGGTGGAGGGTGCCCCACACTGCTGGGGGGGTGGGGGTTGTGGGAGACATGGGTGGTGGCCTGGTGGAGGCTGCCCCTGCACTGCTGGGGAGGTGGGGGTGGTGGGAGACATGAGTGGGGGCCTGTTGGAGGCTGCCCACGGTGGCTGGGGGGTGGGGGTGGTGGGAGACATGAGTGGTGGCCTGGTGGAGGCTGCCCCTGCACTGCTGGGGGGTGGGGGTGGTGGGAGACATGGGTGGGAGCTGGGTGGGGGCTGCCCATGGTGGCTGGGGGGGGTGGGGGTGGTGGGAGACATGGGTGGTGGCCTGGTGGAGGCTGCCTCTGCACTGCTGGGGGGGGTGGGGGTGGTGGGAGACATGAGTGGGGGGCTGGTGGAGGCTGCCCATGGTGGCTGGGGGATGGGGGTGGTGGGAGACATGGGTGGTGGCCTGGTGGGGGATGCCCATGGTGGCTGGGGGGTGGGGGTGGTGGGGGTGGTGGGAGACATGAGTGGGGGCCTGGTGGGGGATGCCCATGGTGGCTGGGGGATGGGGGTGGTGGGAGACATGGGTAGGGGCCTGGTGGAGGGTGCCCCACACTGCTGGGGGGGTGGGGGTGGTGGGAGACATGGGTGGTGGCCTGGTGGAGGGTGCCCCACACTGCTGGGGGGGTGGGGGTGGTGGGAGACATGAGTGGGGGCCTGGTGGAGGCTGCCCATGGTGGCTGGGGGGTGGGGGTGGTGGGAGACATGAGTGGGGGCCTGGTGGGGGATGCCCATGGTGGATGGGGGGTGGGGGTGGTGGGATACATGGGTGGGGGCCTGGTGGAGGGTGCCCCACACTGCTGGGGGGGTGGGGGCGGTGGGAGACATGGGTGGTGGCCTGGTGGAGGGTGCCCCACACTGCTGGGAGGGTGGGGGTGGTGGGAGACATGAGTGGGGGCCTGGTGGGGGCTGCCCATGGTGGCTGGGGGGTGGGGGTCGTGGGAGCCATGAGTGGGGGCCTGGTGGAGGCAGCCCATGGTGGCTGGGGGGTGGGGGTGGTGGGAGACATGGGTGGGAGCCTGGTGGGGGCTGCCCATGGTGGCTGGGAGTGGGGGTGGTGGGAGACATGGGTGGGGGCCTGGTGGGGGCTGCCCATGGTGGCTGGGGGGTGGGGGTGGTGGGAGACATGGGTGGGAGCCAGGTGGGGGCTGCCCATGGTGGCTGGGGGGTGGGGGTGGTGGGAGACATGGGTGGGGGCCTGGTGGGGACTGCCCATGGTGGCTGGGGGGTGGGGGTGGTGGGAGACATGGGTGGTGGCCTGGTGGAGGCTGCCCCTGCACTGCTGGGGGGGTGGGGGTGGTGGGAGACATGAGTGGGGGCCTGGTGGTGCCTGCCCATGGTGGCTGGAGGGTGGGGGTGGTGGGAGACATGGGTGGGGGCCTGGTGGGGGATGCCCATGGTGGCTGGGGGGTGGGGGTGGTGGGAGACATGGGTGGGGGCCTGGTGGGGGATGCCCATGGTGGCTGGGGGATGGGGGTGGTGGGAGACATGGGTGGGGGCCTGGTGGAGGGTGCCCCACACTGCTAGGGGGGTGGGGGTGGTGGGAGACATGGGTGGTGGCCTGGTGGAGGGTGCCCCACACTGCCGGGGGGGTGGGGGTGGTGGGAGACATGAGTGGGGGCCTGGTGGAGGCTGCCCATGGTGGCTGGGTTAGACATGGGTGGGGGCCTGGTGGGGGATGCCCATGGTGGCTGGGGGGTGGGGGGGGTGGGATACATGGGTGGGGGCCTGGTGGAGGGTGCCCCACACTGCTGGGGGGGTGGGGGTGGTGGGAGACATGGTTGGTGGCCTGGTGGAGGGTGCCCCACACTGCTGGGAGGGTGGGGGTGGTGGGAGTCGTGAGTGGGGGCCTGGTGGGGGCTGCCCATGGTGGTTGGGGGGTGGGGGTGGTGGGAGACATGAGTGGGGGCCTGGTGGTGGCTGCCCATGGTGGCTGGGGGGTGGGGGTGGTGGGAGACATGGGTGGGGCCTGGTGGGGGCTGCCCATGGTGGCTGGGGGTGGGGGTGGTGGGAGACATGGGTGGGGGCCTGGTGGGGGCTGCCCATGGTGGCTGGGGGGTGGGGATGGTGGGAGACATGGGTGGTGGTCTGGTGGAGGCTGCCCCTGCACTGCTGGGGGGTGGGGGTGGTGGGAGACATGAGTGGGGGCCTGGTGGGGGCTGCCCATGGTGGCTGGGGGGTGGGGGTGGTGGGAGACATGGGTAGGAGCCTGGTGGGGGCTGCCCATGGTGGCTGGGGGACGGGGGTGGTGGGAGACATGGGTGGGGGCCTGGTGGAGGCTGCCCCACACTGCTGGGGCGGTGGGGGGTGGGAGACATGAGCAGGTGTGCAGGGTAGTCCCCTGTTTTGTGGGCTGCCTGCAGGGGCCGTGGAGGATGTACAGGGTTCACCTGTGAGGACCCACCCAGCCTAATCCCGTGTGATTATTCCCGCGCACCCCTGTAATACACGTACCCAGCCAAATCGCGTGTGATAATTCCCGCGCACCCCTGTAATACACGTACCCAGCCAAATCGCGTGTGATTATTCCCGCGCACCTCTGTAATACACATACCCTGGCTAATCGCGTGTAAAACTTCACACGTACCCCTGTCATACACGTACCCAGCCAAATCGCGTGTGAAAATTCCCATGCACCCCTGTAATACACGTACCCTGGCTAATCGCGTGTTTAACTTCACGCATACCCCTGTCATACACGTACCCTGGCTAATCGCATGTAAAACTTCCCGCGTACCCCTGATATGCACGTTACCCGCTTTGCGTTCCTTGTTTGGCAGCCCTATCAACTGGCCAGGGTTAGCGCAGCCCTTTGCGATGATTTAGCGATTTTGATGGCTTTTCCTTGCGCGAGGGCGTTCTTGGGGGCGTTACTGGCGCTGCTGGAGGGTCGCTGCGATACTCTGCGCCACGGCTGGTTTGGGAGCCTAAAATCCACGAATACGCTGTGCGCGGAAATCGGTTTTGGCGCACGCGCCTGGCGCATACAATTGCAGGCGGACACTCTGTGCCAGCCGCTTGCGACACTTTTCTGCGAAATTCTATGAATTACCCTGTTAATCTTTCTAATGTTCAATCACAAAACTTATAAGGCACAACTACATGTACAGTTTTCCATTTCTAGTCTCTATTCTACTTTTGTCATTTATAAAGAGAACACAGGTCTAACGAATAATTCAGGTAACTGGGTCGCTCACAAGAACACCCCTAATGTGAAAATAATTAATGCAGCACCCTAGAACATGCCAGGACAATTTTGCTTTACAGTGTAAATTGCATGTGGCTTAACTTAAATACTTGTATTGCTTTTCTGTTGGTCAAAATAATTTGACATGTGCAGTAGCTTTCTCTGACATCCCTACGTACTTTCCATTTCTCTCAATATTCTAACAAACATTTAAGGTAAATGCTCTTTTCAGCTGAAAATAAAAACCTTTCCTAACTACCAAATGTACCCTCCAATTGGGAGTTCCTTTCTCACACAATGATTACACTTTTCTGCACCAGCACAGACCAAGAGATTCAGTTTAGCCTTGAGATGCCTTCTGCCCTTAATTCAGGGTTCGGGGAGTGTTGAACCGTTTTGAATTTTGTTTTGAATGCACCCGTCCCATTCAGGAAAAAAAGGATGTAGGTGATACAAATTTACTTTAAATGACCTTACCATTATTACCACATGGAGAGATGCTGGAGAATTTGAATTTCCCCAAAATCACTCCAGTGTCCATTGACTATGTGGGAATTAATTACATTATTAATTAATAACGAAGTGCTAGGGCTCTACTTCTGAATGCCCACCCCATTAATGTTTATATTGGGGGAAGAAATTGACTCAAATAGATCCCCACCAATTCTCTGTTCTGTTGGAATAATACACTTACTTTGAATCTCTCTGGGTTCTGCACAGGAGCAGTCAGCAGGGATCCTGGGTCATCTCATTAGAAACCATGGGACCTAGTAATGGATGTCACTGCTGTCTCTGTATGCAAAGTCCCAGCCTCAGCCCTTTTGTCTGTCCCTCCTGGTCTCTGTATGGATGACACTCCAGGCTCAGTCCCTCTCCTGTTTTTCTCTTTAGATTTTAGTCCACCTTTCTTCCTGGAAATGTGAGTTATTTTCTTGTCTCATCTCCCCTTTTCCCATTGTATGTCCAGAAAACCTCCTAACCACCCCTCCCCATCTTCCTCCCCAAACTATTCAAATTAGAGTGTTTAGGCACATTGGATAATTTTTTCTGATTGGGCATCTATTGTTCTTCCCCCTCAACAACAAGGCATTGCCTCTTCCCAATTATTGGTCATCGGGTCTCAAATACCCAGTTCTGGGAGTTCTTGCTCTACCCATCTGAAATTACATTTCTGACCAACTGAGATATGAAATCAAAAATCTTCATCTTTTCTCCAATTTTCCAATAAGGGTCTCAACCCATATATTTTTTAAATGGTCTGATCATACTGATGGTAATTAACTATGTCGGCAGGTGATTGCCTGAGTGAATTACAGATTTCTGTGATTTCTACACAAAGGATTAAAGTTGGAATAAGGATATTTTACAGACAAGTATTTGATTCCATAAGCTATCGGATACCTGGCTCTCTTATCCGTAATTTATTCTGAGAAGCTGCAATCATACTTTGTCTAATAACATTGGTTCCCAAGGCCAAATTGTACTGGGATCCCTGTCAACAGATAGTGCTCGTTAAGTGCTTTCTGGAGTGGTGTGAACCATCTCTGTATCTGTCACAGTTCTCAAGTTTATGTGCAGAATATGATTTCCCATATATTTCTATGGTAATCTCTAATTATATGCATACTTGTTGCGTCAATATAGAAACTATTTCTATTCCCAAAACCTGTGAGGCCTGGTTGTCTGTCCTCTGTTGACATAGTCTGCAATAAAGCAATCTACAACCTTTTCCCTGGGTTAATGACCTTACCATGTGTTTCCTTATCTCCTTGTGAAGAGGGTATAACTCTGCACCAGGGGTCATGTAGCATTCAGTGACGTGTCAACCTGTCACCAAGCCCTAGGCTCCACCACAAAACTGCATTCAATGTTGGGGTTTTAAGAAAGTTAAGGATCCATGGACTGTGACCCCAAACCCCACGCCCTCTCTCCCAGGCCTAAACTGCTTCTCCTTTCTGGCTCTGCTAATGTTCAAAGGGTTTTGATGAAGGGGTGTTTGACCTTTGAGACTTGATGGGGGGAAATATTTCCCTATGTGTCCAGGCACAGCTTTTAAAGTCTATTTCTTATGAATACAAAATTAATTGTTCTTTCCACAGTAGGCTTGCACCAATATCTTGCATCATGTAATATACATTTTTCTCCTGCACCACACCATCAGTGTCCAACATGACATGATACTGTATCTGTGAATTACTCTGGCAATTGAGTTTCATCTTTAATATGTAAATGTTTCCATCATCTGCCGGATCCAGAATTCTCCATAGCATATCATTGTTTTGGCAAAGGTGTACTATAGTGCCTCAGTGATATGTCTGAAAAAGGCATGTACCTTCAGGCCCTGTCATATTAACATGGGGCCCAGTTAGTTTTCCATATTTATGCACCTTTGAGTATAACTTTGCCTGATGCAATTCACTTTTATCCTGCTGCTGAAAATACCCCCACAGGAGTGGGCCCTTGGCTTGTAAGGTGCACAACCATCCTCAACATCTGCAACCACTATACTTTCACATATTCCTCCATTCCCAAAGATCTTCTGGAATACATAGCTATTCACTGAGTTCTCAGGTCTATGTCTGATATTTTACGTCTTCTCTGGTGTTAACTAGTTGGCTGTTCAGAGAATCTTGCACTGCCACACTGGTGAAGTCCCATTCCCGTGCTGTTCCACAATCTGTTATGTTTCGGATGAGCCAAGTCAGAACTTCTTGGGTAGCAGCATTCAAGGCAGATATCAAGCAGAGTTCACCAATGTTAGTAACTGTGTTCATCAGTTATGCCTGAGAAATAAGCCCCGTTGCTCGTTTTGAGACAACCTAAACTGTTACTGAGATATTGGCCACGATATACTTCCACACTGCAAAGTCTGTATTTCCCCCATTCCAGCATATCACAAAAAAAGGTTGTTCCCATAGGAGGTAAGATTCAACAATTGATTTTCATCGTATTCATGTTCACACATTTATCTGTTAATCTAGGCAATGAAAACTTCATAGCACTGTGTTATTTAATTATCCATCATTTTCCTTTTAATTCAAAGAACAAAAAATGAAGGAGCTAGCAACAAACAAGTATGTAGAAGACAAAAAACATATATGCCTAAACATTTACACAATTGTATCCAAAAAGATAAAGTGACATACAATAATAGTAAAGTAACATAACAGTAAAATCACAGAATGTCACATAATATATATACACATAGAATGTAATCCTCCTTGATTGAGGAGTATTCACTTATATAGAAACAACCGAATTCAATCTTCCTTGATGAAGGAGCATTAACTTTTTCTCAAAATCATCCCCAAGACATCTTGGCATTACTGCCTGTCCCTCGACTGCCAGGCCTTAGAGTAGTCTGCATCTGACAGCCAGGGGGGCCCTTTTCTATTTGCTGTGGCTCACATTGGACACAGGAAACTCCTGATCCTGCAGTCCCCCTCATTACTACGCCTAGTTGCAGATGACTTTTGCATTCTGTTGAACCTTTCCAAAACTCAAAGAGACCACTTCAGCCCCACGCATTTATTCTTTTTCAGCCCCCCTGTCTACAGTACACCAAGGCCCCTCGCAATGCCCCATCACGATTCACCTAACATGATTTGCTGAACTACTAAGATTTTTGAATGACCCACCAAACCCTCCAAACCTTGGAATTCTAACTCCATTGGGAAACGCTGCCAGAGCGTCACTGTATTATTATGTCAGATCCATTTACGGCGGGGTATTATTTTGGTCCTGACGAAGGCGATCTACCTACTTCCCCGAAACGCTCTGTTGAAGTAGATGTACCCCATACGTGCTTCAAGTTGTTCTTCACAGTATTAGCGTCGACCCTGGTTCTTTACTTATGACGTTTTTCTTTAAGCCTTAAATCCCTTCTTTAGGCTGCTATTATCTACTGCACCTAAAAGAACTTTTCTGCACAATTACCGCACCTTCCATCTTTAAACAGCGGGAGCCATTGGGATACTCTATTTATCTGTGCACACAATGATATCAATAGACTTAATGCCATCATAAAATGCCTGAAGAAAATGTTTCCAAACAAACAGATGGAAATGCATTGATGAACATGTCTGTCTTTCCAAACAATGTAAAATAAGGTACTAAGACAATTATATATGAGTGGAATAAACCACTCTTTGTACTTTTGATACCCAGTTCATAGTGTCTTTTGGATTCATTCGGACACTTAACAAGATGAAACTCATATGTTTCCACCAGGAATAACCCTAATTGTACTAGCCAGAGAAGGCATGGCAGGGATAAACATCCTGGCCAGTTGAAGTGTGCCTGGTTTTAGGAGGAAATCCCAAAAGCAAATCCACAGCACAGTCCCAAGACCCTCTCAGATCACAAGTCCAACCCTGCCGGGTCATCACATACCTAAGTTTATACCAGGGCCAAGACTGTACCTCTGAAGTCGTTCCTAGATCTGCAAGACTCAACTTCCTTCTGGGTTCATGTAGCGTTTTTTAAACACTTTATTACTTTAGTAACACATGCAGTGCAGCAGCAACATACAAAAGGTACATGTCAACCACAGTTAATACTTATGTATGGCCCACACAGAGCATGAAAGGAATAAGCAGCAATGTACAAACCAGACATAAACCTCCCCAACTGTGCCCATTCTGCAGCTCCAAACTGACCCGATAAGTCCATTCTGTAGGTACCCCTCGAGCCATGTCTCCCACCCCCACAACGATCAACACTTCTCTGTGAAGCGTGCCAAACCATGCAATGTGTTCAGTCTGCTGAGGGCGTTCATTCTGAAGAATCAGTGTCCGTGTCAGTGCGTTCCACAGCGCCACATCCATGCTACTCTCTCTCAGTCCCCTATACACAGCCCTACGCCATACAACAGTTTTCACCATCACCCACCTTCGGAGATCTCCCCACCATGCATCCACACTGGGGCCCCCAGCAGACTTCCAAGCCATTGTAATTCTGCGCTTGGCCAGCACACAAATTAAATCCTTCATCTTGATGAGATGTTTGGCACCCCACTTGTCTGTGAATAACCCCAACAGGCAGGCCTCAGGAGGCCACGTGCATATATCTATGCTAACCTTAAACACCCTTTCAGCTACCTCTGACCAGAATACTTGTATGACCGGACAGAGCCAAAGCAGATGCATGATGTCGGCCTCCAGATGTGCGCACCTGGGACAGCCTTTCACTGCTGCACTTGGAAAACCCTGTAAGGAGTCTTGTATGCCCTGTAGAGGATGTAAAGTTGAAGTTGTTTGAACCTGGCGTTCCTGGAACTCTTATACATAACGGAGCGTGCGTGCCCACTCAGCATCTCTAAATCCCCTGCCACGGTCTGACTCCCATATCGCCCTCACCCTCAAGTCTGCCTTAAAGTGGGCACTAAGGAGCAACCCATAGATTCTGAATATCACATAGACATAGCCACCTCATAATAATAATAATAATAATATTAATTATAATTATAAAAATTATTATAATTAATAATAATAATAATAATTATTATTATTGCTTTTTTATAACGCTCTTAATACTTAAGAGGTTTCTAGAAGAGACTTTGAACCTGTGTTGCTCTGCATCGTCTTGCTTTCAAGACAAGCGCGTTGCCACTGAGCTATGCTACCCTTCCCACATATCATACACAGCTGTCAGGACCATCTCGCCCTCTGTGCTGCATTTGGACTCAGGCCATCCATTCTCTATGATCCATATCAACCGTATGTACCTTAAAAACTGACCCTTAGATATGCCAAACCGTTTCACCGATGCTGCAAACCCTACAGGTCTACCCTCAAGGAGGAAATCAGCAACATTAGCCTCTGCGTTCTACTCCCAGTACTTTCTAAGGCGCAGTATCGCCTTCTATGGTCAGCTAGCACCGCAACCAGAGGTATATGTGGGTAAAGTGGGTCCACTAGCTTCCAGGCCCTGCCCCACATGACTTGCCAAGTTACAGTATGTTCGGACCTAGGGCGAGTTGGACACTCGGGACCCACAGCACCTCCTTCAAGAAATATTGTTGAACTCAGGGGTGCAAAAGCGCTGTATCCAATGACGGTTCATTGGCTAACCACCCCATTACAAATTGCAGCTGCCCTGCATTATAAAATAGTTCGAAGTGGGGGATCCTGATCCCCCGTCCTCATAAGTGTACTCAAAGCTATCCAGATCCTACCGCCACCCCCCAAAAATCCATGGGTAACAGAATTCAAGTAATCAAAGAATTTCCTATGTATCACAAAGGGAACATTCATAAATGATAGAGGAGGCAGTGGAGGACCACCATCTTTAAGGGCACCTCCCTGTCAGTCATTGACAACCTTTCCCAAAGAGCAATGGATTTCACTATCTGATCAAGAGCTGCCTGTGTGTTGTGTTCATGAGAGGTCGTAGTGTCATGGCTAATGTTGACACCCAGATACTTAAAGAAATCTACCGACAACTGCAACATCAGATTTGTTAGCCGTTCACGATGCTGCCCCTTCAAGCCAGCAAGAGGACACAAACTATACTTATCGCAGCTAACAGTAATGACAGAGAGCACTGTGAAGCAGTCCAACACACCCAGCAAGTGTTGTAGATTAGCCTATGGGTGCTGTACATAAAATAAACATAACATTGGTATACATCGATACCACATGCGTTACTCTACTTACGGAGATACCAGCATCAGTATATTCGGCAGCTCTCAGAAATGCTGCAATCGGCTCCATAGGAAGAATAAATAACATAGCGTACAGCGGGCATCCCTTTTTCGTGCCCATCTGCAGCTCCTAGCCCCTAGAGACATGTTGGCTGGTCCTAACCCTGGCTACTGGTTTAGCATAGACCAGCTCTACCTTTTTCAGAAGCCTGGCCCAATCCCAATTGTTTTTAATAGCCTTTGACATCGCCAGACCAGACATGTACCACATTTGCAATGGCCTGATTTTGGGTCACTTGAACTAGCAAGGATACAGCATTTGGAGTCCGTTTTATTACAAAAAAGGGCTATGCCAGCTGCTTTGATGCGGTTAGGAATTGGTGCAAAGAGGAAACTCAGCGCATCAAATGTAGACAGAAGCAAGCACGCAAACATATGACCCAAACAGAAACAGCTTTAGTGCATGACCAAAAGCAACAGGAATACTGTGATAGGGCGAAAGATAGAGCAATACAGTTAGAAATATGCAAAATATACCCATCCAAAGAGCTGCACATAGCTAATAAATTAATGGATGCACTATTGAGTGAAAGATGAGAACGTCCGACTGCACCACCTCCCTATGTACCAACGGTGCCTCCACCAGTGCCGCATGTACCCGACACAGACTCTTGGCCTGCTGCATCCATCTCGTGATGGTGCTGGTGTTTCCATGTCCGCCTGCAGGCGGGCAGTGTTAAACCCGCCAGGTCAGACCTGGCGGAAACGCCACCTCTCACCGGCAGGACTCGAGATTATGCGATCTGGAATTAACAGTGGCGGCGGGTTTACCACCACTGTTATTTCCGGACCGCCCGACCCGTAATGAGGCTCATTGTTTGTTAACAAGTTTGTACATGCTCTCTTGCCCAAAATTCATTCTCAGATCACAGCTTCACAGAGTGCCTGGCAAACAAAGACACCTTCCGAAATACTGCTGATGGCTCAGTATTATGAGAACAGAGTTAGCAATGAGAAGGAAAGAATAGAAAAGAAAAAAGTAGATCAGAAGACTAGGGGGTTGTTACAGCAGGTTGCTAGGGGACCGCGAGGATATGCCCTGCATAGGGGAGAGGTTATGCCCCACACTGGGATAGTGAATGAGCACCAGTGCGCCTACTGAAGGCATGAAGGCCACTGGAGGGCGCAACACCCAATACTCCAGCAGAAGGGAAACAATATGTATGCAAGACGAGGCAGTGGAAGTAGTAATGGCATGCAGGGACCGAATAGAAGCCAGTTTTCCCAGCCTCCATAGTTCAGCAATAATACAGCAAATACAAACACGCAACACTCGACTAAGTCCGCCAATATTTCGAAAACACTCCCTCACAGAATTATTTTTCCGAGGACTACACATCTGATGACATTTTCTTTAGCTAGGACAGCCCCGAAACAGGGGCTGGAACCTACCCCTATCCCTGTTAATCAAAAAAGGATCCTATGTTACAATGAAAGTTGGGGATAGGCCACACACATTTATAGTTGATACTGGTGCACCGAAGTGCTCCATTGATCATCTATCGGTTCCAGGTATTCCTCTGACAGGGCAACAAAATGTTTCTGTAGGGTTCACTGGCACACGTGTAATAAGTCAGTTCCCCAAACCGGTACCTATTTCTCTGGGACCATTCATTGATGCATGTCCTTTTCTATTGATAACGACCTGTGGTGAAAACTTGTTAGGTTTGAATTTACTAAAGAAATGATATGCTGTTATTTACTGCTCACTGATGGTGTATATTTGACTATTTCATCGCAGCACACTTCTACATCTCAGTTGTTAGCACTCCCACTACCCAGTGAATTGCAGAGTGTACCTACTCATTTATGGGCCCTTAGTGATAATGACCTGGGAAAGCTCGATGTTGAACCAGTACGCATCCAGGTAAAGCAAAATGCCACAATATCACACATACCACAATACAAGGTTTCAGTGGACGGAAAAGCTGCACTGAAAATAATAATTTCAGATCTTGTACATCTAGGTGTCACTGAACGGATTACGGGTAGCACTTGTAACAGTCCCATACTTCCTGTGTATAAGAAGGGTGACAGCACACTGCCTTACTGTTTTGTAATTGATTTACGGGCCATCAATAAAATTGTCTGTCTACAATTTCCCATTGTGCCTGATATCACGACTATTTTGACTATGATTCCTGCTCAGGCCACTCATTTTTCTGTGGTAGATTTAAAGAATGCATTTTTTAGCATACCAATACATGCTGCCAGTAGGTACTTATTTGCCTTTACCCTGGGAGGGTTATCGTTTACATTCACTAGAATACCTCAAGGATACACTGAAAGCCCAAGCATTTATAGTAGAGCCCCAAGGAACAACTGGACACTTTAGATTTACCTTCTTCTTGCACATTGATACAGTACATTGATGACCTACTTATTGCCACGGATTGTGAGGAACCTTGCAAGGAGGGCACTGTATTGTTATTAACACACTTGGCTAACAATGGTCACAAGGCTTCTTTGGAGAAATTCCAATATTGTCAACAGGAGGTTGCCTATTTAGGATACCTCCTGTCGAAGGAGGGTAGGTGTCTTGCACCAGAAAGAATACAGGTTATCTCTGACATGGCGGTTCCAAACACACAAACTGAGGTTAGAACTTTTATCGGGATGACTTCCTATTGCAGGCAATGGATTCCGAATTTCTCCCCTTTTATTAAGCCATTGTTAGTGCTAACAAAAGAAAATGTAGCTTTACCTCAGCCTTGGGATAGAGCTTGCCAAGATGCTTTTGATATGCTAAAAACTGCTCTGTGTTCCGCACCATTATTGGGCACACCAAATTACACTAACAAGTTTGTGTTATTTGTGAATGAAAGAAATAGTTGTGCTTTGGCTGTTTTAATGCAGGAACATGGGGGAAAGAACAGGCTGTGTGGCTATTTTTCCTCCATGTTGGAGCCTGTTACATGCGCTTTGCCAAAATGTCTTAAAGCTTTGGCTGCTGCATCAGTAAAACAGAGCGAAGGCATGGTTTTGGGTGACTCCTTAACCATCATCGTGCCTCACTCAGTAGATGTCCTATTGAACAGAACGTAAACACAGCATCTCACATCTGCTCGACTCACTAGATACTAGCTCATTTTGTTTGCCCATAACATTAAAATTAAACGATGTAACACGTTAAACCCAGTTGAACTGTTTCCTCTCCTAGAGGAGAGTAACTTTGCTGATACTAATAATGATTGCATTTTTATCACTGAAATGACACAAAAGGAAGAATCGATTTGACTGACACACCTATGCCATCCTCAGATGGAGAAATATTTTGTGATGGGTCTTGCTTTAAACTTCCGGACGGCACTTCTACTGCTGCCTATGCAATCACCACACTAGATACCGTGGGAGAAACTTGGAGGATTCCTTACACCTCTGCCCAAACAGCAGAAATTATTGCCCTGACTCGAGCTTGTGAGGTATCTCAAGGGTTGAAAGTAAATATTTATATGGACAGCCAGTACGCCTTTGGTATGGCTCACAATTTTGGGAGACTATGGTCCGAAAGGGGATTTCTGACATCCCATGGCATCAAGATTCAGCATGGTCCCTTGATAGTACAGCTTTTATCAGCACTAGCATTACCTGTACAGCTAGCAATAATGAAATGCGCAGCCCACCAGAACATCACTGACAGTATTGGGAAAGGCAATGCTTTCGCAGATCGAATTGCCAAACAAACAGCCCCAGAGTTACAGTTTGGAATGTACGTATTGGGTCCTGCTAGATGGGTCACTGAGAGTGGGATGATGGAAGAGGGCATTAACAGTGTAAAAGAGATTCAGGCAGAGGCCACAGCCGAAGAAAGGAAAGAGTGGGGATCGGGACCACCCCACATAGATGAGGAAGGTTGTTGGGTTGACCAGACAAACAGAGATGAATGTTACCCAATGCATATGTACAAGCATTAGTGACCATGGCCCATGGCCCAGCCCACATAAGCGGAAAAGGCATTTGTAAACACCTAGACCCGGTATGGAGGAACTCCAACATACCCAAAATAGCAGACCGACTGGACAAGAATTGCATGAACTGTTTGCAGCATAACATTGGGAAAGGAACACCAGTACCTAAGGGCAGCTTTGGTCCACCTTCCATGCCCTTTGAAGTAATAAACTTCAATTTCATTGAGATGGAAAGATGTCAGAATGTTAAATACATTCTTGTGGTAGTTTGTGCATTCAGAAAATGGGTCGAAGCTTTCCCTCTGAAAGATAACACTGCAATGTCAACAGCAAAAGTAATGCTAAAAGAGTACTTCCCCGTTTTGGTTTACCAAGGGTAATCTGGTCGGACAATGGTTCGCACTTTATAGCATCAGTCACCAAGCATGTGTGTGAGGGATTCCAGATTAGAAAGAATTGTCATTCAGCAAACCATCCCCAATCGGCAGGATTAGTTGAGAGACACTAAAGTACCCTAAAGAACAAGCTAGCAAAGATATGTGAACAGAGCGAGATAAAATGGCCTGAAGTCCTACCATTAGTCGTAATGTCAATGAGAATGACAGCCCAAGCAAAAACAGGTCTGTCCCCATATGAGATTGTGATGGGGAGACCTGCAAATGTATGGAATGTACCCAGGTCGAAAACATTGTCTGAGATTGAGTATCCATTATTGTAGACTATTTATTTATTTATTTTTTTATTTACGAGTGTATAATCAACGAAGTGATTTTTACAAGAAGATGAACAGAACATGAAGTTTTGAATAACCAGAAAAAAGAAGGTAACGTAAGATTTCAAAAGTAAAAGCAAAGATAAAAGCAAAAGTAGGAGTAAAAGTGAAGATAGAAGATAAAACTGATAAACTGATAAACAAGGAAGGCCAGGGTAGAAACACTGATGGTAAAGGTAAGGACGAGGTCAAAAGAACAGAGGAAGATCACTCTCCACAAACTGTTTGTGTTGACCCACTCTGGGAAGGCTGCAGAGCTGCTTGAACAAAGATCTGATCCAAAATGTGTGTGGCTGCTATGGTCCAGGAAGGTCTCAAGCCTCCTATTAAGCGCTCCCACCAAAGATCTTCTTCCCTCAGGTAGGCATTCTTTAGGTGATGCGATATATATGGGGATCTGAATTTGTCTGTACCTGGACACAATAGCAAGAGGTGACGTAGTGTTTCAGATTGGTCGGGTCGTTACAAAAGCGGCAGGTATTAGATGGTGAAAGACCTCTTGAATGTAGGATTTCGTTTGTGGGTAATAAGTTTAACCTCGTACGAAGGAGTGTATTCCGAGTTTTTCTGCTTGGGTGTTTTATCAGAAAAGGTTGAATTACGTTCAATTTTCTACATGTTGGAGGGAGATGGGTAGTACATTTGTACTCAGATGCCTTGTTCAATGTACATATCCAATCCATTTCTTCGATTCGTACTTTAGTTTTTGTTGGATTACCCATCAGTTCTTCCATCTAGCTGCCGCAGTTTTCAAGTTGATGTAGGCACATAAGCTCCCATTTAGAGAGTAACGTTGAATTGTGTAGATTCATCTCAGCCTGAACCATCGAAAAAATTGCTGCAGAAGTAGGATCTTTGATCTTCCTGTACAGCATGACTGACGCCTTTTTGACTATTGAGTCTAGAGAGGAGAGGGAGAGTTCACGTCTTATCAAGGCAATCGGAGTCGAGGATGGTAATATTATTGGTAGACTATTGTAACCAGTTGACTCAAAACTTGCGTTTGATACACCAACAGGTGCGAGAAGCATTGCCTGATCGACACGTGGGTCCTGAACACATCATTCGGCCTGGTGACTACGTTCGTGTGAAAGACTTCCAGCAGAAATCCAGTCTTGAACCACACTGGAAGGGGCCACTCCAGGTCCTATTGGCCACACAGACTGCTGTGCGTGTAGATGGGAAGAAGAACTGGTTACATGCAGCGCATCTGAAATGAGTACCTTTGCCTTTGCCCTATGACAGATGGGTAAAGGAGGGGGTAGCTGATTTGGAACACAAATATGTTCCTCAGCACGTACCTGTCATTGAAGGAGAATACACTACACTCATATTTTAAGCAGCTAGACGTTTCACCTTTGCCAACCACTGACACATTGTTTGAGGATCACTCCATGCATGGGGTGTCCAGATTCAATCTTTGACCACAGAAATAGCTATGGAAGGACTTCTTGTAGGAAAGTGTGGTATTTTTTAAGTACTGCACCCACAAGAAACCAACGCTATTCTCTCCATACCCTCCAAAGACGCCTGGAGGTAGACGGGGGCAGGGAAAAGAAGACTCCAAGCAAGATAGGCCACTTGGTCAGGTGCCACTCACGGAAGAATTTATAAAGCCTATATCAGTAAGGCTTCTTAACCGACACTGAAAGACTATGCCGCTGTTTGGGGTACCCAGAAGCAATGAAATGGAAAGTTTTGCCACTACAATGACCAGGTCCAAAGGATTATGGTCAACTAGATATAAATGTGCAATTATAGCTATTGTGACATGTATCGTACTGATATTAATGCCTGTTTTACACCCGCTAGCTCACTATTGCCTATTGTCAGCTCCAATATGCTGTCTCCTTTCCATGAACACACATAGACACTTTGTCCCATTGAACTTGAACACAGAGTGGGATATCTCAATAACACCTTCATAAGAATAATGAATGATACCCATGCAATACTGAACAAAACCAATTGTTGGGTATGTTCCCACCTTCCACAACAAGGTGAGAAGGGGTTGAGATGGTACATATATCCTCTCCAATTGTCCACTGCTTGCTATGCATCCTTTAAGGCCATGATTTTTGGTAGATGGAATGACAATAGCACAGGTAACTGTGATGCTGGAAATGCCTCGAAGGGACAGGGCCTCCATATCCTTGTCCTTTACTGATTTTTATTGTGTGTTCTGTTGTGTTTTCCCCGCAGGAGTTCATGTGGGACTCCTGACGGTGCAGCTCTCTCTTTTGGTTTGGTGAACAGACCCATGGGATACCCTTATGGCACCCATGGGTAGGGGTACAACCCTGTGACCCTAGTGTATGTTTTTGGGCACCTGTGTGTGGCCCACAGAGCAGGGTATGGGCTGGTGGCAGCTCCATGCTGAATTTGACAGGTGCTCTGAGTATCCTCCATTTTGGGATACCCAGGCCCTGCCATTGAGATCCGTTGATTCCTGATAGGAAACCAGATGGCCCCCGTGGCCTCTTGCTTTCGATTGCCTGTTACCTTGTTTTCCCAAAGACCTGGGAAGCCCTGACTCTGTCCCTTCCCCCTGACCGGCTGTTGGGTGGAAGTTCCATATATGGTGTTGTTGTGAAGTCCAGGCCAGACTGGCTGGAGCCTTCCCAGTGACTGTATGTTGTGGGTACTCCCTGTGGGTGGGACCTGGGTGAATGGAGTGTGTGACGAATACACATTCTGTGTTGTGGGTGTCTAGTATCTGGTGTTTGACACAATGACTGAGACAGCCCTTCCCGAAACAGGTATGAATGCAGTGTGGAGAGTTGAATGGCTGGGTACTTGTCCCAATACACATAACTTGTTGTGAGTGTCTGGAGAGGAGTGAATGGCCTGAATGCACTATAAACCTGATTGGATGCCTGCCTGCATGAATGCCCTTCTTGGTTGCCTGAGTGTGACCCAGCAGAATGAATGTGAGATCAACTAATATATCTGGGGGCCTCTCACTGCTAGAATTTGTGTTCAGGAGCTGAAGAGTAACTGGAGTGAAACTGAAGCTTAACCTTGGAGCCCTGCTGGAAGAGAAGAATTGCTGTTGCTCTCCTTCATCAATCTGAAAGCTGCTGTGTCTCCAAGGACTTACCCAGAGAGGACCT
Source organism: Ambystoma mexicanum (assembly GCF_040938575.1). NCBI lineage: Eukaryota > Metazoa > Chordata > Amphibia > Caudata > Ambystomatidae > Ambystoma > Ambystoma mexicanum. The sequence goes on from NC_090923.1 coordinate 732,947,784, forward strand.
GGTAAGGCGCCCTCTTCCTGAGCTACGAGGGACCATCGTGCACCACCTGATCTTTGCCAAAACTCCCTGGTAGACAGACCTCCGACAGGCTGCTGACCGGAGATGGGGACTGCCGCAGAATCCCAAAGAGAAGTGCCCGGACTGTTGTCCACCTCTGTCGACGACCGCCATCGCCGACTGGAGCCGCCGTGCTCCCGTTTGCCTAAGAACTTAATTTGAGCCAAGGACGCTCTCGTCTGCATCGCCGGACGCTTTAACCCGCTGGAGAAGGCCCGACCGTCGACGTGCCGAGGAGCATCCGCCGTTGGGTTTCCCGCCACCTAAAGACCACAGAGATGCTGACGACTCGATGCCCTTGCTGGCCCACAGTTCTTCAACATCTCTTTGCGGTCCAGAACTACCATCACCGAGGTGCCCTGCACGCCTCTTCCTTGCAGGATGCCAACGCTCTGTCGTCGACGAGCACCGCTAGGAACGAAGCTGTCACTTCACTGCCGTAGTTCACCCTGTTCTCCGTCGGACATTTGACGACCCATGACTCCTGCCTTAAAGGGAGGGCACTCAAGAAGAGCTGTTGATTCCCCGACGACGAATGCTACAATTCCAGGTACATTGGGGCTGTAGAACTATTGTAGAGGGAAATAAGACTTGTAGAACAACATATGGACTGGGCTTGTGATACATCTTACTTCACAGGTTACCCAGGTGGGGGGATCTCCACACAGAATTGTGCCTAGTTGGTAAAGGCCAGTATTCTGCCAATTGTTCAACCATCTTGCTTTCCTTCCCCTCTCTACTGCTGGTTTCCTCTTTATTGATCTGTGTGGCATTTTGACAGTATAGTTGATGCACTTTAATGAGATCTGATAATAATTGTGGTACCACTTTAGAACTGTATATATTTACCATTATTGATTTTCTGAGCAGAAAGTGAGTTACTGTGATAGTGTACATAACCTTGAATATTAATTATATAAAGACTGTGTTTTAACTAATACAGTGTGTGGACATTCCTTTGTGGGGGGCTTGGGGACTACACTGTACTCAATAACCAGCCTGCATCACCTCCTGAGAAGCTAGACATTGATTGCTCGACCACATACCAAGAATAGAGAATCTTGGCTGGGATCCTCTGTGCCTCTCCTCTACCATATAGAGAGCAGAAGTATAGACACCCCCCTCCAGTCTTTACAGTAACTTTGATGGGACAAATATAAATATGTTTGATTAGCAGGTGCTGCCAACACTGCCTCTACCAAATGCTCAGACAGGAATTCTAGGTCATACCAATCAATGATATTGTTTTGATTGTCACCAGTAGGGAATAGGGAAGGAACTCCTCTAGCATACACAATTAACAATAATCCTGCCACAGTACCATTTTGTGTAAGTAAGGAAGGTTCTAGGTACATGGGTACATATGAGAAATATATAAATACTCTGGTTTTGGTGAATGAAACAAGGCCCTTTCACATTGGGGGATACATGTACTTTGTCTGTGTTAAGCAAGCATATCCATGGATACCCAAAGATTGAAAAGGAACATGTTACGTAGGGATACTGTTACCACAGGTTTATTTGACATCACCGTCCTAAGGCGGATATTGATGACGATACAACAAGCCAAATATTAGGGGATGTGTCATAAAAAACGATAGTTCCCTTTTGAAGCCCGGCGATAAACTCCTGAGACAATAGGTTGGCCCGAGTGTTAGAAAGAAAGAATAATGAGACAATCGAAATAGAGACCTCATTGTAAGATTTTGGTAACCGTTGAAGTCTTGTCGGAATGATTGAAATAAATTATGAATAAATAAGAACCATGGATTCCTTCAAAAGAACCTGCCTGACCTCTTTTGAGTAGATTGCGTTTTCATATTCAAATATTTTTTATTTTAGTGTGTTTTATGGCTAATTATGTAATTTTAACATATCTTTAAAAAAAGACTTGGCCCCCTTGTATGCCCAGTAGAAAGGTGTGCCTGTTAGGCCACACCTTTAGCTCCAAAGGCCACACTTTTTAAAAAAGGTTGGATGCTTGCGATTCTTTCTTATCTCACTTAAAAGCACTGCGTGCATTAATTGGTATAATAATATGCATAATCATATGTTTACATAGTGCTTGGTGTCGGATTCCTTCCGTTTCTATGAACAGTAAAACTATGTGCTAATTGTACCCATTTCAATCAAACTCTGTTTATTTTTTGTTGTCTGCCTAATCCCTTTTTCTATCGCCTCCTCTCCCCCACAAACCCTCTTCTTCTACATGCACAGACCAAGGTCTAACAGTACTCTGCTGGGGTCACAATACCCCACTCCTTGGACAAGGTTAGTTGCCTTAAGACCACTAAAGTGCTGATGGGCGTCGTATAAACACGTAGGGCCTGATTCGTGTATTTTTTTGTACGGTGCAAAGTGATTTTTCACTGGTGCAAAGCGACTTTGCACTGGCAACAAACACACTGATTCATGGAACAGTGAAAAGTGTCTTTTTGCCATTCAAAGTGACTATGCCATTCAAAGTGACTTTGCACTGCAAAAAAAAAACGTTCCACTGTTCCATGAATCAGGGTGTTTGTAGACAGTGCAAAGTCACTTTGCAGTAGTGAAAAGTCATTTTGCACAGTGCCAAAAAATCCAAAAATCCGGCCCTTAATTGAAACTGTGTATTTGTAAAGCTTATGTACACAAGTGAAGTGCTTTAAAGAGCTTCACTTGATAACAGCTCGGGGGCAATGCGCTCACCTTGCAAGCAAGACTACGGGTCGCGCTTTGAAACCTCTGGGTATTGAGCGCATTATAAATAACCAATTACAATAACGTAACATCTTAGAAGGATGAGGCTGAGTCAGTACTAAGGATTTGTCAAGGGCAGGCTTAGGCAGCAGGGGGAGCTGCACTCATGTATGGCTGCAGCTGCTAACCAAAGTTTACAGCCCAAACTAACTTCGCTTCAACGCGTGTAAGTGGGACATGTTGCATGAAGTTGTAATCATTGCATTGTCACTGGGTCCATTGACTTTCCCTCTTTCTGTGTGGTTTGAGTGTATTACCCTTGATCGACACAAGGTGGCAAACTTGCCTAACATTTTGTTCAACGGAAACGCCGTAAAATGCTCGGTTCACCAGCTGAGAATTGCAGACAGAGCAAACACTCGTTTCCCCCTTAAAGTACGAGCGAACGTTTTTCCTGTAGTGGGCGTGTTTTTTTATGTATGGGGACAAGCATGTGTGCACAGTTTTATGAAGTTATCATGGTTGGCAGGGAATGGTATCGTAGGGGACAGGTTACGGTCTGGCTACACTGTTTAGCGAATAAGCCGTTTCGCGGCAAAATGGGGCATTAATTCAGCGGGTTGAGTGCCCGACACAAAGATAATTCTGTGTGCCACCTTCCAGCTACAAATTCAAGTCCTAGTACAGGCGACTCAGCATTTCACCATTTTGAGGTGACTAAATGTGTCGTTCAGGGACACGGCCTGGCAAATCCACTATTCAGTGAGCACTGCGATTATTGTTCTAATACATATATATATGTACCATGATCTAATTATGTATGTAACCCCATACCATGCATTGTATCGTCACTAAGCCTATCTACCTGGGCGGCTTCACTGTAACCCTTAAGCGAGCCTTCGAGTACTGCTATAGCGCCGCGATGCCTGTGGGCTGTAGTGCGCTCTACAAATACAAATAAATAAATATATGAGCAATGCAATTATGTTCATTACAAAGAAAAAATATCAAGCATGCTGAGGGGCAGTGATATATGGTATGCTATGACGTGTTATTATATGGCCAGAGAAGGAGTGACGTGGTAGAGATAGGAGGTTCAGAACTGAAAACCCGTCATGAAAAGACCTGACTTGCTGGTCCTGTTGATGTCCAGTGAGGCCAGAAGGATGGTGACAGTCTGTAGGCTTTTTAGTGTCGCTAAAGAAGGGCGCATTATTGGCCGTGTATGTAGCCGACGCCCAAACTGGTATTGTGTCTTTTCGCTTGGGGACCTGCTGATATAATGCGACAGTAACCTGCAAATGGTTACACTGATCCACGCAAAGCGCGCTTAACCTACTGAGCTGTCCTAGCGGCCGAGACTGGTTCAGTTCCGCACGCTCCATTTCCCCTAGTTTTGAAAGCGCCTGGACTTGCTTATTGAAAGTGTGGAAATTAATTCAAAGATTCTAAAAACACCTCCACGGGGGATTACCGAGAACAGACAGACAGGTGTTCGGTTTCCCGGGCATGAGCGGTGCGGCCGGCCTCAGCGCCTTGAAGCGCACATCTCGCCCAACTAACGGCGTACACCTGAACCTGGATCTCGATGGACTGGACGCAACCGCCGGAAATCTCCCGCCCGTGCTAGCAGCGGCCAGCAATTCAAAAGAGAAATGCTGCAATTGGCACCTAATTCGCGCCGTTGCCCGGATTGTGGAGTAGAGATGTCACTATTAGAGGATTGCCTTTAAACGCAGCACAGCTGAGCTCTGGTCCTGGCAACACCGCCTGTCCACACGGTGTGATCCTTGGCAAATCTCTTCACCACCCCGGTGTCACCGGAAAGGGGCGGCACACCACCCTTTCATAAAACCGAGATTTTTCATTTCAGAAACACCTTAAAAACATTAAACCTCATTAGTGAAAAAGTGCATAATGTAATTTAAAAAAATAGATCACAATCTGATTCGAGTAGTACTGAATTCAGTAGTTCACACGTTTTGAAGAGCCACGATAGTCCAACGTATTGCATCAACTAGTACATACAACAGATCACGGATGAAAGGGTGGGGGGGTCGGCGAAAGAGACAAAGGGGGCATTTCTTTTTTGTAGATTTTCTCTGCATTGTTGTCTTTGTACAAAGGGAAGCGCGGGGCGGGGTGGTGAAAGACAGGCCGCGCAGTGTGTGTTCCCTTTTGGTGAACACACATGCCCCTCTCGGGCCCCTGGTGCCTGGCAGAGAAGCCCCTGGCCCAGCTGTTGTTCGGACAAAAGCTGGAGGCGAAAAGTCAAAAACGTGAGATTTGTCAGTGGTCGCTGAGCAAACACTGCCCCTCCGGGGGAGCAGAAAGGCCCGCGGCCTCAGAGAGGAGCGCCAAGCCCGGCAGTGTCTGCTTCAGGCTCCGGCCAGCGCTAATGGCGTGACCTGACAGTGACCCGGGGATGCTGCCGTGTCCTGCGGGGAATGACAACAAGGGGTGTGTGCGCGCGCGCGTGCGCGTGGGTGGAGATTAGCCCGGGTGTGCTGGTGGTGTGTGAGCACGTGTGTGCGAAAGAGGGGCATTTCAATCATGGAAATGTGAGCGTGGCACGCGGGGTGTGGGAAGGTGTGTGTGATTAGTTACATGGTGTGTTTGTGTGAGTGGTGTGTGAGGGTAGGGCGACCAGACGTCCCGGTTTTACTGGGACTGTCCTTTTTTTGCTGCTCTGTCCCCCTTTCTCAAGATTATGTTCTCATTGGAAACTGCAGTGGTCCTGGCTTTAGGTTGTAGGTCTTCATAGCTGGCAGGCAGGAATACACAATCTCGCACAGAAGAAATCCTGCATTTTCCATCTTAAGATAGTGTTAGTTTGTGATAAATTAATTATAATACGTGTTTATTTAAACAGCAACACTTAAACGCCCGTCTTCACCTAACGCTACCAAAGTGTGGTGTCTTGACACTTTCAAGAGTTAGTCCTACTTTTATGTTAGTTGTCATGTCCCGGTGTTTTGCTTTATAAATCTGGTCACCCTATGGGGGATATACATGCCCATTTGAGCCAAGTCACACATTCCAAACACCACCTAGTAGACACCGCTGGAAGTTCACCTCCAGTGCCAGCCACATCAGCAAGGCATTGTGGGTATGCAAATTAGCTCCCATGTAAACCTTTTTTCTCCAGGAAAGTGTCTTTGTGTTAGAGGGCAGTGCTACTTTATACATAGCTTAATCGACCCAAGACAGTAGCACTGCCCTCTGAGACAAAGCACATTTCCTGGAGAAAAAGGTTTGCATTTTGGCTAAATTGCATACCCACAATACCTTGGCTGGCGTCTTGGAATGTGTGACTTGCCTCAAAAGAACTCATTCTACTGTCACATTTCAGAGAGAGGGGGCACTGGGTGTGGATACGAATTGCACGTAGGTGTGTGAAAGGGTGAGCGTGGGCAATTGTCCCGGGAGGATAGCTCAGTGGCAACGTGCTTACCTTGGAAACAAGGCGAGACGGAGCAACACAGGTTCGGTCCCCTCGTCCACGCTTAAAAACCTCATGGTATTGAGCACGTTATAAATACGCAAGTAAGAGACATATCCTGCAACAGCGCCTCGAAAGGCAAATTAAAAAATAAGACGGGACAAGAGCGATGCCAAAGAATGGTGTGTGGAAAAGTGTGTGCGCGTTTAAGAATAAGGGTGTGTTGTGTGTGTAGGAACAGATGCGGGGCAGTGTGCTCATGCATAAGAGGGAGTGCGGAGATGTAGTGTGCACGGACAAGAGAAGTACGTGTAATGATGTATGTTTATAGTGGAGCAAGGGGTGAGTCCGCGTGAAACCATAAGCGCCTGGAGGCAGGGATTTGGCGCTAGTCTGACCGAAGGAAGACAAGCCTGCACGGTTCTGCATCATGCTTCCACCGAAGTTCTCCAAGAGCAAGTTTGTTCCTGTAAGCGAAAGCGGAGACGAACAGTTGGCATCTCCCCCCATCCCCTAGAACTGGCAGACAAAGCAGGCAAGTCTGTCTATGGACGTCCCCAAATAGGACACAGAGAATGGAGCAACAGAACCCCTCGAATGACAGGGAACAGACATGGCCACTGTTACCAGGATACAATATGTCCCTTGCACCATGCGCGTACTTTGGCGACATGTCATGCCAGTGAAGTGCTGGTGCTGAAAAGTGGTAGGAGTGGAACGTGGCCTGCAACAGAGCGCATGGTGCCACCTCACACTAGTGAAGAGTTGAAATGTATAGGAGCCCCGCATCTCATATAGCGCCACTTTTGCTGTTCTGTCGGCCCCTCGGCGCTTTGTTGTGGGCAGGGGCCAGGTTAGTAGGAGGAAAGGGGAATGCGTGTAGGAATCCTGAGGGGAGGGTGGGTGCAAGCCGGAAGTACTAGATGAGGTGGCACTCGGGGGTGACTGACACCGGGGGATAGCGCAGTGTGCCCGCGTGACCTGCTTGATGCGGCAACCGTGCTTGTGGTGAGGTATGCATTGTGTGTGATTAAGCATAGGCGGGAGGCCTTCTGTGTATGTGTGAGGTTAAGAGTGGCACTTGGGGCTTGAGTAGGAGATTACGCGAGAAACCTGGATATTTGGGAAGTCGCGTTTGTGGGAGCAAACTCGAGCGAGGCAGAGTCGCAAGCTTCGTGTGTAAGGCATGGGCGGAACGGTGTCTTGGAAGGTGCGTGTAAGGGTAAACGTGGCACGAGGTGCAGAGGTGTACGTGGCGGCGTAAGGGAGAAGGAAGAAGGTGCGCAATGCGTGCGCGTGCACCAGTTTAGGTTTTAGAAAGCACATTTCACAGAGCGTGGCACGCACACCCAGGCCTTCAACGGCGCAGGTAACGCAGAGCACGCGCTAATGGGCGCATTTGACGCTCCGCGGCGCCTGGGCGCAGAGCCAACTGAAAGATATACAAGACTGGCCTGTGGGCAACTGCGTTGAGTGACCTGTGCCACGATATGCCCAGGTGCCCTCTCTTGCTCGCTCTCAGCTATGCAGAAGGCTCCCCTCCCCCAAATAATGATCGATTTGGGTGCGTTATCGGCGTCAAGCCTTCTGCAGCACCGACAGGCTGTGCCCAGCAACATCTTCGCTGAGAGACGGGGGCTGTGGATGGGGGTATTGCCCCTGGGGGAGGGGGGGCGGCATCACCGCTGGGAGGTCACTCCCCTCTTGACACCGAGGGCTGGCAGAGTAATCCATCATCCGCTGGCAGGTCGGGGTCTGCAGGTTGCTGCCCTCTCCCAGGGACGCTGAGGGGGAGGTGGGAGTGGGGGAGGCGGGCGCTGAGTAAAATAGCATATGGGAAGCCGTGGGGTCCATCTCTCTGGGGCACACCGAACCGGGCCCGTGAGAATGCAGGAGTCCAGTGGCACAAAAGCCGGAAGGCTCAGTGCCCTGATTGAGACAGGAACGCATACCAACTCTGACATTCCAGAGACCCCACTCCCACCCGGCACCCCCTTTTCATCCCAATACAATGCACAGACCAAGGGCGTCATTGTAACCAGGGCGAGACAATAGCCGTCTTTGCTGTCCGATTGTTGCTTCTGTAAATATGGACATGACAACAGTAGGACAGTTAGTGCTTCGATGCCCCACGGCCGTAGGCACTTTATAACCACACTATGTCCCAAAACCCCTCAAGGAATCCCGCATCCAGTGAGAAAGAAAGTCCAGGAGATTTGAGGATTCACGATTCGTCCTGGGCTAGAAGACCTGTACCCCTAGCCCACCCTCATCCCCTCACAGCCATCATGGTCTTGGGGTGGCCAGGTGAGAGGCCTGCGGAACTCAGAGTAGTCGACAATGGACAGGCCAATGTCTTGTCCCTCTGGTTTCCCAAAAATAACAATACAATAAAATCAGAGCAAAGCAGTGCAATACAATGCTTTGTAATACAACGCTATACAATATATAGCAATGCAGTGCCGAATATGGCACTGCAATACAGCGCAATGCAATGCCACACAGTACAATATAATACATGCAATGCAATAATGGTTTATTGGCACAGCTAAGGATATGTGGCAGGCAGTATTTACACAGGAGCAGTACCTGATTTACTTCTACTAGTTTCACAAATCAGAATTACAAGTTATTATAGGTATAATAGGGATATGTTAACACGATTGTATGTGCCTATTTTAAGTACAATTTATTTTTCCTAGCATAGCTATTCTTTTTTTACTGTGTCTTATTTTTCTCATGTAAAGAATGCAAGCCTCGTTAAAAAAAAGTGCCAAGTGTGACTTGCACGCAGGGCGTCGCTTGCCTTTGCACTTTCAGGTGTGGTAAAAACATTTAACATGTTCTTTGTTTAAACTTTGGGGTAAATTGTTTGTGGGAGGAAATTACACTGGATTCCTAAGGACTCCCCCTGCTTTTATCAGGTGCCATCAATAGGAGGATTAGGGGCCCGATAATGGAATTATTTGCGCGGTAAATAGGGACTATGCGTGCCAAACTGCGTGCAGAATCCCATTTGTCGATTCATGGAATTGACTTGTGCTGCACCATTTCACACTTTGCAGGGACTTCACGCTGGCTCGGCACGTCTCTGCAAGCGGACGAGTGCCTTGTGCAAGACACCGTGCAGAGCGTACGTGTAGTTTGCGCAGAGGACAGGGAAGGGGGTGGAACTCGTAAAATGAAGAAGAACAAAGGAAAATGTGCACGTTACCAGGGGCGGCCCGTAGGCAGTCCATCGCATGCCCACTATTGCCTGGAACGATAGGTATCCATGGATCCAACTGTGCAACCTCTCGGCAGGAAAATGGCCATGCAAAGCCCTCATTCTATCCGCCACCCAAGGGTAGGCGTACAGACACTTGCACATAGGATTCACCATGCAGAGGTAAGATCAGGGTGTCGGATTTAGGGGTGCGTGTACACAGACAGTGTTCCAATCTAACTTAGGCAGGCATGTATTGAGTGCATTGAGGTGCAGAAAGGGTTAACCACGGTTCTCACACAGATTTTCTGAGTTTTAACCGAGTTACAATGAATCGTACGGATGTTGTTGTGCCGGTAACAGTTACAGGTGACCCTGTGCAGGATCTCCGAGATGCAGGCCTGCTTGCGGGAGTCCCCACACATTGTTTTAAGGGTGCATGTATTTGCACCCAGGGAGCACGCAAAGGTAGCTGCTTCTTGCTGTGAGTGTCGGGGGCGGTCCGGCCACAAATTACGTATACGGTTGCTTTGCGTGAACAATTCCATGAATACGTGGATCGCCCAGATAAACGTCTGCGCGCAGGCTTGTGCAGAGTTGTTCTCGGCAGGCGGGCATTGCAGGATCTCTGCGCACTATTCCATGAATCAGGCCCTTAATATGAATTCATTGCTTTTCCACTAGCTTGGAAATGTGGTCGTGGAGGAACACCAAATGTGTCGTGCCAGTCAAGCAAATGGGGCAGACAAACATGTGCATCTTACACCTCTTCTTTCCTCACCGGGGGATTTGAAAATAATGGTGACCAAAAGAAACATGTTGTCTATATATTGAAGGAAGTCTTGAAAGTCTGGATGGCATTTCATGGGGCAGCAGCAGTGATTCATCAGCACAAGTAAACAGACATCTCTTGTCAAAGCTTGTGTCATGCAGAGCTTTAATTTCCATATAATCTTCCACGGTAGGCCTCTTCAAAAGAATAACAGATTGCATCAAAATCTTTCTGGTATTTACTGACTCAAAACCCACCAAAAATGCATTATTTTCTACCATCTGTCTTTTTGAAAAGCTGAAGCGATGTGACCTAGCAGTTTGGGATTGACTGCCCCTTTTGGGGTGGGACCAAGCCTGATTTGCATATGGTCTTTCCCCTTTCTATAATGGCTTGTCAGGTGAAGAACAATGGTCTGGAGGGTTTCTCAGAGAAATGCCAGAGGTTAAAATGAATTCTAAACCTTCCAGCCATCATCGCTTTTGTTTTTGCTTTGTCATCCCGAGTGAGTCAGGTATGACCAGACATGGGTCCCGTGCCTGCTGGGCCTAGAGACTCAAGCTACTCCACACTGATGAAGACGGAACATGTCTGGGGATGCTTGTGGTCTCCTGCAAAAGAGATGTGACCTAGCAGTTCGGGCTGGACTGTCCCTTTTGGGGTGGGATCAAGCCTGATTTGCATATGGTCGTTCCTCTTCTGTAATGGCTTGGCAGGTGAAGAACGATGGTCTGGAGGGTTGCCCACAGCAATGCCAGAGATTAAGATTAATTCTAAACCTTCCATCTATCGCCTTTTGTTTTGCTTTAGTCACCCCGAGTGGGACGGGTATGCCCAGACGTCGACCCCATGCCTGCTGAGCCTAGAGACCCAAGCTACTCTTCATTGATGAGGCCCAATGAGGCTAAAACCTGCCTGGGGTTGCTTGTGGCCTCCTGCAAAAGAGATGTGACCTAGCAGTTCGGACTGGACTGCCCCTTTTGGGGTGGGACCAAGCCTGATTTGCATATGGTCTTTCCCCTTTCTGTAATGGCTTGGCAGGTGAAGAACAATGGTCTGGAGGGTTTCCCAGAGAAATACCAGAGGTTAAAATTAATTCTAAACCTTCTAGCCATCATCTCTTTTGTTTTGCTGTATTCACCCCGAATGGGACGGGTATGCACAGACGTGGGTCCCGTTTCTGATGGGCCTAGAGACCCAAGCTACTCCTCACTGATGAAGACAGAACATGTCTGGGGATGCTTGTGGCCTCCTGCAAAAGAGGTGTGACTTAGTAGTTCGGGCTGGAGTGCTCCTTTTCGAGTGGGACCAAGCCTGATTTGCAAATGGTCTTTCCCCTTTTGCAATGGCTTGGCAGGTAAAGAACGATGGTCTGGAGGGTTGCCCAGAGTGATGCCAGAGGTTAAGATTAATTCCAATCCTTCCAGCCATCACCTCTTGTGTTTTGCTATAGCCACCTCTAGTGGGACGTGTTTGCCCAGATGGGCCCATTCCTGCTGAGACTAGAGACCCAAGCTACTACTCACTGATGAGGCCCAATGAGGCCAAAACATGTTTGGGGATGCTTGTGGTCTTGTGCAGAAGGGATGTGACCTAGAAGTTCCGGTTGAACTGCCCTTTTTGGACTGGGATGTAGCCTGATTTGCAAATGGTCTTTCCCCTTTCTGTGATGGCTTGGCAGGTTAAGAGCGATGGTCTGAAGGGTTGCCCAGAGCAATGCCAGATTTTAAGATTAATTCTAAACCTTACAGCCATCACTTCTTGTGTTTTAGGAAAAACTGTCCAACTTTTCTGAACCAACATTTAACAAAAAATCATATCTCACTTTCGACAAACGTGATGGCATACCACTTTGACTCCACCGCGGACCCACGATGAGCGTCTCACAGGAGACAGGTGCCCCGATGAGTGATTTTGGTATTATTCTGTAAGGGGCATTGTGCAACAGTTGTATGTGCACTCACTTTATATGTATGTACATCACACTACGGGAGTGTCGGATTCAGATGCCAGCCTATAGGGGGCACTGCGTCCCTGTTTTTTGTGCACCCACTTTACATGTACATCACAGTCACAGGGGGGCTGAATCCAATGTCAATCAATTAAAAGGGGACTTGTATAGCGCAAAAACATTCACCGTAGGCATCAGGGCGCACCAAGATAATCAGCAGAGGGGCTGAAGAAAGGTTAAGCAAATAGATACGTCTTCAGATGAGATTCAAATGGAGTAAAATCCTGGATTTTACGCAAGAAGGGCGGAAGAGAGTGCCACAATTTAGGACCAGCTACAGAAAAAGCCTGCCCTCCGCAGTGTCCTAATCAATAGTGTGGCACTAAAAGAGGAGACAGGAACGCTGATGGCAAGGATTTCCCAGGGCAATGTCGCCCGGAAAAATCCCTGCCAGGGCAATGTCGCTCTGGAAAGTTGCAGGAAGCAGATCGTAAGGACCTGCCAGGGTAATGTCGCCCAGGAAAGTTGATCGCCAGGACCTGCCAGGGCAATGTCGCCCTGGAAAGTTGCAGGAGCAGATCGTAAGGACCTGCCAGGGCAATGTCGCCCAGGAAAGTTGCAGGGAAGTTGATCGTAAGGACCTGCCAGGGCAATGTCCCACTGGAAAGTTGCAGGAGCAGATCGTAAGGACCTGCCAGGGCAATGTCGCCCAGGAAAGTTGCAGGAGCAGATTGTAAGGACCTGCCAGGGCAATGTCGCCCAGGAAAGTTGCAGGAAGCAGATCGTAAGGACCTGCCAGGGCAATGTCGCCCTGGGAAGTGGCCCTGTGTGGCGACGGTTTTCCAGGCAACCCTTTTATATGTACATCGCACTCAGAAAGCCTCTGATGCAGATGCCGGCCTGTAGGGGGCACTGCGTCCCTGTTTTAGGTGCACGCACTTTACATGTACAGCACAGTCACAGAGGGCCTGGTTGTAATGTCGCCCTGGAAAGTTGCACTGTGCGGCGACGGTGTTCCAGTCATCCCTTTCATATGTACATCACAGTTGCACCAGGCAACTTATTTCAATGATTGATGTCACCGACTTTGCAAGGGTCCACCACCTGATTGGTGGAATAATGTACCCGTAGGCGATGCTAGGGTGGGGGAATGGGAGGGGGGTGCTGGTCGCTCTAGCCCCTTGTCTTCTGTTTGTAGACCCAGGTAGACGTTCTGGGGCTACAGCCAAATGGATAGCTAGCCCCGAGTCCGACAGCCCAGACATCAGCATAGCCCGGATCTTTTCCCGACCGAGCATCACTGCTTCGACTTTTCATCCAAGTGTGTCTGATAAGTTCAGTACTATTACATTGGATAATAAAAACAGCGATTGTTACCGTGCTTAGAAACAGGGGCAAGCCAGTATAAAGCACTATGTAAACACATCATAATACCCATTAGCGTTTTGGTGGATTCTCTCGAGTGCGACTGAAAAAAAAGACCATCTTGATCAAATGCATTGGAAGGGAGAGATTGCCTAGGCTCCCTGGGGTGTGCCCACGCGGCGAGTGCGCCCCGATTCCCTTCTTGAGCTTTGGCCCTCTGCTATTTGGGTGCTTATTTCTCACCACTGAGGTGTTCTCTCTGTACTCCCATCCTGACCGCTGGCCTCTTCCTTCACAGGATTCCAATGGATGACCAGTCTCTTTATTTCCTTATTCTAATCACATGTTATCAGACATGGTCATTGCACTCTTGTTATTTTAATATTACATCTGCACGAATTAGAGACATGCCACTTTCCTTGTGGCTTGTTTTCGTGTAAAAAATCAATGAAACACATATGAAAAAGGGAGACACTTTGAAAAAATGCTGCCTCCACCCCCAAATGTATTATCATAAAAGGATGTTTTCCGGGATGATCAGGCGCCCCCTCATTGCTTTCATTCTGGAGATGGAAAACGACCCCACGGCTCCCCATCAAGGCCACTGCTGCAAAGGCAGCCACCAGAGACATACACGATGCGCCTAGAGGCCAGGGTCTGCACTTCCAGCACTTCCAGAAGGCTCCCACCTGATATCAAAGTCTATTCCGTAGATAGTTCGGCAGTAACCAAGGGAGCTAATATCTGCATGCAGGCGGCACGGCGGTGGTAAGAACTGCAGGGCCCACACCAGCAACACACCTCAATTTCCTGTTCATTGGAATTGCCCAGACATTTGTTAACCTGTGCTAAGCCCTTTGATCGCAAATTTGTAAAACTGCACCACTTCAAAAGGGACTCGAGAATTGACCCCACAGTGCACCTTACTTATTGGGACTTTGCCAGTGAAGTTGTCAGGGCAATTTAGGGACCAACCGTCAGCTTTTAGGCAGATTGCTCCGTGTGTGCGGAACAGTGTGAGGATCGGATTCAGAAAAAACAGAGGCACTTAACAATGAGGCAGCATAGCTCCTGCAACTTCAGTATTTGCCAAAAGGGAAGCTTGCTTGGGAGAACGAGTCTTCCATCTTGAAATGGTCACTGCTGAAGGCAAAATCTTCTGGCAACCCTGATCGCCCCTCTAAAAATCCACTGCTGCAAATGCAGTCCCTAAAATAATGTTTAATAGTGGAGTTGTCATAACACCACAGTTGACCGAGACACATTTTTACTACCAAAATGTTGAAAACTGCCCTATAATCCATTTCTTTGGCAATTTGACGGTCTAACAGTTTATCGAGAAGCCACCCTCAACACGAGGAGTTCCTTACCTCCCGATTCAAGTGGTTATGCAACAAACTATTTAACATATTCTTTTTTTGTTCAGCCCTATCTCAGACACATGTCTTGCCCCTTGGATCCCTCACTCCTAGGCTAACAATGAGCCAAGAGCCAGGCCAGTGTACTGGAAATATATTGGCATTTATTTAAATTAAAAGTAATAGAAATTAGCGTGAACATTAAAAAAAAAATACACTTTTTCTGTGGCACAACACAATCAACTTCTCTCAGCATAAATACATCACAAAAGTGAGTTAAAAAGAACACGAAAACAATTGCACACTTTCTGCCAATTTCACGTCACGAAATAATGACCCTGGTCAATAATATAATGTAGGCCACACCTTTGGTTTAAAACAAACACAGAGTGATTTATCGCTTGTTTTTTTTAAACCCTCCCTTGCTTTGATCTATGCTGGGAAGTCAGACAGAAAAATTGGAATGCTTTGGGGAATTTTCAATTTCAGACCCCCCTTACTGAAGGACCTGTGTTGGGGAATATGAATAAAATGGTTGGACTGATTTAAGAACAAAGGTACCCCTCTTCCTTAAAGGATTCGGGGTCAGCTGGACAACAAGGATTACCCAATTAAATTATAGGCTATAGTTTTCAGCGCTCACTGGGAAGTGAGCTTTATTCATTTAGCATTTTAACAAAATTCACCCCTTAGTGTTCTGCCAAATGGGCAATTCATTAAATTAATATTTTTGGTTATATACGCTAAGAATCTACATGGTTTTGCCCCCCAAAACCCACTATAAAGGTAAAGGATTCAAGGCAAGCAGACTCCCCCACCTTCTGGTTTTCTAGGGCTTATTTCTACTTGCATAGCAAGCCTCTGTTTAAGGTTCAGGAAAGCCAGCTGCATCATAGGACTCTCTGGAAAGATAAGGCAGGGGTCTGGTCACTCCATTCTCAAAGACGGCATTCCGCTTTCCACCACAGTTACTACGAACTACAGCGCTCAACAAAAGGACAGGGTGGATCCATGGAGCCTTTGTTAGTTAATTAGTCTGGCCATGGCAGGGGGAAGGTTTTGCCCTCTCCCTTCTGAGAGCATATGGTGAACTCCTGCCTGTCATATCCCAACTAAATATGACAGGGGGGAGTGTAGGAAAATGTGTGCAGATTAGCCCCACACATTTCAATTTCGTTTACAATTTCAAAAAAGCCCAGGCGAGTGCACAACCACCGTGCGGATGGTCGAATTCCTCACAATCACCAAGTTGTTGAACCAAATGAGGCCTTACCTGTCCGTCAGTAATAAATCCCTCCTCGTAGCCTTGGTTGACAACAGGCTTGATTACTGTAATAGCCTCCTTATCGGAATGTCAAAAGCCAACCTCCACTCACTGCAAATCACGCAAAATGGCATGGTACATGCCATTCAAGGGCTATCCCAATATGAGCAAGTGACATCAGCCAGAAGGGCCTTATACTGGCTGCCCGTCAAACACAGGATCACATAGAAACTGCTGTCACTCCCTTACAAAAGTTGGATATCAACTGCCCCTCAATACCTGTCGGATCGTCTGATTGTCAACCAGCCAGGCGCAACTTGTGCTCCAATCACAAACTGGTGCAACTGCGTTTTCAGCTGACCAAGTTCTGCAGAGCCAGCTTTGACGTGCAAGCACCTAGAGAGTGCAATGCCCTACCCCTCTATCTGAGAGCATCCCTGTCTCTGACAGATGTCAAGAGATTGATTAAAAGCCACCTGCTCCACCTAATACCATGCTGAGAATTCCATCTACTGCCTGCTCACCCGACTCTGACCACCTGACCCCCGCCTAGTCATTGTTCCGTCGCTTTTCTTAATTGCTATCTGTGCGCCCTGAAGCCGGCATGTGGCTCGTTATAAAAAAAAAATAAATAATAATAATAATAATAATAGTAATAATAACTATTGTATTAGAGACCTAATGAAGAGCTAAGCTCGAAACACATGTTGGGCCAAGATTTTGATTTCAGAAATGTTTTTTGCAACACATAGGTTTGAGAAATATAAAAGCGAATGCCTTTGAGCTGTTTTATGTTGTGATGTATAATCCTATATTAGATTTCACTTACACCTAAATGACTGGTGAATATTACACATTCAACGTATCTACTTAAGGAGGTGCAGTTTGAAACGAAGGCCAGTTTCTGTATTATATATTGTTTTAGCATTAGTATCACATTTTTTCGAAGTGTACACACACACACACACTCTGACACACACACACACCACACACACTTGAAGACATGAACTATCCCAGGGACAGCACACGAAGGACAACACGCATTATCTGGGAAGATGAACTAGGGGACGGCCTGAATTTGTCGAGAAATGCGCCTGATGTTGGGTTCATTTGTTTGCATTACCTGGCGAGAGCAAACACTTCAGGGGTAATGCAGTGACCAGCCCTTCACCACATTGGTACAGTACTTCACCACCCGGGTTTGCCTCCACACCAACTTTTCCCCTCAAGTGAGATGCATTTCCCCACTGTAGGCCGCCACCTCCCTGCGATAGAGGCAGAAGACTGGGTCCCATGGGAACAGTGGCGGCTGCTATTATAGGGCGGCCGGGCGCCGCCCCCCCAGAAAAGAAAGAGAAAAGAAAGAGGAAGCTAAAAGAGATTCAATCAGAGAACTTCTCTGATTGAATCTCTTTTTTAGCTTGCATTTCCTTTGCCAACAGCCGGGGGCGCTGTGGCAAGGCAACACCTGAAGGGCTGGGCCCGGCTGCTTACACAGCAGGGCGCGTCCCGTTTTACTCTAATTTCTTTAATAGTAGAATGCGTGGAGCTCGTAGCTCCACGCACTCTTCGTAAACCCCTTTAATTAGAAGGCTGGCGGGGCGCTTCAGGGGTGGCCCCGCCGCCAGTCTAAAATGTGCGCAAACAGCGCACTAGGTCAGTCCCTCCCCTGCATGGACACAGTAATGTCATTGGCTGTTTGCCAGCCAATGACAACCCTTGCATTGGCTGGCAAACAGCCAATGACATTACTGTATCTATGCAGATCTCGTGCTGGTGCAGGGCGTGTGGGTGCGCTTGCGCCACCTTCACACTCTCCCCTGGATTCTTTGGAGTCAGACGAGTAACGATGCGAGCTCAGCTGCCCCTGACCCCTGAAGACCACCAGAGACAGCCTGGACCACGATGCTACGAGTTGCCGGTGGGTAAGTACCAGGTGGTCCTGTCCCAGATGTTGTTCTGTTTTCTTTTGGGCCTGGGGTCGGGGACGTGGTCCACGGCCACAGTCAGCAACACTGAAAGACGTGTAGGCCAGGGCCTACGGCTTTCAGTGTTGCTGACTGACTGTGACTGGGCCCGGCCTTGGTGGTAGCGGGCCCGGGCCTGCCTACCCCCAAGGTGGGGGCCAAGGCAGGGGCTGCCTGGCCTGGGCCTTTCTTTCCCCCGGTCCGTGGATCAAGGCCCTAGAGCCTTGGGCCACGGACAGCAAGGCAAGGCCCAGGCAGGCGTGCTGCTGCTGCCGGGCAGTGCCCGTGTAGAATCTTCAACATCCAATGTGCCGTTTTATATTTTCGGCATTTTTCGACAAAAATGCTGAAAATATAAAACGGCACAAGTAGAGCCCTGGGCTGCTGCTGCCTCAGGTGACGCAACGAGAGCGGGCAGGGCTTTAATGAGGCACACGCCCAACTAGTCCGGGCTTCTGCGGTGTGATTGCGGGAATCAGTATTCCCGCAATCCCGCATCCAGTCCCACACAAACAGTGTAGAAAAAAGAAAAAAAGAAAAGAAAAAAAAATAATAATTTGGCTACAAGTGTTTGACAGTTAAAAGGGGCTTCTTGGTTATGTCACGTGTAACCCAGGTTCTCTGAATGGCATGTTATGACTCTAGTCAGTCTAGTGATGACAACAGTGTGTGCAATGGGCAAGAATTTGGCACGATGTATTGGGAGAGCTTAACTGGCAGCGTGATGTGTGTGTGTAAACTCAGCCCTGATGCAGAGTTACAGATGCATACAGCACCGCTTCCTTCCTTCCGCTCACCTCTTAGCGCTATGGCCAGGCTTCAAGTGAAGGCATATTGCAGCTGTGCGATAGTTCGCGTGCACTCGCCGCCTCGAGATTTCTGTGAAGGCGCAGAGTCAGTGTGCGACTGCAGCTCTTTCAGCGGCACGCCGAGCCTGTAGATGTCACAAGCAGGGGTGGGGGCTGCAGCCAGACCGGTGCTCCAGGAGCTTGTGATTCACAAGTAACTTCTGAAAAGGCAATAGGCAGGGTCTGACAGCAGGCGTGAGGATGGGCTGTTGAGTCGATTGCCTTCATGACAATTGTGTTCCTTCGTAAATGGATCTGAGTGCAGTGCACCATTTTCCATCAAGTTGTTCGCTTCGCCTGATACTGGAATTCACTGGTGACAGCACTGCCTGGTACAGATTTGGCTTGCTCGCCCTCTGTGCGAGTCGAAGGTTGTTGTTGGTGCAGTACAATTGCTGGCTTAACTTACTAGCGCACATACCACATCATGCGTTGGATTTGAAATGGGGGGAAAAAAAAACTCCTGGCAAAGAGCGTGATGGCGATCTGCTCTTAAAAACGGGACCAGCACATTATGGGACAGAAAACAGTCATAGCGATTGTTCAATCAAACCAACCCGATTACAAACCCCTTCGCTCGCTCCAACTACTAAGTTCACCTGCATGTGACGGGGAGCGGCTAATCATTAAACAGAGCATGTTCACCAAGTAGCAGCAGTATTTCTGCATAAACTCTCAACCAACTTGAGAAGTGGGCTAATTACAAGTTAACCTTCAAGCAGTGGGGTGAAAACTACTGCTTAGCGGTGGTAGTTAAAGCAAGGCCTGGGCCCACCTGCAACAGACACTGGGATCACAGCAAAATCATGTGTTTATAAATTCCCAAAAATATTATAATGAACAGAGGGCAAGGGTGAGTGTGCTACTCCGTAAACCCATGCGCATGTCGCTGGGGTATGGCTGCTGAAACAGCATTCACTGAAATCTTAAGATACGGCAGGGTGTTGTGGTTGTACACAAATCCACACGGCCGGGCTTTTTATTTTATTATTATTATTAGGAGGTGAATGGACACTAATCATTTAAAATCATATTGCTCGTATGATCATATCCACTGAGAGTGCTCAATCTGTACTCAAACTCTAATGTTCAAGACCCATCATTTTCAGAACTGAACTGGCCTGATAGCCACGCAACGAAACGGCTAGTTCTTACCAACAGGGCACCCAGAGAAACCATTTGTACTGTTATGTGAGCTCAAAGGAAGGAGGGAAACTCATTTTGCCGCTATTGGTATGTGTGTGATACTCAAGGGCAATTGAAAATATCAATGCCCGACTGCCGTGCTGTTTATTGCAATCTGGCAATTTGCGTCTGTGAAGCCTGCTACTTTAAATAGCATTGGGTTTGCACATGAACATGCTTTTAGACAGGTGGACCCTGTGTGTATGTTACTATTTTCTTCTATGGCTTATATACTTTAAATCAGGATGATAGTTTGATGAAAATGTAAAGAAATAAAAATCATAGGAACACATTTAAAACAGTGTTTTTTTTTTAAGGAAGTGTGACATTTCAATTTTAAACGTGGATTTAATAAATGAAGCAAGCATTCGGCTTTGTTTGGCTTCAGCCGTATGATTGACACACTGTTAGATATTCGTCGGAATACTACATTTGCTTCTTGATACACATAAAATAGGTAATAATAATCCCAGCAGCCAGCAAAAGTTATGCATTACACCATAGTACCAGTTATTCTCAATACAAGCTGCTGTAAAATACACCATCACACTTGCACACGTAAGAATAGTGTACCACCATTAATATGTAAAACCGAATGCTTTTTTCATATTTCGGTGGGTTTTTTGGACAGTAAATTGAACATTTTGTAGGCCATTTTTCCAAAAATTTCGTGGCGGGAGAGCCCCCCCCCTGCTCCCTCCTTGGGGGGGGTGGGCTTGGGCGCTTTGCGCGCTCGCTACTAAATTCACCCTTGCAAATTTACGCCCCACCAGCTTTAAAACTCACCAGCCGCCACTGCATGGGAATGCCAGCTACCTTGGATCTATCTAATTACTAACTCTGTAGTTATAGATGTGCCAAAACACTACCACCCCTTCTGGGTAAAAAACCTGTGCTCTGTCTGGAGAATGGGGAAAACTGCATCCTTCCCATGCTGCGGGTGGAGAGCTGGAAGGGCATGGGACAGTCCTGTAAAAGCAGTCTTCTGAGAGTTAAAGACTTAATTGGGGCTGGAAACGTGCTACTAATGCAATACAAATGTTTTAACAAGGTCTGTCTTCAGCCCTTCAATTTATAAGCGGTCTGAAAGTCTTTCACTGAAGTCCTGTTAAAAACAAGCATTGGCAAATCGAACAGTGTTGGCTTGTGTACAAGTATTAGGCATTTGCCAGGCACTGCTGTTGGATAACCAAGTACTCGCAACTGCTACCACCAATGGCCAGTTAATACCACTCTGGCAATGCCTGGCCACTGCTTTTTCCATGCCTGCACAAAATCCCAAGCTGTAGGCATTGCCAATGCTTGTTTACAGGTTATTGCAAGTGCATCTCTGGGGGTTCTTTAGTGGTTTCCGAGCTAGAAAAACAGAATGTAATAATTGAAATGGCTGCTTTCAATATCTGGGGATCTGCATGGATTATGACCTTACCACAACAAAGGTGGTAACGTCCTGCCAAACATGCAGTATTTCTGAAATACCACATGCAGTAATTCTGAAATACCACATGCACTATTTCTGAAATACCACATGCAGTAATTCTGAAATACCACATGCGATAAAGACTTATGTAAATCAGACCCTTTATCAAAAGGCAGACCCGGAGTTCTGCAAACCCCAGTTTTGTTTTGACTTAAGCCCCCATTGCGCTTAAGGATGCCTACCTTTAGACCTCCCCAAACCACCCAGGGGCATCGAGACAGAACTTGGAAGTTGCGCACAGATCTCAGAAACAGATGCTTAACGCACTGAGCTATCTGAGTGGCTGTTACTTACCAATGAGGGAAGTTTGCTGTCGCATTTATTTATGCCGCTCCGTGCCCCGTGTTGGCTGGAAGAGCCGCATCCTCTGGCAAGCGGTAAAGAGCCATGAGATGACCAGCGGGCACCAGTAAACGATTTGTGCTTGTGCCATGCCAGTTCTCTAGCCTGGGCAGTCGGGCACCCTCCTGGGCTGGGACTCTCATTGACTCATGTGGTTGAGGATATCTTGGGGGTATGAGGCAAGGCCTGCAGGGGGCGGAAAGGGGTACCCACTCTATGTTCATGTGTTTTGGCATGATCCCCACACTTGGCACAGGCCTGCCCAGGCCTCTGCTTGGCTGGGCACCGCTTTTGATCTGTGGAGGATGACTGGCACCGGGGCAGCGCTAAGCTGATCATGCATGTTCTTAAAGCGGAGCGCCAGGGAAGGATTGGGAGTGAGAAAGGGGGATGGCAGAGGGCCAGGTGCATAATCAAATTAAAATCCTAAAGTGTAATCGCCACACACGACTCTCAGGTCATGTGCATTATTGTATCTGGCCAATGTAAAAGAGTATTCAGACATTCTGAAGGTATGTAATACTCGGGCAATTCAGTCTGCCAACAAGTACTTGGAACTATTTTCCATCCTGTGCACTGAGGGTGAACCCTATAAACCCCCACCTTGGCAGGTGCGACTTTGAAAACCAGCACTGCCATTTAGCTGAGGGTCAGCTTATAAACCACACCCTTGACACGAGTGTGGGCAATTTCGTTAACCATCACCATCACATGACTGAGGACAACCTCATAAACCATTACCATCACCTCATAAACCATCCCCATCACATGACTGAGGGCAATCTCATAAACCATCCCCATCTGAGGGCAATCTCATAAACCATCACCATCACGTGACTGTGGACAATCTCATAAACCATACCCATCACGTGACTGAGGGAAATCTCATAAACCATCCCCATCACGTGACTGAGGGCAATCTCATAAACCATCCCCATCACGTGACTGAGGGCAATCTCATAAACCATCCCCATCACATGACTGAGGGCAACCTCATAAACCATCCCCATCACGTGACTGAGGGCAATCTCATAAACCATCCCCATCACGTGACTGAGGGCAATCTCATAAACCATCACCATCACGTGACTGTGGACAATCTCATAAACCATACCCATCACGTGACTGAGGGAAATCTCATAAACCATCCCCATCACGTGACTGAGGGCAATCTCATAAACCATCCCCATCACGTGACTGAGGGCAATCTCATAAACCATCCCCATCACATGACTGAGGGCAACCTCATAAACCATCCCCATCACGTGACTGAGGGCAATCTCATAAACCATCCCCATCACGTGACTGAGGGCAATCTCATAAACCATCACTATTACATGCGAAAGGGTAATCCTATTAAACATCACCATCAACTGAAAAACACCCGTGTGGCTGTACATTGGATTTTTGAACCTAGATGTTGCATTTACTCTGTAGGCCTTACCTAAATGCTGTTTGCTATCTGTACCCCGGCACATCGTATCCTGCTGCTCAATATCCTGGCCATGCCAATTGTTACTCTGGTTAAAACATGTGCCCTGCTCTAACGCTGGCATTTTTTCATGCTTGAATTTCCAGTCTGGACAAGTTGAATAATCTGTTGCCCGTGCTGATTTGCTGCATTTTACATGCTTCTTTCTAACTCCAAATCCGGGTGTTTTTAAAACCATGTTATCAAGGTTAATGCTGCCATTTCTCATGTTTGTTTGAACTGCACACCAGGGTTTTTTATATTCTGCTGCCCCTGTCTGAATCTTGCTTAAAGTACCTGCTTCATCTGTGCCTGCTTGGCTGCTAGGCCACCTGCTGAGTCTTTCTCGCTTCCCTTGGCACCCTCCTCTTTCACCCCCCTCCCTATGGTTCTATCCATCTCCCCTATTTATTCTAACTGCTTCTCGATTACTTATAACCCCTCTCTTTCGAAACCCCGGAAGGAAAACATTTAAGAAGGGCCTCCTGGTCTCAAACCCACATCTGCCCATTGCTGACACCTATGTCAGTGTTCTTTCCAGGCAGACTATTACTGACATTCTCTTTGTTGTTCCCTCTCCTGAACTATGGACTCCCCATATGGTTTTTGTCCTTTCCCCTTTCTCTTCCTCACCGATTAATGGTGGTACCAGGTGTGAAGTGCTCCTGGCGCACTTCCCATCATCCAAGTGCTTCAACAACTTCTACCTGAATGGCACTATCATACCCCAGGGCTCCGAACCCAACCCACTCATTCTGGAAGACGCCTTCCATCTCTCATCAACTTCCTCCCATCTTGTGCCACTCCTTCTTCCTGAACCCCCCTTTCTGCCCCCCCCCAGCAGTGGTACCCCTCACCCCTGTACATCTCCTCAGAAAACCTTTAAAGGGGTCAGCCAGCTTCACTTACCTACCCTCAATTCTCGCTCTGCTGTCAAACACGCCTCTGACATCTGTCACCTCCTTGATGACTTTGACCGTGCGTCCTCACTCTCACCGAGACGTGGTTCAATGCCAGCTCTGTAAATGCTTTTGATAGGCTACAATATCCTCTCTGAGTCCTGGGTTAACCAGCCTGGAATCAGAGTGAACCTTGTCTTTCTTGAATGGATCCCTGCCTCTATCATACCCTTTCAAGCTTACTCCTCCTTTGCATGTCTTGTCGGTAACCTTTGCATCTCCCTTACCCTGTCGGTCACTCTCGCTACTATCTACAGGACCCCTGAGCCTGACACCCTCTTCCTATCTGAGTGGGCTGACTCCAGCTCCTCTCTCCTGACCTCTGCTTCTAAGCTTCTCCTCCTCGGAGACTTCAATATTCATCTTGACTCTCCGGATGCAGCTTCACCCTTGGGCAACCTCTGTGACTCTCTCTCCCTCACCATTCTTCCCTTTGGCCCGACACTTTCAACCGGTCATACTCTGGATACCCTCATGTCTGCTGATCTCCCACCCTCTAACCCTCTCAGTATACCTCTCTCTTTGTCTGATAACTCTCTCGTTCTTCTCATCTAAGCCTCTCCCCGCAATGCCAGCCTCCTTCTCTGTCATCCGACCGATAAAGTGAGTGTCAGTAGCTACCTTTTCCACCTCTTTTACTCCCCCTCCACCCCTGCTTTAGACGCTCATTCGGACTCAGTCCTTGCTAACCGTCACCTCTCCATCTTAAACACCCTTGACATCCTTGCCTCTGCCATGAGGATCTGCATGAAGCCTGCCTCCAAGTGCAACAGTTGGTATGATTCTGACGTAGCCTCGTTGAAAAGCAAGTGCAGAGTTGCAGAACGGAAGTGGTTGGCTTCTTGCACATCCTCTGACAAACTGGCCTGTCACTTGCTCTAAAAGCAATACAGACTCTCCACCTGATCCATCTCTGGTGCCACCAACAAAACTGCCAAACTTTGCAAAATCTGTGAGGAACTCTCCAATCCTGCTGCAGTCTCTACTTCTCCTCTTCCTTCCGAGGCCCTCCTCATTGCCTTGGCCTCCCATTTCACAACCAAAATACGGCACATCCTGTCTTCACTCTGCTCCACTCCCTTCCCTCCCCCGTCTGCTCTTATGCCTCCCTACAAGTGCTTCCCTGCTCCTCTAGAACTTTCAAGGACACTATTGCTGCCCTTGGTCCCTCTTTGAATGAGTTTTGCAGTCACTCTCTTTCCCACTGGCTGCTTCCCATCACCTTTCAAGCACTCCGATGTGCACCCCTCCTAATAAAGTAGTATTAAATCGATACCTTGACAAACACACTCAACTCGGACATGAAGCGAGATACTCAATGATTATAAGTTATATTCTCAATTTACTATACATCCTAGCAGGGTGCTCCGTGTTTATACAGAATGAACAACAAAAGAAACCATGTGTACCTATCCAGATTCATATGTCATCTGGTGAAGTGGCAGGTACATACCCTGAAACAACTCACAAGGGTCACATGGGAAATACAATATCACAAAGACAGTACAAAGTGCTTAAGTGCAATCACATTTGAAACCAGTGTGGAAAGAGCACTGGGACCCAGAGTCATATGGCATGCACGGTTTATAGTCATAATGTCGACAACAAAAATGTCGACAGTCAAAAAGTCGAAAAAAAAAGGTCGAAAAAAAAAATGTCGACTTTTTTTTTCAATGCATTTTTTTTTCGAAATGGGGGGTTCCCCCAGCCCCCCTTTTTTAATTTTTTTTTTAATTTTTCCCTTTTTTTTAGTCCCGAACCCCTAAAATAAATATATAATTTAAAAAAACGAAAGTCGACATTTTTTTTTTCGACATTTTTTTGTCGACATTTTTGTCTGTCGACATTTTTTTGTCGACATTATGACTGTCCACCGGCATGCACAGCAGTGTTTTTCGGCCAAATAGCGCTGTATTGGCATCTGTTCTTGGGTCGGCCTTCATCAGGACGGGTAAGGTGCGTGGGAGAACTTCCTGCTGGTTCGTGATGTGGAAATACCACGGTGGGTGGTGACAGATTAATAGGACTATCTCAATGAGTCCTTGACCGTAGCACAGTGTGAATCTATGACATGGGTTATATCTAGTCAGCTGACATCAATCTTATGTGGGTCAAATGGCGGTGTGAATAATCCTCACCGTTGACAAAATATTCAGAGGTTTCAATAGAAGTCGCGACACATGCAAGATGTTGCCTACTCAAGCAGCATTGCTTCTTGTAGCCAAATTATTGTTGCAGTGGGATTGAAGCAACGGTGGCACCGCATATGTAGTAAGCGTATGTCTGTGAAAAAAGAGCCTCGCAATGAGGACAGGCAGACGCGTCTGCTGGGGCCGAGAGCCTCCTGCTAATTTAGCTGTAAAAAGTCCTCCCCTTCCTGAAAAAGCCATCTGCAGACCCTTCCTGCCTGGCTAACTACCACCCTATCTCCACCACCCCCTTCTTGGGCAAACCTTTGGAGATGTTGGTCATCTCCCAACTAATCCACCATACTGTATCTTTTGGCTGTCTCCACTACCACCAGTCATGGAGGCTACTCTCCTGAACACTGTGAAGACTTGCTCTCAAGCCTCGATTCCAACTCTCCTTTTATCCTCATCCTCCCAGACCTGTTCTCTGCCTTCGACACTGTCAATCATGCCATCACCCTCTTAAACCGCCTCCATGATACTCGGGCATCATGGACCGAGCACTGGTTTGGCTGACCTCATTCCTCTCGAATTGGCCCTCCCAGGTTCAAAAGGGCCTTTTCTCTCCTCTACCTCACTCTCAACCTGTGGTGTCCCTTAGGGCTCTACCGTCTCACTATGGCACTTTAACATTTACCTTGCCCCTCTTGCCCATCTAATCTCCACCATCTCTCCCCATTTCCAGTGTTATCTGGATGACACTCAGCTCTCCTTTAAGCTTCCCTCCTCTACCTCCTCTCCTTCCTCTCTCATTGCTAATTGCTTGACTGCTATCCAGGCATAGTGCGCTTCTAATGATATCTGTCTTAACACCAGTAAGACCAAGATCCTTCTCGTTGGAACTCCCCCCATTCAACCCCCTTGCTCTCTGACTGCCCTCCTTAGGCCCCCCTCAGCCTCTCGTGAGGCAAAAAAAACTGGGTGTCATCTTTGACTCCTCTCTCTCCTTCTCACCTCATATCGCTGACCTTGACAAGAAGGCTCACTTTCAGTTTCACCTCCTCAGAGGCATTCTCCCTTTCCTCACCTTCCCCCAGAAACTCAATGTCTCTAGAGCTCTGGTTCTCTGCAGGCTGCACTACTGCAACAGCCGCTTCCTCAATCTTCCTCTCTCCTCCCTCTGCCCCCTTCAACTAATCCACAATAGGACTCCGAGACCCATCCTTGGTCTCAAGCCCAGGTACTGCATATCACCAGCCCTAAAATATCTTCCTGGTGGCTGCAAGGTTCAAATTCAAGATCCTCTGCATCACCCACAAGACTTTCTGGGCATGGGACCACGCTACCTTCAACGTTCTCTCCCCAAATACCTCCCTTCTAGAGTCCTTTGGTTCTCTAGCTTTAACTCTCTGCAGGTCTCACGTTTCTCTAAGCAGAGAGTGGGGGTTGATCTCTTTCCTCAGCAGGATCCTCCCTCTGGAACGGTCTCCCTGCCCCTCTCAGACTTGAGCCGGGCCTCCTTAAGTTCTGGAAACATCTAAATACCTTCCTTTTCTCCTCCTTCTTCCCTCCCCCCTTCTTTGCTAAAGCCCAGCTGCTGTTGCGACAGGTTTCTGGTCCCTTCTGAGTCATACCGGGGCCAGGCCCTTGCTCGACCAATCTGTGCCAGCACCCTCTTTCAGCACTTGCCTTCAGGCACCCTTCCCTGATTAGACTACTGAGTGTAGTTGACCCCCCTCCTCACACTAGTTACTCTTATCCCTTCCCCCAGCGCACTTGCCTTCTGGGCTCCCCTTAGCACTTACCCACCCCTGGGGCCCCCCTCCCACATCCCCTCCCTCATCCCTCCTACCTCCCTTCATCTTTACCTTAGCCCTCCTGCCATCTTGCACTTCTTGCTTGCTGCACATGCACGATCCAAATGTCACCGTAGGACCGTTTTATGCTGTTATTCTCCTCTGTTCCCCCTTTTCCTTAGTATTGTGTGCCTGGAAACACTTTCTGCTGTATAGGCACCATACAAATGTTCAATACATGAATAAAATAAATAAATCACATGACTGAGAGAAATCTCGTAAACCATCACTATCACATTCCCAAGGATAATCCTATAAACCATCACCATCACATGACTGAGGATAATCTGATAAACCATCACTTGAATGAGGACAATGTTATAATTTATCACTATCGCATGCCCGTGGTCAACCTGATAAGCCATCACTATGGCATGTCCAAGAGTAACCTAATAAACCATCACTATCATATGGCTGAGGCAAATTTCATAAGCCATCACCTTCACATCACTGAAGGAAATCTCATAAACCATCACTATGACATGACTGTGGAGAATCTCATAAATGATCACTAACACGTGCCCAAGAGTAATACTATAAAACATCAGCATCACATGACTGAGGAAAATATCATAAACCATCACATGATTAAGGAGAACCTCATAAAGAATCACCATAACCTGACTGAGGGCAATCTCATAAACCATCACATGTCCAAGGGCAATCCTATAAAACATCACCATCACATGACTGAGGAGAATCTCATAAACCAACACCATCATATGCCCATGGGTAATCCTATCAAACATCACCATCAAACGACTGAGGGGAATCTCATAAACCATCACTATCACATACCTAAGGGTAATCCTATAAATCATCACCATCCCATGATGGATGAAAATCTCATAAACTGTCACATGACCGAGGAGAATCACATAAAACATCACCATCACATGTCCTAGGGTAATTTGATAAACCATCACCATCACATGAATGAGTGGAATCTCATAAACAAACACCATCATATGCCCATGGGTAATCCTATCAAACATCACCATCAAATGACCGAGGGGAATCTCATAAACCATCACTATCACATACCTAAGGGTAATCCTATAAATCATCACCATCACATGATGGATGAAAATCTCATAAACTGTCACATGACCTAGGAGAATCTCATAAAGCATCACCGTTATATGACTGAGAGCAATCTCATAAACAACCATTATCATATGACTGAGGGGGAATCATACATTTACTGCGCCGGGTTTATTGCGCTGGGCGAAAATGGCGACTTTATTATTTTGTTTTACCCCATTTCTCAGAATATATATGTGGGGAATGGGGTAAAGAAAATAATTAATGTTGGGGGGAGTATGAGGGGTTGCGTGGGGTATCCCCCCACATATATAGTCTGTGAAATGGGGGTCGAAGAAAAGAAAAGAAAAAAGTCAGCATTTCGGCCAGTGCAGTAAACTGGGTCGCAATAATCACGTAGATCCGACTGAGGGTAATCTCATAAACCATCACTATTTAAAAATAACATGTATTCATTGAGTATTTATAACGAGCACTGTACATCAAAAAGTGTTTCTATCACATGCCCAAGGGTAATCCTACAAAACATCACCATCACATGACTGAGGGTAATCTGATAAACCTTTACCATCACATGACTGAAGAGAACCTCATAAACCATCACCATAACATGCCCATGTGTAATCTGATAAACCATCACATGCCCAAATGAAATCTGATAAGCCATTAATATTACATGTCCGATAGTAACCCAATAAACCATCTCCGTCATATGACTGAGGGGAATTCATAAACCATCACCTTTGCATCACTGAGGGCAATCTCATAAACTATCACTAGCACATGAATGAGGAATCTCATAAAGAACCACCATCACATGACTGAGAGCAATCTCATACACCATCACATGACTGAGAGCAATCTCATACACCATCACATGACTGAGAGCAATCTCATACACCATCACATGACTGAGAGCAATCTCATACACCATCACATGACTCAGGGTAACCCTATAAAACACCACCATCAAATGACTGAGAGGAATCTCATAAAGCATCACTATACGATGTCAAATGGTAATTCCATGAACCGTCACAACACACTACTGCGGGCCACCTCTTAAACCATCACTATCAGATGTCTGAGAGTAGCCCAATACATCATCACTATCATATGACTTCGGAACATTTCATAAACCATCACCATTGCATGATTTAGGATGTTTTCATAAACAATCACTTTCACATGTCCGAAGGTAATCCTATAAAACACCACCATCACATGACTGAGGAAAATTTCATAAACCATCACATGACTGAGGAGATTCTCATAAACCATCACTATCACATGACTGGGGAGAATTTCATAAACCATTGCCATTAGCCCTCCCCTCTCAGGAGTGGTTGCAGCGCTATAGGGTTTCTGTACCTGCCCATCTTCCTTGATTGCCCCTGTTCCTTTGTTGGAACCTCCACACTGCTTCTGGCACCTCTGCCTGGGGTCGATCTTCCCCAACTCTAGTACAGTCGTAGCTGCCTACTACTCCGGATTCAGTCGGCCTGCCCAACAACCCTACTCCTCATTTACCCCCACTACCACTCTAGTCCTGGTGCCTTCGTCCCACCCCACCCAAGAACAAGAGCAGCACCCCATCATCCTGACTTCAGCTGCCTGCCTTAACCACTCTGGCCCCTTCCACCACTGACCCTTTCTAAGATCTGCAAGCCCCAGCTCTCCCTACTCTTGACTTTGTACCTCAAACCAGCCTCGTGACCACCATCTGCCAACACCAACCGCCTGGGCCCTCCACCAATGCCCCTATTGATGATCTGACACCTGCTTAGGTCTAGGTGAGGTCACTCTGGTTCCCCCTTGATCGACCTGTCATCAACAGCCTGTGGTCACCTCCTGGCCCTTGACTACCTGCAGTATCAGTCGACTGCTGTCTATGACCCCTTTCTTGACCAGCCTGCCTTCAACTGCCTGCGGTCACCTTCTAGCCCTGGACTGCCTGCAGTATCGGGTGCCTGCTGTCTCCGACCCTGCTCTGGCTCTGGTCCTCCTTCTGCCATCGCTGGCCTGGGATTTCCATTGGCGTCTACTGGTGCCTGCTGCCTAGCGCTTCCACTATGTCCCTGCACCTCCCCCGATTGACCCTCACCTGTCTGTTTCAGGTGCCCCTCCATTCTACTCCTGGTCTGCTGCTACCCTCTCCCCATCACTCTCCTAACTTGGTCCCCTAATTATTGCTCCTACTCAAAACTGCTACACTGGTCTCTCTCCTCACCGTCACAAGACTCTACAGCAACGATTCTTCCTTACTCGTCCCTTCTTTGAACCCTAGGTTATGCAATTTTCCAAATCTCATTTTCACCACCCTTTCTTCCCCCCGCACACTTCACTACTCCTTCCTTCTCCTCTCCCTCCTACTCTCCTTTTCCCCCCCTAAGGCCCAGCCTTCTCCCCTATCCCTCCCACACCCCTCCTGTCACATTTCTTCCCCTGTCACATTTCTTCCCCCTCTCACCGCCCTAACCTTTTATACCCCACTACCGCCCGCCACTACAGTCACTTGCACATGGCCCTCTGGAACACCAGATCCATCTGCAACAAAACCGCAGCTGTTCTTGACCTGTTCTTTCGCCTCAACCTCCATTTTCTATGCCTAACTGAAACCTGGATCCCCCCATAACACTTCTGTCCCTGCTTCCTTAACCACCTCCTCTTCCTCCTTTTCTCACACCCCTCGCGCTACTGGCCATGGCGGAGGCGTCGGCCTCCTCTACCACCCCAAGTACATCTCCTCTTCCTCCTCACCATCTCTCCCTTCTTTCCCTACCTTTGAATTCCTCTACAAATCTTTCTCCTCTCCCCACCCTATTTCTTTCCTGATCACCTCCCCCTCTCCTCTATCTGTGCGTGGCAATTTTAATCTCCATCGCCCTTCTCCCCTTCAATCTTCTCCCCTCTTCTCTATCTTTGACTCCTACCTCCTTTCCCCTCTTCCTTCCTCCCCCACTCACTCCTCTGGCTCCACCCTGGACCTCATCTTCAATTGTTCATACCCCTCCTCCCCTGTCTCTACTCTTCCTATTTATCTCTCTGATCATGCCTTAGTCTCTTTCTCCCTTTCTGCTCTCCCACACTCCTCCGCTCCTAACCCCGCCGCCCCAATCTACTCACGGCGTGATTTACGCAACTTTGATCCCTCCCTCTTTATTGACACTTGCTCTTCTTTTCTTCCAACTCTCCATGACTTCTTTTTATTATCTGCCAATGACACTCTTTCCTCCCTTCCTCTTCCATTTCCTCCTCCCTTGATCAACTCTATCCCCTTTCTCCTTTCCGCCCAACCCGAAAACCCTCTCAACCTTGGCTTACTCCTCAACTCCTCTCTACGCGACGCCTTCTCCAATGTCTCGAGAGACTCTGGCTCAGAACTCCCTCGCTTTCTAACCAAACCTCTTACTTCTCTTACCACGCACTCTACGACTCTTGTCTTGCCTCTGATAAATCCTCTTACTTCTCCAACCTACTCCAATCTCAAGCCACTCACCTTCCCAGTATCTTCCAAACTCTCTCTCGACTTCTCTCCCCCCACTCCTGATCCCTCCTCCAATTCTACACTCTCCCCTTCTGATTTCGCCAACTTCTTTTCCTCTAAGATTCTTACCCTTCGTCAAAAAATCCACACCCCCTCAGATTTCACTTCTGCTCCTCCCCCCTCCCTCTTCCTGCATGTCCATCTTCTCTCCCGTCTCCCCTTCTGAAGTCTCCACCCTCCTATCCAAAGCCCAACCCACGTCCGCCCCAACTGACCCTCTCCCTTCTCATCCATAAGATTTACCCTCTTTCTATCCCCTACCTTACCTCCTTCTTCAACATCTGTCTCTCCTCAGCTACCTTTCCCTCTACTTCAAGCATGCCACGATCATCCCTATTCTGAAGAAACCTTCTGCTGATCCACTTCTCACCTCTAACTTCAGACCTATCTCTCTTCTCCCTTTCCTCTCCAAGGTTCTCGTGCGCCTTGACTACACTCAGCTCTCATCCTTTGTCACTAACTCCTCTCTACTACCACCCTACCAATCAGGCTTCCGTCCCAAACATTCCACTG
This sequence comes from Ambystoma mexicanum, assembly GCF_040938575.1. Classification (NCBI taxonomy): domain Eukaryota; kingdom Metazoa; phylum Chordata; class Amphibia; order Caudata; family Ambystomatidae; genus Ambystoma; species Ambystoma mexicanum. The sequence continues at coordinate 732,981,218 of NC_090923.1, forward strand.
AAACTGCTCTCAGCTCTATTCTTAACTCTCTTCTCTCTGCTCGCCATGCCAAACAATCCATTCTCCTCGACCTCTCTGCAGCCTTTGACACTGTCGATCATCCCCTCCTCCTCCACACTCTTTCTTCTTTTGGCTTCAAAGGCTCTGTCCTCAACTGGTTATCCTCTTACCTCTCCTCCCGCTCCTTTACTGTCTCCTGGGGTGGCCGGTCCTCTCCTACCTATCTTCTTGAATACGGCGTACTGCAAGGATCGGTACTTGGTCCTTTCCTCTTCTCTCTTTACACCTCCCTCATTGCCCCTGTTATCTCCGCGTTTGGCATCTCCCACCAATTCTATGTCGACGACACTCAACTCTTTCTCTGTTTCTCATCCTTCTCATCTGACCTTCACCAAAAACTCTCCTCCTGCATTACTGCCATTAAGAACTGGATGTCTTCCCGCTTTCTCTCTCTTAACACTGACAAAAAAGAAGTTGTATTCTTTCCCCTCTAACTCTCTTCCCCCTTCTTCTCCTCCCCCATTCATTCACTTCCCCCCCTCCAATCTTCCTATCTCTCTTCAAGCTCGTAATTTAGGGGTTTTCTTTGACTCCTCTCTCTCCTTCTCCTAACATATTTCCCTCACTTCCCGCACCTGTCACTACTACCTCTTCAATATTTACAAAATCCGTCCTTCTCTCACTTTCCACGCTACTAAACTCTTAATCTCCTCTCTTATCTTCTGCCGCCTCTTCTACTGCTCTTCCCTACTCTTTGGACTTCCTGCTTCTCATCTTGCCCCTCTTAAATCCATCTACCACTCTGCTGTTCGTACCCTCTGTCTCCTTACCTCCCATGACTCCATCTCTTCCTCTCTCTCTTACCTTGGCTGGCTTCCTTTTCATTCCCAACTTAAATTTCTATTTCTCTGCCTTGTCTTTAAATCTCTCCATGGTCTCACTCCCCCTTATCTCGCCTCCCTTCTCTCCTTCTACTCTCCCTCCTGTTCCCTTCGGTCCGCTGACCATTTCCTTCTCACTGTACCTCCGTCCCCTTGTGCCTCATCCCGATTCCGCTCCTTCCAACTCCTAGCACCTCTACACTGGAACTCCCTTCCTCTTGCTATCCGTTCTACCCCCCACCTTCACCTCATTCCGCACTTCCCTTAAATCTCTCCTCCTCCATTCTCCTCCCTGAAACCCCTTCCCTCTTCTGCTCCCCCTCCTTATTCTTTCCCCTGACTATCTCCCCTCTCTCCTGCCTCCCCCCTCTCACCCTTCCCCTTCCCTCCTCCCTTCTTCACCACTCCCCTTCCCTATCCACTCCCACCCCCCTTCTCTACCTATCCCCTCAGTTAATTGCTCTTTTCACTGTTGTGTCGATTGATTCATAATGTATTTGCTTCAACTGTTATAATGTTTGTTTATGTATTATGTTGTTCCATTGTACTGCGCTTTGGTGTAAGGCGCTTTATAAATCAATAAATACAAATACAAATTACGTGACTGTGAAGAATCCCATAACGCATCATTATGACATACCCGAGGGTAAGCTGATAAACCATCACTATGACATGTCAGAGAGTAACCCAATCAATAATCATTATCACATGACTGCAGGGGAATAACTATCAGATGTCCGTGGGTAATCTGATAAAACATCATTTTCACATGCCTGAAGGTAAACTTATAAACATCACCATCACGTGACTGAAGGAAATCTCATAAACCATCGTCATCACATGACTGAGGAGAATCTTATAAACCATCACATGACTTAAGGGAATCCATAAAGCATCATTCTCAGATGTCTGAGGTTGGTTAAGCTGATAAACCATCACATGACTGAAGAGAATCCGATAAACAATCACCATCACATGACTGAAGAGAATTTGATAAACAATCACCATCACATGATTGAAGAGAATCCGATAAACAATCACTATCACATGATTGAGGTCAACTTCCTAAACCATCACCATCACATGACTTTGGCACTCTCAAAAACGATCACCATCACATGTCCGAGGGTAATCCAATAAACCATTACACGAACCATCACAATTGTCTGAAAGTTGATAACCTTATAAACCATCATAATTAAAAAATATAGAGTGAGCTCATTAACCATCACTGCACTTTGATCGAGAGAAATGTCAAACGTTATTTGTGTTCAGTACACAGTAACATCCTGACATTTTCTTCAACCATCTATTTTAAAGAACAGAAATACATCGACTTGCCTTTGGATTGGAGACTGCATCGTTACTGAATGATATTAACCACCGTGGGAGCTGGACGGGTGGAGTGTTAATAGTTTTCCCCAAATAAAGGGAGCTTTTTTTGTTTGGTCAGGTGAGGAAAGGGAGTGCGCGGTCTGATGTCCTGAAGAGGGCTGTCTGGCTGGGGAGGAGGCTGCTGCTTTGAGAAAAAGGTTTGAAAAGTACTGAAGGAGCTAAATTGCAAACACGTAATTCCTATTGCCATTCTAACAGGGATGACAAAACAGTGATGGGATCATGACGGGTTCTGTGGTTTGGTACATTTGTGGCAGTAATTCGGTTACTGCCGCCAGCACTCAATCTGCCAAATCCTCCTTGGTGTTTTATGGACTTCAGGAATGGATATTAGATACTCGCAATCTGGCGGTAATGCTGCCGAACCGAGTGATGGTAACGGTATCCTCTTTTGGCAGTATTTCCACAGCAATGATGCCAAGTGAAGCATGTCGTGTGACTGAGGCTACATTTCATGTCACCAAGGGAAAATTTACAAAGCATCAATTTCATTTGACTGAGGGAAATCCGACTAGAAATCTCCATCACGTGACTGGGCATATCACAGCACATGACCAAATACAGTTTTAAAAAGCATCTTCCCATGTCCCCAGCAATATTTACTTACTCTTGCCCCCTCATACAAAGTGTCACCACCATGACATGGAGCCATTCCTTCAAACCATCACCTCATATGACTGAAGGCAGTTTCATAAACCATCACTATTGCATGACTTTAGCAATCTCAAAAATGCTCACCATCAAGTGGCATATTCCAATCTTACCAAGTATCGATATCAGGTGATGGAAGGAAATCTTACAACCCACCATTGGGACAGGTTGGCAGACCAGAAACGGGGGAATAAAAACAATCCAAATGACAAAATAATCACTGCACCACTTTGCAAGAGAAAACAAGGGTTATTGCATGCAAAAATGGTCTCAGATGGTCCCGTAGAACTGCTGCCATGAGGTTCGTTTTATCTCTAGAAGTGACATCTTTTATAGTGGAAAAAACACACACAAATAAACAATACTATGCAAAATAATGAGCACAGCATAATCCTACCACACTCATTGGCTACCACCTATAGAACATGCTAATCCCCCTCTATAGTCCCTTGTCCGATTGGCCACATCCACTCCACCCCTATACACCATAGAAGCGTGATGTGCACCCTCCTGTTCCAGATGCAATCAAAGTAACTTGATGAGGCCAACTCTGCTTTTGATGAGACAATAGGGTTCCTCATTAACCCAGATGCCATGGTGCACACAAGCTGCACCCCTAACCTTGTACTCAATTGGCATCACCTCTGCTCCTTCTATCCCAAATCACAAGACTTCAAGACAAGGCGGCCAAGGAGACCATAGGCTGGATAGAATCAATCTTAAGTAACAGGACCATGAGAGTGTTCTATCCCTATCACCTGTGGAGTGCCCCAGGGATCATGCATCTCACCTACATTGTATAACATATTCACCAAGCCCCTTTTCAATGATCTGGACCATCTTGGTATCAGCCACACTAATTATGAAGATGATATCCAGATTCTCTTACCACTAAGATACAGCGGGAAGCACAATGCACCATCACACAGTAACTGCAACTAAAGAATAGCCCAAGGAAGTCACCCCAAGGAAACCAAAGAACCAACTTAAAGATAGTCACGGCAGGAGGACACTAATGACTGAATACACAGGCTGACCTACACAAATACACTAGGACGCCCAATAAACAGCACTCCGACCCTGAACCATTCAAAGCCTCAACCGACCAGGGTCACATTAGACAACAAGTGAATAGATAGTACTAACCCAGTTCCACACCTGAAGAAAAGGTTCAGACACACCTATTGCTCCATGGTAGGAGATGGTAGGCACTTCATACAATACTCACTACGATAAAGCTGGATCAGCGCAGCACCACCACAGTGAGATGGCCCATAAGGAACCAGCAACAACCCCACCCAGAGGGATACAGCCCGAACGGAATCAGAAGTACCTGACAACAAACCTGGAATCAGGATACAGACCCCACTAACCCAACCCTTGACTTTCTGCATACTTAACCCACACAAAAGTCACACAACCATTTGTCTCCCAGCAATCCGCACGCACTTTACCACACAACAGCAAAAACACATAAACAGCACCCACAGCACACAAGGTCTCGCCCGATACTTGCACCAAAGCCCAGCACTCGGTGTATACCGAGCTCAAGCTGCCAACAGCACACCACTTCTCCCACTCTCCTACTCCCCTCCTCTCGACTAACCCTACCCACCCTCCTTCCTGTTTAGAGATCCGCCAGAGCGCCTGCGACCAATTCCGTTGGTGACAGTGCGCTATATAAATACCTTTAAAATAACATAACTTACTGGGGATTATGACAAGGATTTGGCCTTGGTGAATAGAGTTTACTTCATCATCCAGGCATGGATGGCAGCACACTGTCTATGCCTGAATGATGACAAAACAGAACTCATCATCCTGGATACCACTGCAAATCTCACAAAACTTGGCTCTGAATACACTGCCTTCTGCATCGACGGAAACTCTATTAAAGTTGCCAAAGAGGTAAAAACGCTAGGATTTTACCTCGACTCCACCTTCACATTCCTCAAACAAGTAAACACCATGGCATCCACTACTGCATATACATGCAAACTAATCAGAGCTGTTAAACCATTTTTATCTAAGAATAGCTGTATCATCCTTGCCAGAGCTCTTATTTTGTCCAAACTGGACTACTGCAAATCCCTCTACATTCGGGTTAATAAATACATCACCAGGAGAATCCAAACCCTCCAGAATAATGCAAGGGCTATAAAAGATTTGTAAATAGAAATAAATATATAAATAAGTTCATTCTCACACCAGCAGGATACTACCATTAGAAGACAGAAGGCATGCACTTGACTCACAAAAAGACATAACAGACCTTGTTCACTGTATAAACATTAACAAGGCACAACACTACTGCATTGTTCACCTGATTGCTGTCAGTCACATAACTGTTTAAAGGTTGCCCTCTGTCACAGGACAGTGGCAGATTTGCCCTCAGTCACATGATGGTGGAGGATTATAAAATGTTTCTCTGTCACATGGCCCAGAGAGTTTATAAGATTGCCATGGTGTGGGGACCATGGTGAGTTTGAACATTTCCGCTGTCATGGGTGGCGATGATGGTGTTTTAAACTCTGCTCTCTTTGTGACAGACGTTTTTATAGAACGTTTGTGGATTTCCTTACACTGCATGACAGTGATGGTAGTTAGGATTTCCTGAGTCACATGACTGTGATAATTCGATGTATTAGTTTGTAAAAATGCCCTCCATTACAAGACAGTGATGAATTTTAAGATTGTCCTTGTTAATGTGGCATTAATATTTTTAAAAGTGGCCGTCAGGCATTATAGCAGTATGATTGCACTGGGTCATGTGATAGGGAAGGTGCTTGCCTTCAATGATATAGCTCGAGGTTTTATAATATGCCCATACATGTGATGCAAATAAACTAAATAATGATCCTTGGCCGTGTGATGGAATGATTCATAGGAGAGCTCCTCGCAGCGTGATTATGATGGTGTATACATTTGCCATCAATCACTCAACAATAATGTTTTCTTGGCCTTCCCCTTGTCTTGTGATTGTTTATAGTATAGTCATTGGACTGGTGATGGTTTATAACGTTTCCTTCGGTCACGTGCTAGTGATGGTTTATAAAATTGTCTGGAGTGAATGCATATGACTGGTTCGATGCCATGTTTTCATGGACCCCATTGTGGTTAGGGATAGCTGTAAAAATGCTGGCACCCATCAGAGGATTCTTGTTAGTTAGTTTTTTGTTCCTGTCATATGATCCTGAGGTGCAGCACAAAGACTTTGCCAAAGGGCGCCACAATAATGATTTCAAAAAGGGTGAGTAAAGCTCCTCCTCTCACAAAACACAAGTACACCCAGACTGGTAAGCAGGATGGGGTTGTCAGGCCAAGAATGGCAAACATTAGCAGCATTTCGAGACCCTGGGGGAGGTGACCAGCCCCCCCGCCGGATCCAGAGAATTATATCGTTTGTTTGGTCCATTTGGCAGGAGATGAGGGGTGCTGTTTTATGACTGGCACCCCAGAAGAATATCCCTGATGGGGTGGGGGTTATGTCATGTGCGTGAGCATGCGTACCCAGAGACAATTCAGAAGGGTTAGTTAATGGAGTATTAACTAAAGGGGGGAATATTGGGATGCATGTACAGCATCCCAACCATGCAAGAAGGTTCAGGTTGAGAAAAACCTATTAGAATGCAACATTGGAGGAGCAGAGTGAATTTTGCTCCATAGACAGCGCCTATGTTGTCTTAGTTAGGTTTGAAACATATTAGATAATCGCATATAGCAATATATAGCAACACAGAATGATCAACAAATATATACATTTTGTGTTTGCAGAAGTCTTACACAGGACAGTATTATAGACCAAGTATTTAGTTGATGTATTATAGTGACGTAGGATAGTTTGATGTATGAGAAGGGTTGAAGTAAGTGGAAGATGGAGTCAGCAAGGCAGTTTTGTTGAAGCGAGGTTAGTATGTTAACTTGACAGAAGTGTCGCCATTTTTATATTATGGCCTAGCACACAATGAACAGAAGAGAACACAGGCCTTGGTGTGGAGCTGCGACTCTGGTAGTTCAGTTACAAAAACAAATCCCCTTTCCCGTTCCCCAGGTGAGAAGCTGAGGTCAGAGGCACCCACGTGCGCACATAAGCACTAATTGTATCCAGCTGCGGGCCTGAACGTGATGGGTACAGAATGTTAGTTGATAGAAGGGGTGTGCCCTTTGAAGGACAAATTCATGAGAATAGGGCATGAGGCTCTGTGATGCCAATGAGCAAGGCAAAGATGTATAACACTACTGCCCTCCCCCTGGGGTGGTCACCCTATATGAATTACACCTAGACACACAACTTAAGCAAACAAATCCTTGAAAGTCAGACTCCAGAGTGGTGCCCTGGTCACATCATCCCTGGGCACATGGGATAGGGAGAAGATAAGGGGGAGCCGTTTCTTTGTTTGTTTGTTTATTTATTTGTATTGCGTGCCAGACCCGGAGGTATCAGGGCGCAGGAGATACAAGAAATCTTTCAGCGTAGGTTACAGAATGGCATATATATGGCATATAAAGTACATGGCTATAAGGTACAAATCAGGAAATCAAGAAATAAATATACATATTGTACAAAAGATGGTGGAGATATCCAGTACAAGAGGAATACTATGCCGAAACAGGATAACCGAGCATACTGAGAACTATTTACAATGAAGTGAAATGGGAGACAAAAGGGGCATTACTGGTCGTTGTTTTTAAGCCAGTTGATGACATTCTGTCTGAAGTTCATGTAGGTTTGGTTGGCACGCAGGCTGCCACCCCCAGCCTTGTATAGTTTAAATACCTACCACAACCTAACACAAAACAAAATATGGTACAGTAAAATAGGATAATAGAAAAATAAGCCACAGTCCAACACATTAAAGATGACTCCTGGGAGAGTTTAGAGACAGATTCTAAAAGTGAAGGAGAGTGGAGCAAGAACGAATCTAAGAGTAAGAGAATTCCAGAGAGAAGGAGCAAGAAGTTGAAAAGAGCGGATCCGAGAGGAAGCACAAGGTGTACACAAGACAGAAGACGAAACTGGGAAGCAGAACGTAAGTCTCTAGGGGGCCGATACAAGGAAATCAAAGAACGTAAGTACGGGGAAGCCAGGGCATGGATACACTTAAAAACTAGACACAAGAATTGAAACTCAAATCGTTGTTTGATTGGGAGCCAGTGGAGCCGAGCCATTTAAGACGAGATATTAGTTGACCAAGGAAGACAGAACAAACTACGAACATCAGAAAAGAGAATAGAGGGCAGAGGAAGAAGCGCAAAGTTACGCAGACCATCAAAGAGATAACAGCAATAGTAAAGAAGTGATAACACAATAGTTTGAAGAAGAGTTTTAGTAGAAGTGAATGTTAATAGATGCTAGATTATTTTATATGAAACAGATGAAACCTGCATTATTGAACAACAGAAGCAATTTAAAGTTGCATGGAAAAAGAAGAATGAACAATAAAATCAAGATTACGAGGCTGAGAACTAACAGGAAGCTGCAAAGGAGGAAAAGAGATAGTCAAGGGAGAGGGAATAGGTGGATTAGCAGGAAAAAATAAAATGTCCGTTTATTCTGGATCAAGACAGAGAAAACAAGAAGGCATCCACTAATTGACAGCAGAAAGACAAGAGGAAGTGCAGTGATGAATGGAATCATTGAATGAAGGAAATCAGAGAAAGATCTGGATACCTGGAATCCAGAGTCAAGAATCAAAGACAATAGAGGAAACATATAAAGACAAAAAAGAAGAGGACCTAAAACAGAACCCAGAAGGACACCATAAGAAAGAGGAACGGACTGGGAAATGTATCCCTTCCAGGTTTCAGTGAACACATGATTAGAAAGATAAGAATGTCCATGACTGTGATTTAATGAGAGCTCAGTGAATGTTGGTCGAGTGATGATGCGTGTGTTTTGAGAGTACCAGTTGAGACCAGAGCTGATGTTCCTGAATATGGTTGGTGAGTGTGCTCCTGTCTACATGTATCGAAAAAGTAACCAGAACACTGTAACTAATGTATGATAAAGCTAGGATTTCCTTACATAATGGCACCCTGCCTTTTCCTCCCGCACCTGCCCAGGAAGCCCTGAGCATACATCATACCAACTAGCATAATTTTGCTATAAAATGACAAGCTAGGCCACTCTCAATTTGTACCATCTTTAGAAACAATGGTATCACTGCCTTGCTGGAGAAGAACAACTGCTGGGTGCTTGCTGGACAGATGATTGCCTGCCAGATCTATGCAGGGCAGCCTCATACCCTATTCCTTTCGCTAGTTGGGTGAGCTGCTCTTCATTGGAGACCCTGAGCACGCCGTGCTGTTTGGAGCTCAAGTGTCAGAGAACCTGGTATCGGTGAGCTATCACAAGGGCGCCTAGGTTCAACACACGGCGGACATGTAGGTAGCATGATTAGACAAGGGTTTCTTGGGAATAGTTACAATGGTGGCAACAACAAGTAAAGGGACCAATGAAGCTTTCACAAACGAAAAGAGCAATACAGAATCTCCAGTAGTTTAGCAGATGCAAAACAATAGGCTCCCTAGAGGTGAACATGGAGGGGTCTGTGGTAAGCCAAACAATACCGTCTGGGTTCCCTCCCCGGAGAGGTCGCCCAGTTCACAGTCATTCACAGCGTCTTGTGGAAAAGCAGCAAGGAAGGGGGCAAAAGGGGAGCTGTTTTTTAGTGAGGAGACAGAAGAGGAACATTTAGAGAGAAAGGAGTGTCACCAAGAAAGAACTCACCCTGAGATGCATGTTTAGATGAGAAGGGTTGACCACAAGGGACCCGGCGGAGCTCTTGCCAGTGTCCATGCGTGAAATCCTGGTTTTTAATAACATTTCTTGCTTGTGCAGACCCCATCTCATTGGTGTTGTGGTTTGCGGCAGCCATTGGTAATAGCCAGGGTGACCACAAACAGTGCAAGAGGATCCTGAGCTGGGGTCTGTCAACTGATGACTGCCGGATTGGTGTCTCTAATCTGATGTTCATCCCACTAACAGTTGGAGCAGGGCTGGCTTCGTGGCGCAAGGAAGGGATTTAAATCGGCTTTCATCCGGAGGCCACTCAACGAAAGGATGTTGCTCCACTGTGGGAGATCTGTCCTACCCTTTGATTAAATAGCTAGAAGACAGTTTAGTTACTATCTGGGAACTTGTAGGGTGATTTACACTCCCTGTGACCCACAAAGGAGGGATGTGCTTTTCAGCTTCCAGGAGTACTTCTTTTCCCATTTCGGGGACAGATCCAGTGTATAAAAATGGCAATTGCTGTCAGACTAAACTATGTATTTACTCTGTTGCCACTTAAGCCAAGAAACGTGTTTTGGGGTAGGAGGGGCCACTTCCGAATCCTTTTCTGCTTTTATCTGAGGTATCCCTAATCATTAGCATAGAAAACGACCAGCTGCTGTATAAATATGTGGTTGAATATTAGGCTAAGCTGGTGAACCAACGGCAAGAAACAGACAAACATGAGTAGCCAGTTCAGGTGTGGGTGACATGGCTCTAAGAATAGTTGAAGATGTAGGTTCCCCAGTGTACAGGGATCTTTGTTTATGAACTAAACAAATGGGCACTGATTAAGAAAAACAACACTTCCATCTCTGAATCCTGCTGTGGGGAGCGTAAGGAGACTTTCCTGGGAAGCAAACACCCAGGGAATTACACTTCTCTTTCCCTAACATCTGTCACCTGTACTCGGAGTTTTACATGGCTCCCTGTGGTACCCCAATCCCTTCAGAGGCTCAAAAAGAGCTAATCTCATCCAGCTGTCAATCAGATAGCTCTTGATAGTGGGCACGCCTTAAGCTGGAGTCCTATGGTTACAGGCAATGGGATCGTACCTTCTCCTCACAGAATCTCTGCTCTAGCACTTACCTTCTCTCTGTTGGGATCCGCCTCCATGGGCCAAATCTCCAATCCCAGCTTCTCTAGCAGTCCAGACGTGGCACCAGGAGAATGTATCCATTCTGGACTGAAAAACAGGCAGCCCCATAGAACACAGGCTGGACGTTTACCGGCCGCCATTACAGGGTCAGGCAAGTATACTAAAAGTCATGTATCCTGTACCATGTTGCATAATGCATATTACAAACAGCCAAAGCTTGGGTTACACAGAGAGTGCAGAACAAGAGAACAAGAGAAATGAAGATGCGTTTGGGGCATGGGCAGATTGAAGGCCCTGCGGATGGACAGCTTGCATATAGATTTCTATAAAAAGTGAATGGGCACTCGAGCTCCGCACATGGCAACATTAACTGAAGTACTGAAGGAGAAAGGGAGGCTTTCCCATACTGGCCTCATCACGACTTCGGCGGTAACCCTTAAATCCGGCGTTAGCGCTAATATCGCCGGATTTAAGGGTCCGCCGAATCAGGGCTTTGGCGGATTTCACCCCAGCTCTGAGCGGTATGAGCACGAAATTTCCCCATTGAGCCCAATGGGGATTGGGGCATTCCCGAATGGGCTCAATGGGGAATGGGGAATACCATTACCGCCAAACTCGTGATCCGGTGCTATTAGCGCCGGAGGTTCGGCGGTAGGGCTATTAACGCCGGCGCTAATAGCGCCGGCGTTACCGCCCAAGTCGTGATGAGGCCCATATGAAGCGATGATTATAGTTTTTCTTGAAAGCATGTAAAGATATTCCTCAGTGTACTTCTTAAACAGTGTCACTATTATACTCTAATGTTAAAATACTGAGCAGGATTCTGGCTAGTAGACTCGAGGGATTAATTCCTAGGTAATGCCCCCAGACCAGACGGATTGTATAATGTCTAGGACTAAAGGGCACAATCTAAGTTGCCTTATCTTTCTGATAGCCGAGCATACCGACAATGATAGTAATACATTAATAGTTATATTAGAGGCCAAAGGGCTTTTGCCTCCCTGAGCTGGGAGTGTTTTTACAAAATAATGGGGCACACAGGCTTTGAAATGTAACCCCTGGCCTGAAGTGACGTCAGTACCTGGAGAGAAGTCAATACAGTGCTCATATTCCCTGTGTTGAGAATGGGGTACTATTTCATATGCATTCCAATCACGAGCTACCCACTCTCCCAGTTTCATTGGCCATTGCTATTAAATCATTGTCCATAATAATGATCAATATGGGATTTTAACGGGTGTTTGCTGGAGCCTCCATGTGCTTTATGCCTACTACAACATTGTAAGGATTCATGAACAAATACAGGCTCTAAAGGAAGTACTGGAGATGACACAATCCATTTTTCCCATGAAAAAAATAAAATGTGCTTCTTATATTCCACTTCATGGCGGAGTCCAGCTTTTGAACACGGGGACCAGGTATCGAACGCATGCTGCTGTGCCTGGTCCTGTTTCCAAGACTAGCGCACTGCCCCTGAGCTATCCTCCCAGCGCAGGCGCAGATCAACTGTGGGAAACCTAAGGTGCATCCCTTGGCCGAGGTAGTTTCCCAAGAAGATGTGGCCCACAGATTGACTGAGTCCCAACATGTATTTATTTACTTATTTATTTAGGGATGTGAATCTCGTGCAAGGAGGCACCATTTTTGTATTATATTATATTGCATGTATTACTGGGGATACGGGATTCCTGGGTAATTCACCCAGAAACACTTACAAGAGGAAACAACAGTAAACAAAGTAGTCCTTGGTCAGGTTCCATACATGAGAGGGAAATGCAGTGAGAAGATGACAAGAGGCTGATGGGGAAATACTTGGGAAAGAAACCGTGGACAGGACAAACACATGGTGAACAGACGAGGGAAGAAAATGCAAATATCAATGTACAAAGATTCAGGTTGAAGTAGGAAGCAGAAGGCTTCTGAGAGATGAGCTAAAGAGAGAAAGGGTGGCAGAAGATCTAATGAGAAGGGGGATTGAGTTCCAGTGTGTGGGGCTCAGCGTGAGAAAGATTGGAAGCGAGGTTGGGCATACAGTGGTTTGGAGGTAAAAAGTAGAATATTACTTTGGTAGCAGAGGCTACCCAGAAGGGAGATAGATATTCGATACCCAAGAAAGGTAAGGAGGGGCATGCCCAGTGTATCCAGGGTCCAAAGGAAAGCCAGGAAAGGGAATAAAGGGAAGTGGAGCTGGCGGTGTAAGGAAGAGAGAGTGTTTATTCTTGGAGGTGGGCGCTGTTGCAGTGAGCTCATATAATCTACAGAAATGCGCGGTGCGCCACATGGAGAAGAGCACTGAGTGGTTGGCAGTGGACTCTGGAGTATCTTCACAGTGTTTATTCTTGGAGGCGGACCCTGTTGCAGTGAGGCAAGGCTAAGCCCATATAATCAACAGAAAAGGATGCAGCGCCGCGTGGAGTGGAGTACTGAGTGGTTGGCAGTGGTCGGCAAGGGATCGGCGGGGAGTCGTCAAGCTTTATACCTTGCGGGAGAGTGTTCTAGGTAATCAGCTTTGTTGGTCTGATCTGCCTGCCTCTCCGTGTTAGGCATATGCGTTTGTGTATGTAATTTGGCATTGACACTATATACATGGTGCGCTAAAGATTGTAGTCTCTAGCTGCAAACTATACACCATACACGTGTGATTGCTAGACCATAGAATTGCAAAGAACATAGTAGAGATATAAAGGCACCTGTGTGGATCCTGGTTGATTGGAGTAGATTGCAACAATGAGGAGTGGCTTAACGGGACTGAAAGGCCGAGACTGTAAGAGGGTTCTCTTCCTTTGATCCGTGGTGAATGGTTTCTTCGTACCTTGGAGACTCCGGGACGTGTCTCCTTTGATCGGGTGCCCTAATCTTCATACCTCTGCACTCTAAATACTTGACAGCACCGTTTGCTCCTTTTTCTCTTCTCTCCATCCATTTGTCAAAACTTTGGGCAAGATTGGAATTTGGCATTAAACCAGTGCATTAAAACCTTTTAAAGAATATTGTTTTATTAACTGTGAAAATCCTAGACTTCTTAGAATGCCGTGAAAGGGCCTTAGGACCTAACTGATAACTGGAGACTCGACTAGTGAAAAGCAAATTGTGTACGAAAATGTGCATGCTGTTTTGCAAGTGCCTCAGGCTAATGCGGAAATCTGTATTGGCCACCAAGAAGATCTAATAGTGGCAGACCTTATCCACAGTTTAGGAGAAGATACCCCGAACCCTGTAGGACTTGATGTTTCTGGCCTAGACGGTGCTACCTCGGGTCCTGCCTCTGTGGGCACGTCGATATATTTGGAGCGGTAAAAGACACCAAAGGTTAAAGTACCAGCAACAAAAATTAAGGCAACTATCCCTTTTTTCACCAATTGCCGGGCTAAAAAGTAGCATTTCTTTTGGCAAACAAACATGTACAAGTACTGAAATAAAATCAATAATCCTGGTGAGGGGGGTTGATAGGTTGGAACACTCTATGAGGAATGAGGACGTTAGGATGCCAAGAGATACCGAAATTCATGACTTAAGCATTATAGAATTTGCTGATTTGGTAGTGGAAAATAATGGAATTACAAACCTAGATTCAGTGGCCCATATTGTCATTCAACAGATATGTGATGCATTGATTGGGGGGGGGGGTCACCTACAGAGCTAACCAATTTTATTGGTGGATATATGAAAAAACAACAACTGCTCAGAGAGAAGGGTCTCCGTTCTGAGGCCAACGAAGATCATCAGGATTCAGACGAGGTAGCAGTCCACCATACTCTCAGGGAAGCAGATGATAGAATCCTATTAATGCAGTCCACAGTCTCGGCATTGAACATGGTTCTCAGTTCGTTCAAACATTTAAATGACAACATTTGGGCTGAAGTGAGAACACATACAGAATTAATGACAGAGATCTATAATAGAGTGGAAAGCCTGGAAAAGAGCTGTGCATCCATATTGACTCAACAGGCAATGATGGGTGGGGAGGTTTATCCGACGAGGGGTCTGTTGGGAAATAATCAACCGATTGATTTGGTTAAAGTAAATGTGGAAATTGAGGCAGTACGATCTATTGAGGGCTCCACTGTTAAGTGTGAAAAATTACAAGACCGAGTCATTGTGAGTATAGACTCAATTGAACCCAATATTATAGATCTCACTATAGATGAGACCTTAAAGGGAGAAGAGGGGTACAACAGTAATGAAGTGTGATATACGACTTAGAAATCTAAAAATGTTAAGAATATCAAAACACGCAATACATCTTCCTGTAAATACTTTCGTAATTTTGCCATACCAGAGACAATGACTAAGGGTGGTAACAGCATAAATTGTTCACTTAGGATGTTGAAACCAGTTTTGGAAGAAAGTATGAGGGTGAATATCCCTGATTTGAGTGATGTGGTTACTCGGGTAAGGGTAGCAAATCTTATCTAGGAATGAGATCAGTCCCCGGGAGAATAATGATGTACTGGGGCCTGAATGCCCGAGGATTGAAATGGGGATCCAAACCGACACTTTAGTGGTGTCTGTTGGGGTTAACTCAGATGGTATCGTCGGTGGCCAAGGAACCATAACTGGTGATCTGAAAATAGAGGGAATCCCAGCATCCGATAAAAGAAAAAATAATAATAACGCTGGATTCCCTGGGATTGGTTAGAGAATTTATCGCTGGGACCGCCCCATTAACAGATACCGAGAGTGAATTGTTATTGTCGAAAAAATTATACTATCCTGATATGTCTCATAATTTGGTGGTGTCGGCAGTGGGTGTTGATAAAATCATCCCATGTCAGGACCTGGGGGCAGTTAGTAGAAACTTCATGCAGCGCTTGGAACAGGATTCTATTTTAAAATATGGTATTTTCCAAATCTTGTTCCACTTAGGGACAATGCCTTTAGAAGGTACGCTCCATGTAATCAGGATAGGAAACCACAGGGGCCGGGGCACGGCAGATCTCATAGTATCTTGAGGAGTGCCAAAGGAAGTGAAGGCGCCTTGAAACCCTTGTGTATAGGCGCATTACAAATGCCATATCATATCATATCAAGACACATATGAAAACAATTGGGGAGGTAAGGGGTCATCTGAGGGTGGCATTGCTAGTCATTATAATGAATTCTTGAGTTTGAAAGTTTTACAGATGACCAGCCTCTGTCGTCCACATATACCAGTGTGTTTGGACCGTGGAAATGTATTGAAAATCTTCTCAGAGACTCCAAACTTGACTCTTATTCACTTCCTGTGATTTGAATAGGGTTCAATTTCCGGATCGGGATTAGTGGGGAAAATGTAACATCCACTCTAATTCCCAATTGGTCTTGAAGTTGGCCATTGCTGAAAGTGGTAAACTGGAAACATTGGGTTTTAATTTGGAATTACTGGAGGTTCAACAGATTCCCATAAGTTGTAATTATAACTATGGTGGGAAACTGAAGGTAGTCTTTCAAGCGGACAGATCAAGTTTGAGGCGATCGAGGCAATACAATACATGCTTTTGCAGACAGAATGAAGATTGGGGCCAGGTTACAGCAACCTTGTGGAGCTGATCTGCCTCTAGCTATTGGAGACTCTTAAGAGTTGACTCAGGATGATATATACATGAAAATACTCTTATGGAATACGAGAGGGGAGTACCCATTTGCTAACTAATCCAGAAACAATTGCAATGTTGAAGGAGAGCAACTGTATATTTCTGCAGGAAACATGAATGGTTGAAAAATTGGCTGTGGGTGGTTTTGAGGTCTTTGTAAAATCTGCCAAGCCGAGTAAGGTGGGGAGACCATCACAGTGTTTGCTGATGGCTAGAAGAAATACCCTGGATTTGTCATCAAAATTAGTGCCTAATCTCTCTTTTGGGATTATGCCAGTGATGGTACATTCCTTGGTGGTGGACCTGGAAATACTTCCTGTTAATGTTGATTGGCATAAGGGGCTGGCAGACCTAAATGACTTCCCGGAAGCTATTACCCCCTACAATTTGGGACCAGCAGGGGTCAGCCTCGAATGGAAGGGGAATTCTGGCAGAGGATCTTAATTCTGATTGCTGCTTGTTGAGCATGGATGACAAACCATGGGAGATCTTGCCAGAAATGGTCTCGGAAAATGTGAAGCAGCATTGGGGGAGAAAGTGGATCTTGTCGCTTGAGTTTTTGGGTCTTGTTTGCTTGAATGGGGGAGTAAATGCTCTGGATACAACTATAGCCACTGAAGGCAAGTCTCACGATACGCACACACCAGAGTAAAAACAACCTGGTAGGGAAATAGGCCAAGAGATAGCTTTGTAAGGATTACAAGGTTTACTTGTACAAATACAAATATCAGCAAATAACTCTGCTGCTTGAGAGCACTCTGGTCTAACATTAGAAAACATGGGGTTAAAAGCACAAAACATGTCAACATGTCATAGCTATATGAGACATTTTGGTGCTCCTGATTGGAAGCACCCTACACATGGGCTTGCTCCATACGGGATGCCAAGCTCTAATTGGCTGGTTCTTTTCTGTCGATATGGCTCCACGCGGGTTAGCTTGGATCATCCTCGTCGTGTTAGGTTGCTCATGAAACACTATTTCCTATCTAAACTAAACAACTAAGTCATGCTATTCATTCATTATGCCAGGCACCTGGGCAGCACAGGAATGGGGTCCCACAGAGAGGGGAGGATGAGATACAGTCATGCTGACCCATACATTCAGGGCTCCATTGATCCCAAAGTCCCTGAACCTTATGTCTCCCCTTTGGGGGATTGATCTTTGATTTACCCTGCTCTGCATCTCATGTTGCTTGGACTTGTGTTGTTGCTAGGGAAAAATACAGTCCTGTGGGCTTTGGATCTTTGGTGGGCGCTTTATGGAGGTTAGGACCTGAGGGCCGGGAGCTTCTCAGAGAGCCAGGGGAGTGGGGGTTAGGTTAGTGATGTGCGGCCGGCACCGGGCTGGCTGGGTGGGGGTTGGGTGCTCAATGGCAGTTTAGCGGTGATGAATAGACACATCCCGGAGCCTGGTACTGTCTCACGCTCTGTGTCGGGCACATTCCTGAAGGTAATACTGATTATTCGCAACACTACAGGGATAAGAGGGAAATTGACTTCCGTGTGGACAAAGCTCAAACTGAGCCAGCACACTATGCTGAAATTGGGCTCTGTGAGCATGGAACGCGACTAGTATGGATCTGTGGCCTGCCTTGCTTAGGGCCTATTAAAAAATGACGTTGCGGAGTGTGAGCATTTCTAGTGTTAGAATTCACTTCCATGTGCTACGAGGTTTCTATATGGTGACCGGGGCGTCGGCTGCTCCCCCCTGGTACATTAGATTGCTTCGTATAGGTTCTGCCTTATGTGGAAGTGCTTTGGGGGTGTGATAGGCTAATTCCCATCCCAACACCACATGGAAAAGAGGGGATAGTAAATCAACCATAGATTACATTTTTCTTGACACCTTTCTTTTCAATTGCAGTGAAGGTCTTAAGATCTTACCTAATGCATGGAGTCATCATAGTTGTTTTGAAAGTGGACTTTGATATTATGGTAAATAAGACTGTCAGAGGTGCCTCAGTACATTTTAGAACAGTGAGCCAGGGTAAAGCGATTTGCTGGTCTCCATATAACATTAGGATATTGAACATGGAATTTGAGTCCTAAATGTACTCCAGTACTATAGAATGGAAACTCTATTTGTTCAATTCACAAAGGTTTGATACATTCCTGGGCAGCCTGATTGAAAGGGCCAATCTAAAGCCTGGGTAGAGGTCTGGTACTTCATCCAGGAGACATTGGCATATTTTTGACCAACTGCGTGCCAATGAAAAAGCGTTTATGCAGTGAAGTGTAAGGTCGATCTGCTGCTCTAATTGGAACGAGGCATAACAATTCAGTAAAATTAGACACCTTAAACAAAGGTATACTCATTTCTGTTGAGATCTAGAAGCGCAGCATTATTGCAAAAGGATGCAGAAGCTATGCTGCGTACACTGGTGAAAAGGGATTTAAGGGCTTTTTGGGGTCTTATTAATGGCCAAGAATGATCAACGATCGCAAGCCAATTGAATGCAGTTCCAGAGACTCAGTGGGTAGAATTATTTTCTTATCTCTATGGGACAGACCCAGGGAGTGCTTATGGAGATGTAAACCATCTGCTTGCCTACGATAGTAACAATTGGCAGCCCACTACTGAATGTGAGGTGGTTTTGGGGTTGATTAAAAGATCCAAAATCTCCTGGGCTGCAGTGCCTAATATTTTGACAAACAATGCATTTAAGGGTCACCCAAATGTTTGGGATCATGCCCTAACCATGATTTTTAAAAGTATATCTAAAAGCAGAGATCTTCCGCCTCCTTGGCAAACAACACATGTGGTTCTGATATTCAAGAGAGGTGAAAGAGATCAAGCACGGAACTATCGTCCAATTGCTCTTATAGATACAGAATTGTAAAATCTTTGGATCTATATTGTTGACCCATCAAAATGAGTGGATGACTACAACACAGCATCTTAATACATTTCAGACTGGGTTTAGGTTGAGTCATTCAACTAATGTTAACGATCAAGCTATGGGGGTGCTTCAAGAAACAGCCTGGGGAAGGTGCTCTGGAGATACTTATGTGGTCTCAATTGACCTCTTGGCGGCCTTCAATCGTGTTAACAGAGGCCATCTTTGGCTAAATTTGGCGACATGGGGGAGGCTGTTGTGGCTAATCATGGGTTTATATGATAAGGCAGGAATCTGTGTTAGATTAAACTTAAACGGGAACATGTCACGCAGGATCCAAGGTTGGGTTGGTTTGAGACAGGGGAGTGCTCTTGCCCCCTGCCTCTTCAACCTATTTGTCTCTGACATTGGGGATTTCCTTGCTGAGGTGGGCATGAACATCCTGAAATTGGGTGAGCTACGCGTTCCGAGGTGAGCCTATGCAGATGATTTCCTGCTCCTCAATAGCACCAAAGTGGGTCTACAGCGTTTACTGAAAACGTTTGCAAACTATGCAGAGGATGATGAATTGATTGTCAACCCAAGCAAAATGCATATTATGGTGTGGTTGTTGGGTCAGAAACGTAGAAGGCTGAGTTGTTGCATAAAGGGGGTCTCGGTTGTTAACACAGGAAGTGTACTGTATTTGGGGTTCCCTCTTTTGGCACAGACATCTAGGATTGGAATTTGCACTTTCCTGAGAAAGAAAGCTAGAGTTCTGTCTAACCAGATGGCTACATTAGAGCAATATATGGGCGGTTTTCTATAAAATCATCTGTCTGTTTTTATGAAGGTAAGGTGGTCCCTATACTCGTCTACGGGATGGAACTGTACTATGATGAGATGGTTAATTTTATGGAAACCCTTGAAGCAGGGTGTGGCGATGGATCTTTAAGCTCCCAAATGCTATTCCGGCTTTGGCCATTACATTTGAACTGGGAATAGCTTCTTTGGAGGTGTGTGTGCTGTGGAGATTACTTTCCCTATTCTAAAGCATGATAGACCCCTGCCTAATACACTATATATGCAGAGTTAGGTACATTATTGGATAACTCTGGTGTAGAATATAATTTTAATACATTCCTGGTTAAAATTCGAGATAGATGTGATGTGACATTGAGAGATCTTTCTTTGGCTAGGGATACTTTGGTTACTAATCCTGTTAAGGTAAAATGGGCGCTTTATGAGAATAATTGAATTAAAACTACTGATAGGTTCCATCCATTTTCATCATTGAGTCATCACCGGTGGGAACATAAGAGACGTGGGGTCAATTCCCCTCTTCTTTTACAATTCTCCAACAGCTATTATCAGACCATTTTGTTAAAATGACGCTGGAATAGCCTGCCGACTTGTGAGGTTTAATTACGAAGGAAAATGTTCAATCTGGAAAATGCTGTCTGTAATGAGGAGGGAGAGATTGAAATATTGAGGCACCTCCTACTGGCCTGTCCTGCGCTCTGCACTGGAAGGTCAGTCTTTGTGGCTAGGTTTGCAACATGGGTTGCCAATGGGAATGATGAGTATGTCTGGTCCCGTTGTATTAATATTCAGAACATATCAGAAGGCTTTGCGATCGTGTCATTCGTTAAGTCGAATTTATATAATGAATGTGAAATGCCATAATTTGAGATTTTCTTTATAAATGTTGCCCTATTTCCCTTATTTGGATTATGAAATTTACAATGGATGAAATTAAAGCTTTAGAATATCTAAATGATGCACTGGTTTTTAATTTTATGAACTGATATTATATTTTTTATGTGAGTTCAAGATGAATTTGATATCAATTTAAGAGGTGTACACTGTATTAAGTGATTGATTATGAGATATTGTGCTTTAATCTGCAATCGTTGCAAAGGTTTTATGCAAATCGTATACAAAAAAAAACTTTTTTTCTAAAGATCTGGGTGTCATCAGCATAGAAGTAGGAAGGTAGACCAATTGAGGTGACACTATATGGGTATCAGGTAATATTATCCCCACCAATAATATCGCCATATATATGGTTGTGGGGTAAGGCCATAGGCGATATTATTAGTGGGGATAATTTATGGGGTTATTGGGACTGGAGGTTGCGGGGGTGTCCCCCGCTCCATTGACAAAAATATGGGGGTTGCAGCGGTGCCCCTGGAGGTTCCATTGCTTAATATTGCCACATAAATATGGCGATATTTTTGTATGGCAATATATTTGCGGGGATATTAACACATGGAACCACTAGATGAGAGAGGAGAAGTATAGTGAGGAAATAGAACAGGCCCTAGAACTGACCCTTTGGTGACAACATATTGGAGGGGGAGGAGGAATAATGGTTTCCAGCCCAGGAGTTAGAGAAGGATAGATCAGGTAGATAAGACTGAAACAAGTGCACAAAAGCATCATATGTCATGAATAGCTTAAGGAGAATAAGAATTGAAGAAAGTTTAGGGGACGAGTGGTTAGCATCAAGTTAGATATGCTAAGAAGAGTGGTTTCGTAGAATGAAGAGGATGAACGCCCAATTGCTGTTGTTAAAGAAGGAAGTTTTGACCAATAGTGGCTGCCCATTATGTGGTCCCAAAGGGTTCAGTCTGCATCATCCTAGTAAGAAATGTGTATATTAGATAGATGGACAATAGCATTAATCGATAGCTAGCAGCGTTGATGACACAGATGTAGTTCTCATTCCCAGGAAGTCCTAGTATGGCCCAGGAACTATTTGATTTGCTGAACCTAGCGTTTGAGTGGAGTCTAGATGGAGTGCTATTCATGCGTTTTTGGCATGTTTTGTATTGTCTCTTTAGCGATATTTTACCTATGCATTTAGAACACAGCCAAACCTGAATTCACAACCTTGGATTTTAAGCAATTAAGGAATCGTTTGCCTTACATATAAAACTGTAGGGAAATATTTATTGTGATGATAGTGTCTGCATCAGATAGCGAGAGAGTGAGAGACAGAACAAGAATGAAAGAGAGGGGAAGAGAGAAAAGAGAGGGCGTGAGGAACAGGGAGAAAGGAAGAAATAGATGGAGAGAGGGAGAGAGAGGAGGAGAAGAAGAGGGAAAGAGAGACAGAGAGAGAGATAAAAGGGGAGAGAGAGAGAGAGAGAGAGAGAGAGAGAGAGAGAGAAGAGAGAAGAGAGAAAAAGGTGGATAGGAGGGATTGCCATCTTTCAATATCAAGCTGAATATTGTCAATCCTACTCCATCCATTCCTCTGATCTAATCTTCATGTTTGAGTCGCGATTTCCTAAGTATATAAAGTTTACTTCCATCACCTGAACACCCTAATCCTTAAATAATGTAATATTCTCATCTCTGGGCATGGTCATCACAAAATATTTAGAGCAGTTCATTTGATAAACAGACTTCAGGGTCCAGGTTACAGAAACTTTGCACTGGTGTAAGTGCAATTTTGCATGATATTACCCTACTGCAAAAACATTGGGGCCATATTAGAAAACCTTGCACCATGCCCAGAGCAATTTTGCATGGTTTAGCACTAAGGCAAAAACTGCCCAAATGCAAAAAATCACATACTTTCAATGCCCTGGTGCAGAAATGCTTTGAAAAAGCGATTTTTGCCCACTGACAAACGCTACTGTGATGCTAATACCGCGTAAAATTGCACTTGTAATACAGCAAATGTTTTCTAATGTTGCCTGAATTTTTCTTTTGACACTAGCGCACACTTTGTCCTAGTGTTAATACCGTGCAAAAATGTGCATATTTCCCAAAGTTTTTTTAATTAATTGAAAGTGGAAGACACAGTTACTAGTTTTGCGCATCAAAAAAACATATTTCACGACTTTTCCCTCGGAAGAGTCTTTACTGTTAATAAAAACTGAATAACTCTTTGAAGCCATAAATAATAAATATATAAATATCTCTAGACTTGTATTATTCATGTGTAGTATTTCGACAGCGTGAGGACCAGATCTGGCAGGCAATTTCCAGTGCTTTCCACAGCCCCCTAAAGAGAGAGAGAAAAAAAAGAGAGAAAATAAATAAATCTAATGAATGGGTGCCATATCCACTCAATATTACTTCTGAATTATATTTTCTGTCACTGCCATCAGAAAGGACCTGTAAACGACATATACCTCATTAGTCATTAGTACTAAGATATGGCTCTTGTACCACCATAGTGGACAAAAAAGAGTGAGATGCAGTTTTTAATACCTCCACATTCCTGGAAGTTGCTCAAAGCTCAAGTTGCTCAAGGCAATATTCTTTTTTTGTTTCTTGAAACATTTAGTTTATCCCATTGTCGAGATACTTCATACTGTAGTGATGGATGGGAACGAACATCTCTGTCTGCCCGTCGGGCTCTAATGTATAGGTACTCTCTGCCAGCTGCAAGTCACATGTGTGGGGACTGTATTTCAAATTATTCTGCTCAGTATTTTATGAGGATTTTAGCCCTTTCCACTATGTGTGTCATTAACTCCTTGGCCTCTGGAGACTTCTTCGATCTACTTTCTCCTCTGTGTCATGTGTGAGCTGATAGGAACCTGACCTTCCTGCAACAATTCTTTCTTTGCTTTTCAGATAGATTTCTGTCCGTTGTCTGGGATCTACTTATTGTCTTTACTTTTCCAATGCTGGTTCAAACCTATCTTTCCCTGGTAACCTTGGCATGCTGTGCACTTGCTATCAGCACTGTTCAGGCTTGCCTCTTTTGCTGGGTCAGCGAGACGGGGTGTCTCTTCTGTCTTATTTTATTTATTTTTATTTATTTATTGGGTATTTATAATGTGCCTAGACAAAATGGGCCTCATTACAATGTAGGCGGTAGAGCTGCCTGTGCTGTTATCACTCTACCGCCTCATTATGAGGTCTTCTAGCGGGTGCCACTAAGGACGTCTGGTCAGGCCAGACGTCCTTAGTGGCACCCGCTAGCAGACCAGGATGCTAACAACAGACCCGTCATTAATGGGTCCGTTGTTAGCATCGTCCCCATTCCCATTGAGCCCTATGGGGGCTCAAATGGGAATGGGGATGTACCGGGACCGGGTCCCGTGAATGAGAATTACCGGGCACGCAAATGTCGGCATGGCCCGGTAATTCCCTATTTTTCGGACCCGGTACCCGGTTTGGGGGTAGCCATGCCGGTAAGAACGGCATGGCTACCTTCAAACTCATAATGAGGCCCAATGTGTTTCAAGGCACAACAAAGGCTTCTCATTGTCTACTATTCACCTAACCTGACGGTGTCCTCCATCTTGGATTCTCTTGCAACTTGCATTTCAGCAGGAAAAAGAGAGTATATGTTTTCTATCCTAGTGGCTGCAAGTGTGCTCTTCGTCTCTAAGTGCAATTTGATCTAGTGTTCATGTATCTTCGTGCTTGGGTTTATATGTGCTTCGTGTCTAATACACCCCCGTGTGTTGGCCTCAGCCATGACATCACTTGCCTCTTTCATGATTACAGCTCATTCAGGACCAGAGATCTGCATCGCCTGCAGATTTATTGCTTTGGTGATGTCATCTGGGTAGGGTCTGTAGGGTTGTCTCAGGGAGTAACATCTCTCACATCGGCGATAAAATGGTGGCGAGGGGGTGGATGCCATGAGCAAGGTACACCTTCATGTCTATGGGTGTTGTTACGAGGTTGGAGGTAAGGAGTTAACGGCGCTGGTAAAGGTGCCGGTGCCGTTAACCCCTTACCGTTGCATTACGAGGTCCTTTAGCGGGTCTCGCTAAGGGTGGCTGGTTTTACCAGTACTATGAAGTTGGCCTTGAGTCTGTCCTTTTCTCTGAGAATTTTTAAGGCATATGGGCATTATCCGGCTTTCGTGCATAGGTGTGATCTTCTCATCCGTCCAACATTCTTCCATCACGTGACTGGAAACTATAAAATTAAGCCTTTCTGTGGATTTTATTTTCGAGAGTCTTCTGACATCTTTTGTTTTCACTTGACCTCTCTGAACAGGATCTTCTGTTCTTTCATGTTAATTGTATCTAATGTCAGCCAACTCTAGTTTGATAAGACCTTTGCCTTCTTGGCTCAGTGAACTCCTTAGCTGCACTTTTATTCTGTTTAATTCAATGGCTTTTCTCAACTGTGACACTAGAATGAAGCCTTCCTCGTTGTTCAGTACTGCTTTATACGTAGTGGAAACATCCATCCTTTACTTGTCCATATGTATCTACGAGGTATATATGCATATGTTGGCGCTTGCCGCTATCTAACTATTTTAAAAGCAGGTTGCTAGCTTCATGATTACTTTGCTGTTTGCGTTACGTTGCATCTGTACACGTTTAAACTAAATACGTTTCTTCATCAGGTTTGTGGCATAAGTTTCTTCATCTTTATCCCAAGATGTCACTTATCCTTGGTATTTCTTTGTTCTTTATAAATCGTCTGCCTCTCTGGTCTGGTTATCTTTCTATATGGGTGTCGATTCAACTTTCTATGATGTCACCATTCATCCTGGTCATTCAGTTACTTTGCTTCTTCAGGAATCTCGTTCAAATGGCCATCATATTGTCTTGGATGCAAGTATGGTTTTCTCAATGAGTACTTTACCTCCCATATTCTCTTAGGTATAGGGGTTCCCTGCATTGCAGAAAGTTCAGCAAGTTGTTCTTAGTTCAGCAAGTTTTTCTTTATCCATCTGTCTTTTTCTAGCAGCAGCTTAAAATGGCCATAAAGATTCTGCTATAACCTCTGCACATCATTTCTCTGTGGGCCTTGTGCTTGGCCCTCTTGTCACTGGACCAGATGTGTCTGCATGCAATATTTGTGTAGGCTCAACCTTTGTCAACCCCTTACTTTGTCTGATTCGCCAACTCTGTTTCCGGCATTTAAAAGCAGTTTCTGAACCAAGTGCTATGTGTGATCTATTACTGACAACATCAATTTCAAGCTAAGGTATCTTTCCATTTTTTTTTTGGGACAGGAATAACTATGTAGAGTCTAGGCTGCATAGTAGTTGCCATGCTTACCTTTTCCTTCTGCTCAGCAACATATACAGGAGTCTTAGCATCATGTGCTCCTATATAAAATGCATTTCTCACTGTCAGTGAAAGCAATAGGAGTATGAATATAATGCATGTGTAGATAGATGATGCAGTAGTAAGTTAGTCGACAGCATCTACTTTTTGGACAATGGGCCTCATTAAAGGTATGGCAGTAATGCAACAACAGTGCCTGTATCGCTACCGGCACTGTTGATACTGTACCGCCAGACTACGAGTTGTGCTCGCAGGTCTCGTTCTGCCCGCCAGGTCTGACCTGGCGGGCAGTGCGGCATCCATGAGCACAATTCGTGGATGCACCGGCACCGTTATCAACGGTGCCGGTGCATCCGAGCTCCCCATTCCCATTCAGCCCTATGGGGCCAAATGGGGATGGGAAGTCCCTTATTGCCGGCACCCGCAAATGTGCAATTACCAGGTCCGCTGAACTCAGCATGACTCGGTGATTGCCCATTCATGGGTGCCGGTAAAATCATGGGTTCGGCGGCAGCCGTGCCTTTGTTACAGGCACGGCTACCGCCAAACCCATAATGAGGCCCAATGTGTATGTCTAGCCTCATGGGGCAACACAATATTACTACTTTGATTCCCATCTCGAACATTTCATACCAAGGAAGGAAAAACAAACCTTAATAGCTCTGCATTTTTAGATTGCTTTCTATCAGCCTCTGTCTTCATTCAGCATTCGTAATCGATCAATGATCTGCTTTGCTGGATGCTTTAAGAAGTGACTTTATCTTTTTCTCTGGAACCAGTTTTTTCACCAGTCGGAATGCAAATGTTCCTTTATCATGAAGAAAAATTTCCTCGGTGAGCGTCTATGAAATTTGCTTCATTTATTAGTTCCCAATCGATGCCTCAAAACTGCTTCAGTCCAGATGACATGTTGCTTCCCTATTGGCAAAAACAGAGTTTTGTCCTTCATTCAATTCCTCGATTTGTCCCTCGAAGGAAAGTTTCTACACAGCTCTGTGATTTCTCTCAAAATAGATTGCCACCAGGATCACATTCAAGTTCGCAGTGTTTCTTGGATCTCTCAGGAAAGTTACCACATCCGTGTCTCTTCCATCGAGATGCGGGTATTCTTCAATTAGATGAAAGAACACCACACTGTCTAGTATATGTGCTGCGTCGGTTTATAAGGGCATTTGTGTTTTCCTCACTGAACTCAGGCAACTTCAAAAACTCTTCAGTGATGATTATGAGCAATCTTCTTATGAGCTTTTCATTGTCAGGATTTTGAATATAAGCTGGAAGGCGACAAGTTCTCTCCACCAACGTAGGATAAGAACGTAACACCCACTCGAGATAAGTAAGTATGAACCTAGAAAGGTCATCACTGGGTAACACCATGAGTAGAACCAAACAAGAACTCAGTGTAAAAAGAATCAGAGTACTGTACCCTCTTTCAATTGCTGTGTCCACAATCAAAATTTGGCATATCCTTATTCTTATAAAGGCTTAAGTATGCCTCAGTCCAAAGTCAATAAACTACTGTGGCATTTTAAGAATGCAGATCTTGTTTTACTATGCAACTACGATGTACAGAGTGTTTGAATGTGTCCTTTTACTCTTTCATTTATAGCTCAAGAGGGAGTCTCCAAAATCAAGCTGAGTCCAACTAAAGAGTTGTTCATGCTTTCCACTTGTCAGGTTATGCATCCTTCTTCCTCGTCATGGATCTTGTCTGCACATGCTGTGGTTCTTCCCCGATGATTGTAGCTTGTTCGCAGTGGGGTGTAGGCAGAGGGGTCTCTCCAGAGTAGATTTTGATATCTCCCAGGGAGATCCAAGCTCGCCTACCCTGCAATTTGACAGCAGATGGCGTCATGTCCTCAACGACAAAAGGACCGTTGAATCTGGGCTTGTCCCACTTTTTCCCTGTGTGGTTACGAACTAGGACCGTATCTCCTGGGTAAATTCTCGGTAGTAGAAATTCAGGAGTTTGGGTTGTTGAAGCATCTCCTTCTGTGTTCTGTTCTGCCCTACACCCTCGTCTCTGCAACTGTCCTGAAATCACAGAAAACCTAGATGTTAAACAGTTCAAATAGTTTTGCAATTCAAGTCCTAAACTTTCTGACATTGGCTGAGCATCACTTCTAACTCGGGATGGAGGCATTAAAGGTGTTCTCATTCAAGTTTCTGTCACAATTTCATGCGGCGTAAGATGGTGGTCAGAACCTGGTTGGTTCCTCAATGCATACAATGTCAGTGGTAGGCAGTGCAACCACCCTTTTCTCAAAGTAAACTTCAACTTTGCTATTCTTTCTTTTAACAGGCTGTTGAGCTTTTCACAGATTCTGTTTGCTTGCAGATGTTAAGCAGAAGAAACACTCCCCATGTAGGAAACTATTTGCACACTCAGAACTTAGCTGCACAGGTAGATTCTAGGTGTGTGCATGGACCTGCCTCTATCCATCTAGAGAAAGGACATACTACAACAAGTAGGTATCTATATTCATCCCAAACTTGTATCATATCGACATAGTCAATCTGCAAGTGCTGAAAAGGGCCATTAGGTCTTGGGATGACTCCCCTCACTATGCGCAGTGTATGCCCTACCATGAATTGCTGGCAAACAATACAATTTGCTTACAAAAGGAGGAAACCCGGAACACTACTGACTAATACCAAATTAGCAGTGTATACTTTGTCTATATCCGGGAGGATAATAATCACTGTATAGGGAGACAAAGTTTAAAGTTGGGTACTACAGGTGCCTTGCATTAACACTTAAAACAAAACAATATGGGGGACCAGTTGGAAAAATAATATCAAATTTTAATAATAACGGATAAATCAGCAAGTCTAAAACATCCAATTAAACAGATTGGTCCATGACAGTGCATATAAAAAATCTTTCAATGTACAAACAACAAAATAGGAAATACGTTGCAGGCTTAAGTGGCTACTTTACAAAAATATTACCAAAGGAATATGACCACTGTGGGTACTCGTCTAGCAACAAAGTGTATAGTACCCGTCCGCATATGGATCAATATGTCATATAGTATAATCCCTGTTTAAAGTCCAGAGATGTGTCTCGACATGTTTCTGTTCCTTAGGGCAAAGTGTGGAACATTCATCAGGAGGTAACAATTCAACAGTATAGCCTATTTTACAAGAAATGATGGTACACAGATTCATTCGAGCCTAATAGTACCTGTGAGAGATAAAAACAACAATAAACATCCAAGATTTAGTTCATGACTCACTGTGTACTTGGATAGGTTCAAACAATGAACGAGGCAACAACAAAAGGGTAAAATTACCTATGGTGGTGCCAGTGGGGGCTCTCTACTTAGATTAGTAGGTGTAGGGAGGCGGCCATCGCGACCC
Source organism: Ambystoma mexicanum (assembly GCF_040938575.1). Classification (NCBI taxonomy): domain Eukaryota; kingdom Metazoa; phylum Chordata; class Amphibia; order Caudata; family Ambystomatidae; genus Ambystoma; species Ambystoma mexicanum. The sequence continues at coordinate 733,010,775 of NC_090923.1, forward strand.
TACAAAAAATGGATGAAAATTGCGGTCAATAATACACAATCCAGCCTCCTAGCACATATAACATAACAGAAAATACCTAGAGTATGGCACCAGGGAGAGTATCAGTAAATGTAAGCAACTCTAAGTCAAACGAGTGGCCGATAGCAGTGTGTTACAACTCGATGTCTCGAGGGCGAAGAAAAGCATGGGATGACCGTGGAGGTGGGGATCTACAAAGCGTAGTAACCCTTGCAAGCAACTAGCCCGAACTAAGAAAGTACCAGAGGGGTAAATATGTGTAAGGTGAGAAATAGACTAGAAAAGTGTCATCGTGCATTTCCGTAATGGCCAGTTACTACAATTCCCCCCGTTTCACGAGGCTTTTTAGTGCCAACACGCACTATGTAATGTTGTCCATTATATTTTTGACCCTCTTTTTTCAGTAATGACCGCAGAGATACATTCCTGCTCGCAAACCAATGGATGCCATAGGTAAAGTGTTTTGCATTGTTTGCTCCCGACACTGGCCATTGCGGAAATGCACGATGACACTTTTCTAGTCTATTTCTCACCTTACACATATTTACCCCTCTGGTACTTTCTTAGTTCGGGCTAGTTGCTTGCAAGGGTTACTACGCTTTGTAGATCCCCACCTCCACGGCCATCCCATGCTTTTCTTCGCCCTCGAGACATCGAGTTGTAACACACTGCTATCGGCCACTCGTTTGACTTAGAGTTGCTTACATTTACTGATACTCTCCCTGGTGCCATACTCTAGGTATTTGCTGTTATGTTATATGTGCTAGGAGGCTGGATTGTGTATTATTGACCGCAATTTTCATCCATTTTTTTGTAGGGTCGCGATGGCCGCCTCCCTACACCTACTAATCTAAGTAGAGAGCCCCCACTGGCATCACCATAGGTAATTTTACCCTTTTGTTGTTGCCTCGTTCATTGTTTGAACCTATCCAAGTACACAGTGAGTCATGAACTAAATCTTGGATGTTTATTGTTGTTTTTATCTCTCACAGGTACTATTAGGCTCGAATGAATCTGTGTACCATCATTTCTTGTAAAATAGGCTATACTGTTGAATTGTTACCTCCTGATGAATGTTCCACACTTTGCCCTAAGGAACAGAAACATGTCGAGACACATCTCTGGACTTTAAACAGGGATTATACTATATGACATATTGATCCATATGCGGACGGGTACTATACACTTTGTTGCTAGACGAGTACCCACAGTGGTCATATTCCTTTGGTAATGTTTTTGTAAAGTAGCGACTTAAGCCTGCAACGTATTTCCTATTTTGTTGTTTGTACATTGAAAGATTTTTTATATGCACTGTCATGGACCAATCTGTTTAATTGGATGTTTTAGACTTGCTGATTTCTCCGTTATTATTAAAATTTGATATTATTTTTCCAACTGGTCCCCCATATTGTTTTGTTTTAAGTGTTAATGCAAGGCACCTGTAGTACCCAACTTTAAACAATACAATTTACCATAAAAAATGCAACATGCTCCATTATGTTTGGTACGAACCAATCCTCAGCAATAGATACAGCAAGATTATCCCTAGTTGTATGCGCTGTGTAGCTGTTCTAGCATCACCCTTAATAAGGCTATAGGCATCACTGGTTTACCAGTGCTGTCCTGTTGCCACAATGCTTCAGAGGGGTTTAAAGAACACCCTCTTCGCTTCCATAAGTTCTTTTCCTCTTCTGGTGCCTTGTAGCTCCACTATCTGTGTTTTAGACATATGACTATATCCCTCATCCACAATCATCATCACAGTCATTCTTTTATTCACATTAATGGTTTCAATATTCATCATCCCTGTATTTGTTATGTGCTTGGCTTCAGAGTCTGCTGCTCGATTACCATGTGAGATAAAATCTGTCCCTTTCATGTGAGCTGCGCATTTAACGACTGCTATGCCCACCGGGAGTTGTAGTGCCTTAATGAGCCTGTCCAATAAGGCTGCGTGCTGCACTGGTGTGCCGTCCTCTCGGAGGTAGTCCCTCCTTTTCCAGCACGCTAATCCTACGTGTACCGTCAACGTCACATAGACGGAGTCACTGTACACTGTTACTTCCTGGTCTGCATGATTCTCAATTGCGAGTATCAATGCCAATAACTCTGCCGCTTGTGCTGAATAATGAGATGTCAATCGAGGACTCGCAAGCTCTAAAAATTCTCCATTTGCCAGATGTTTCACTACCGCAGGGCCTGCATATCTTTGCCCATCATTTTGATCGATCCTTGAAGACCCGTCAATGAAGACAATCTCTCCCACTGCAAGCACATTCTCCTTTAGGGAGCTTGTCACAGAACTCTTCATATTCAGCACAATCGTGTTTAGGCTCTCCTTTGGTGATTGGCTCAGCTATAAACATAGCTGTATTCACTATTTTACATCAAACTATTTTAATCGCTGGAGTTGATATAATTACCTCATAGGCAGAAGCCCTTTGAGTAATCAGCGTTCCTTTTGGTTTTTCTAAAATGGCAAATAATGCGTGTTCAACAAATAATGTCATGGAGCATCCCATCACTATGCTTGTAGCCTTTTCTATGGTGAACGCGGCAACTGCCAAACTTTGTACACATCGAAAGTGACCTCTCATTACTGGGTCCAAAATTGCAAGGGGCTTGTACCCCAACGTTGTTCTCTGTGTGAGTACTGCTGTCATAAAAGTACCATCTGAATGCAAGAATAAAAATAATTCTTCTGCATATTTGGGGATCCCTAGAACTAGGGCTGTGCAGATTGCTTTTTTCAATTTGTCAAACCCTTCTTCCATTGCCTCAGTCCACACAATGTTTTCTTTCGCTGCCTGTGCTTTTTTCAAAGCCTGTAAAAGGGGCCTTGTAAACGAGCTGTAGTCAAAGACCCATGCCCTGACATAATTACATAGTCCTAGAAAACTCTGCATCTGTTTTATGGGGTGTGGCTTAGGTGTTTTTAAAATGGCCTCAGCTCTTTCAGGGGTGACCTTCTTTCCCTCATGTGAAATAAATTGGCCTATGTACCGTGCTTCTTCCTGACAATATTGTAACTTTTCCTTGTCAACTTTGTAACTTTTGTCAGCAAGTATAATCATCAGCTGAACACAATCACGTCTGCACTCTTCCTCTGTGCTGCAGCAAACTAAAATGTCATCTACGTATTGCAGCACACCGCTTTCTAAAGCAATATTGCTCAAGTTCATCTGAATGTCTCTGTTAAAAATTGATGCACCCCTGGGGCAGCCTTCTGCTTTTTAATCGCACTTGTCTAAAAGTAAATTATGTCAAATCTTGTGAGTCTTTATACAATGGGATTGAGGAAAACACATTTTTTAGGTTGATCACCGTGAAATATCGTGCATCAACAGATATATTACATAAAATTGTAGATGGTTTTGGGACTAGAGGGAATTCAGCTTCTACAATTTGGTTTATTGGGCAAAGGTCTTGCACTAGTCTCCAAGACCCCCCTTCCCTTTTTTCACTGGGTAAATTGACGTATTACATGGTGACTCTGACGTCACTAAGATACCTTGGACCATCATGGTGGAAATGGTCTTAAAGATGCCTTCATCTGCCTCTCGAGACATGGGATATTGTCATGCTCGAGGTAAAATCGCTCCTGGTTTCAATTTAATCTTCATTTCCCCAACTCCTTTCAGTAAGCCTACGTCATAGGGGCCAGTAGTCCACAATGAAGTTGGCACTTTCACCATATATTCATCAAAATATTCAGGACGCTTCTTTGTTAGCATCATTCTCTGCAGAACTTCTCTCTTGATCGCCTTGGCCCAATAAGTAATGCACATTTCAAATATCACAAAATCGTCAGATATGTCATCTACAAACAAGTCCTCATCAGTGACGTCAGTCTCTCTGCAGCCTTCCTCAATGGCAATTATTGTGCTCCATCGTCTACGTTTATCATCAGTTGCATCAAGCAAAGCCATATTTCCTCGGACTATAGCTACTACCATGTCTAAGCGGAAAATGTGTCCCTCCTCTTCGTTCATGGGTAGCTGAGGTCTAAATAGAAACTCATCTGGTATTCTCATGGTTCTGCCTACTAGACCTGGCAGCCATGTTAACAAAACACGTTCCCCATAATGGAACACTTCAGGTTCCAACGGTATCGCTCTAGGCGCTTTTTGCCCTGCGTATGCCCTGATCATTTCGCACATGTTTAAATAATGCATTCCTGGTGTTCAGCATACCATTATTCTCAACACGGCTCTAAGCCACAGGTGGGGATATGCAAACTTCTTACTCCGTGGAGCAATATCTGTTATCTACAAAAAGAAGTTACCAAAAAGTTCAGCATACCATGCCATCATCTGTAAACAAAATGGTCATATTTATTTTTGTCATTAAATCTCGTCCTAATATGTTGACAGGCGTTTGCCTTGAATAAAGCAGTGGCACTTTCATATTGCATTCTCCTATGGAGACTGGTAATTCCTCTGTAAAAGGAACTTGACTTGTTGCTCCTGTAAAGCCCTGAGTATTCATTGCATCACCAGACATTGAAAATGTGCCCTCACATAGACACAAGCGCGTTGCACCCATGTCCACTAAGAAGGAAAAAGATTTGCCGCCTATAATTATGTCCACCCTTTGGTCCTCATGAGGATTTGGCGTAATAGATAGGACTGAACACATCAGGTCTCCCAGTGAGCTGTCCTATTTCGTGTACAGTCTCACTCAATCACCCAGTGAATGGATTTCCTCCATCAACAGTAAAACCTCCTATTCTAAGAGTCATTGACATTTCTGTGTTTGTGTTCTGCTAAAGTTGCATAGGAGATTGCTGTGATTGTCCTTGTGTTTGATTACCTGTTACTTGCTGTGATTGCAAGCCTTTCTACACTCTCGGCGCTTGCTGCTGCACTGTTTGATCTTGCACAAATCAATTTCCGGCCTACTACGAATATGCAGGTGGATTTGGCGTTCCCTGTCTTGAAAACTATTCTGTACCATGCCTTAGCTACTACACATACGAGCTATGTACCCTGTCATTCCACATGTCCAACATACAATCTGTCTCCCCATTTGCCCATATTGCTAGTTTGGATTACCATTCTGCATATTCTGGAATCCTCCCTGATTATTCTGCCAATACCCTTGATTACCTTGCCAACCTCTCCCTCAATATCCCCTTCCTCGTGGAGCATATCCATTATTTGTCTGATCAAACTGTCTTTGGTTATTTACCTGTGTCATGTTCACTTCCTGCTGCGAATTTGATCCGCCTACTTTAGTTAACATTGCCCCTTCAATGGCATACTTGGAAAGTTTTTTTAAACACATTTTGCTTCTTCACCTTTTTGTGCATCGTCCTTTTTGCGATTCCTTTCCTGCAGGAGTCTGCAATAATGCGTAATGGTTAACTGGATTTCTGACCACAGTTTGTCTTCAATCCCCACTAATTTCTTGAGCTGTTTCTGTACCTGCTCCGGCAGCCCTTGGCATAATATATTACAAAATTCAGGTATAGACTTCCCCCAAGCCTCACACGTTTCAAGCACCCAAGCGTCTTGAAAACTTTGAATGTAAAGCAACGGGTCGTCTCCTCCTTCATTTTTCTCGTCATTGTAGCTCCCATATCGGACGTGTCCGGATATAGCACTCGAAGGGCTTTCCAAATTGCTGCTCTACAGTTGTTAAACGGTGCTCCATCGTGCGCGGTTTGACTATAATCACACCAGGGTAACCTGCCCGTGTCCATATGTCATCAGCTCTCTCACCAAGTATGGCGATTAAAATACCTTTAATATCCCCTATAGCTAATGTGGTCCCTCTTGTCATTTTTTCTAACTTCTGCATCCATTTTCCAGCACCAAAATTGAAATTTGGGAGTTTACATTTATAATTTTCTCTGTCCATCTGGGGCCATGGTATATATTGTGGCCGGGCCCTTCCCTTTTCCAAAAAAGAGGAATTGTGACGGTCCAAACTCATGCTCATCTCTCATCATTTGTCTATCTACCGCTGGAGTAATATTTCCACATTACCGTCTGCCTGACAATGACCTTAGCCTGCTTACATAAGACGGGGGATGCCGCCCCTCTGACCATTGGGTTGCCCCTTATGTCGGTCTGACTGTCTCAGTTGCTCTGGTGCCCTAGACTTAGGTATTTTTTAAATCCAACCAGCTTACTCCCTTATCCATATGCAAACATCCTTCTGGGCCACATATATCACTTCTCTCTTCGTCTGATACTTCTTGTGCCCAACTCATGCAACTTCTCTCATCATCATATCTATTTAATGTTAGTTTGTCTAAAGACAGTTCTTTATGTCTTGCACTACTGAAGGCTTCCTCCGTGTCATACAACTGAGAGCTCTCGAGACGATCATTATTTTCCTACCCTTGTGATTCTTTCTGAGATTGCATTTCGTGGTATACCTTATCAATTGTGTCCCCAATGCTTTGTGAGTCAAACTTATCTTCTAGATTTGCTCTAGATGTGCCTGGTAATGACTCAGACTCGGGAAAGAATCCCTCTATGTCTTCCCATTCTACCCGTGGATTGGTATTGCTTGCTTCCCTTTCCAAATATTCGAGATTGCATGCTCTCTGTCTTCTTTTACATTTCATGTCGTCATCGACTTCTCTGTCCTTTCTCGCTTCTTCTCTTACTCTATCTTCCTCTTTCTTTTTCATACCCCTTAGTTCATATGCCCTTCATATTTCCTCATCACTTCGTCTCTGTATTCAGTTCTCTCTTATCCTTTCCTGTTCACCATCTTCTATTCTTTTTCCTCTTAGCCTTTCCTGTTCATCGGCTGTTCTCTTTTTATTGTCACGTTTTCTTTGCTCCTCTGCTTTCTCCTATTTTTTAGTTTGCTCATCTTGATATAACTGTTCTCGTCTTTGTCTATCTTTCCTTTTCGCTCCTTCATCTTTCAATCATTCCTCCCTCTGTTTGTATTTTTGGTCTTGTTCGTCTTGATCTCCTCTTTGTCTTACATCTTCAATACATTTTCCGTCAAATTTAAGTAAAATCTGACCTCCCAAACATTTGTTCTGTAAGAGCGCTATCTTATCAGTTTTATCCTGGTCTCCTTTCCATCTCTTTAATTCTCTCCTTATATCGAGAGATGTGCTTGGTCGATTGCTTCTTTCCTTATCGCGTCTCTTATACCTTTCTCAGTGTCTCTCTCTGGGCCCTCATCACTACTTCGCATAGGTGACTCATATGACCAACTGCTATATCCCATTGCTGCTTTAAGTTCTCTTAATGGGTATAACCCTTCATCTTTTTTAATCTCTTCTTTCATTTCAGACGGGGTGGGTGGAGCAGAAGGCTCTTCACCCCCCTCTTTGCATATATTGAATATCCAATCTAAAGGAGGCTCTTCCTCCTTTTCGTTTTAATATATTTTCCACAGCTCTAAACTCACAAGGCACTTTTCTAATTTTTTTCCTATGTACGCAGCATGCAAATATGTCATCATGTGCTGCAGAACTGCTCTTGATATTGACCCGCCTTGTGGCCATGGCATGAACATTTTGTCTGCTGTCCCTTTTAACCCATTCTGCACTGTATTGTTTAAGTTTAAGTGCGTGCTTTGGTAGCTGTTCGCAAAGATGCACTAATGGCATAATTTCTTCCATTTCTAAGCTTCACTTTTGTCTTTGCTACACTCGTTTATACTTTAGTTACAGTCTCCAGTTTCTGTCTTAATCAAAATACACTTATGAGTGAGTACCAACCGTCGCAAGCTCCAATCCCGTCACAATACAATTTTCTTTTCTTTTACTTTAATCTTACAAAAAAACAACCATTGAAGTTTAATCTTAAAACAATCAATTCTCGCGTCTCAACTTCACGTTTTTCTATTACTTAAAACATTTTTCTGTTCAACTCTGACATCATCACACCTTACAACCACATAAAACAGACTTGACCAGCCACATGTACGTACTACTCATGATCTTTTCGCCTTACCCTCTACATCTGCTCCGATTTGGAACCTAAGCTAATTCTTTTAAGATTGTCTTTAATCAATCTTGTCGTCTATATGTGCCACATCTATATGTGCTCTGAATTGAAGCTCTGCTAGTGCTCTTTAAAGCCTAGGAACAGGGCATATCCTCATAGCGTGGCTACACTCACAACAATTTTTCCTCATATGTTACTTGGCCACACTGAAGTCAATAAATATCTTGTTTGCCATATACATATATATTACACTCTTACTCTTGCATTATATTGTATCCCGCTTCCCTCCGTTACTCTCCGCTATTTACTACGCATGCATCACTTTGCCTTTGGTCTATTCACTCACCGTTTGCATATTTTTCCTCTTCTGACACTCAGGATCACCGCCTTTGTTACCGCCTCATTGAGCCGCTTTCCGATCCGCTTCTCGTAGATGTGGGAGGGGTTTCTATCTTAAAATAGGTGGTCCTGTCAAACCTTTCCTTGTAAGAATTTACCTATTCTAATCTACGGAGAGATCCATGTCCCAACAGCCAAATGGCAAAGGTTGTGCGATATTGTCGAGACTCTAAAATCACTTATGTCGACGGCCGATGGTATCTTATCTGAGCATCAAATCTATGCTTGCAAGTGAACTGGAGGCTTCCAGCCCTTTAAGATGAGTAGCGGTACCCTGGAGATAGATGGGGATGCAGATTTTATTCATACATCAATAATCAAGACGACAGAAATAGTTAGGTAAAGTTTGTCTGTTTTAATGTCAAGTATCTTAAAACAGGGAGTACAACAAACATCAGCAATTGCTCGATACTCTGACACTCTGACTTCATAAAAAAGTTGGGTTCTTATACCCATAATTGGTCATAGCTAACATGTTGACCTGCGTCATTACCAACGTCATCCTATGTGGCAAACTACAGAAACTTATTGGGAAGTGGGATTGGTTCTAAGTGAATAACTGAACATAGGTTCTATATCTATATGGAGTAAGGGAGAGAGGCAATAGGATATTTAACATCAGGTGGGGCAACTAAGCCCTCCCATCAAAATGGCCACTATGAACATCACTAAATGTACGACGTCCCATTGCCTACACAAACTATAGGACCCCCAACTACATTGGCCTCTACAATTGGTTGGCTACTAACCCCTGTCCGTAATTTTCCACCTACGTGAGCACCACACAGACCGAACAACCATGTGCGGGTGAGCTTGTCTTGATATCAGCTTCCCACCAATTAAAAATGTGATCCATCATCACCTCAATGGTCCAGTGTCAATTAGTACTTTGAAGTTGACCTTGAGTCTGTACTTTTCTTTGAGAATTTTTAAGGAGCATGGGCACTATCCGGCTTCTGTGCGTAGGTGTGATCTTCTCATCCGTCCAACTTTCTTCCATCATGTGACTGGAAACCATGAAATTAATCCTTTCTGGGTATTTGATTTTATTTTCGAGAGTCTTCTGATGTCTTTTGTTTTCACTTAACCTCTCTGAACAGGAGCTTCTGTTCTTTCATGTTAATTGTATTTAATGTCAGCCAACTCCAGTTTGATAAGACCTTGGCCTTCTTGGCTCAGTGAACTCCTTAGCACCACATTTATTCTGTTTAATTCAATGGCTTTTCTTAACTACGCCACTAGAAGGAGGCCTTCCTTATTGTTCAGTACTGCTTTATACGTAGTGGAAACATCCATCCTTTACTTGTCCATATGTATCTATGAGGTATATATGTATATGTTGGCGCTTGCCGTGATCTAACTATTTTAAAAGCAGATTGCTAGCTTCATGATTACTTTGCTGCTTGCGTTACATTACATCTGTACACGTTTAAACTAAATAAGTTTCTTCATCAGGTTTGTGGCATAAGTTTCTTCGTCTCAATCCCAATATGTCACTTATCCTTGGTATTTCTTTGTTCTTTATAAATCGTCTGCCTCTCTGGTCTGGTTATCTTTCTATATGGGTGTCGATTCAACTTTCTATGATGTCACCATTCATCCTGGTCATTCAGTTTCTTTGCTTCTTCCGGAATCTCATTCAAATGTCCATCATATTGTCTTGAATGCAAATATGGTTTTCTCAATGGGAACTTTACTTCCCATATTCTCTTAGGTACAGGTATTCTTATGGGTACTGCACAAGGCCACACTCTTCTCTTTGCTGGTTCACCTGTTCAGAATACGTCATATATTTTGGTTCATACACTTCAGGTAATGTAGGCGCCGCAGGTGGAGTGGGGGTTCTTGGCTCATCCTCTACAGCAGTGTTGTTTTGGAAGTACTGACGTCAAGGGAGAAAACACAAGTGTCTTCAGGTCACGTGGATGGCCGTTGGTGTGTCTGCGGTTTGTGACCAGCACACAGCATTCTGGAGGTTTATGTTGATGTTTATGTTTATTGTGTTTATATAGCAATTTATGCCAGAGCGCTTTACATTATAACAACAAGAATACAATAACACTAGAAGCAATTACAAAATATGGGTCAAACCAGTAATACAGCAAATAGAACAATTTGCCAGTGAAGATAAATGAGGGAAGAGGGGGTGGAGAGGGGAAGGAAGTGGGGAACAGGAAGTGGAATAAGCTGAAGACGAGGGAGGAGGAGAGGGGATTTAAGAGGAAACGAAGCAGGGAGAGAGAGGTAAGAAGAATAGGATAAAAAGGGGGGCGAGGGGAAGGTGGAGAAGGGAATGAGGGTATCAGGGAGGGGAGTGGAGAAGAAGAGATTTTAAGGAGACATGAAAGGAGGAATAGGTGGGGATGGAACAGATAGAGGGAGGAAGGGAGTTCCAGTGGAGGCGGGCAAGGAGCTGAAAGGAGCGAAAACGAGAGGTGATGCCTCCAGGGAAGTTTTCCGCATCGAGTTGGTACGTCCTACTACAGACATGATTGTGTCCAAGTAGCGGATGTGTGCAGTTCCATTAAGTCAATCCATCAGCATCGGGAGAGCCGACTAAGCAAGGTCGATGCTGATAGCAGGGAGAGTCGAGAGAGTGGCGGGGTATGCCTTACAAGCAATGGGCAACTCCTACAAAACCTTGTGCGTTTTCAATCTGCTGGATCGGCTTTTGGGAAGTTTTGAGGATCCAGTGGAATTTAAATGTGGTCAGGTCTTGTATTTACCGGTGCCTGTTTTCATTGGTTGTTTGTGTGTCTCTGTGTTGTTGTGGCCCTCGTTTTTAAAGGGTTAGAATGTTTTCATGGGGCTAGGACATGTCCTGTTGAATGCCGTTGTTTGTTTCCTGTTCGCTGTGTTCGTGTCGTGGCCTTAACCTTCTTAGTTTCTCCTGGGTTTTCCCTTTTGTTTCCTTGCTGGCATTCCTTTGGATTTATAGGCCCTGATTCATGGATTATGTGCGCCAAAAAATAAACAGGATTTGTGCGCCATTCTACCCGCAAATCCCCATTTGTTGAACAGGGATTTGCGGGCAGAATGGCGCACAAATTCCGCTTTTTTCGGTGTAAATAATCCATGAATCAGGGCCTTAGATTTCCTCATGTTTAGAATTCTTGCATTTCTGAGTTCCTGCATTTGGGTTCAGGCCTGCATTTTCCATGCCGCACAGCGGAATGTGAGCATATTCATATTTTAGAGTGTATTTCAAGGTGTACCTTTGTATGCATCGACATTTCTTTGGCAGGAGGACAGTTCCTGCGTTGTGCACCATGTGAACTTGAGGGTGGTTGTTATTTTGATCAAATTGATATTTTGTGGCAGGCTCAAGTATAGAATACGGGTGCATTTGGAATGTGATTGCCATGGGTCAAGTCCTAAAAGTTAAAGTGGGAGGACTCATCAACGAACGCAATGGGATGTGACATCGCTAGAAATGAGCATATCAAGGTGAAATATGCACATTTCATTAAATTGGTTTTGCCTAACCACCCAAATTGCCCAGGACGAATGGCATTTGCCTTTCATAAAAACCAACATACACACACAACCAAGAGAGGATATTTTCTTCTGATGGTGTTTTTGAAAACGTTAAAACTGTTAACTGTTGGTTTGGAAACTGTTGGTGTTGACAATGTTTTTAACAGGACTTCACTGTAAGGAACGGATGCATGGACACATATGTTGCTGATAAATCAAGTGGTTGAAGGAACTCTTGGTTAAGACAATTATACTTCACTTGGATCATATTTACAGCTGCAGTTAAGCCCTTAACTTTCAGAAAACTGCTTAAAAAGACACCCTGCAGTTCCGATGCAGCAAAATCTTTGATGTTACTGGTGAAAGAGCCACTTCAAACAGATCCCGGGAGGGTGTGTTTTGGGTGGGACAGGTATTGGTGTGAATCGATATAGGGATTACCATGGCAACAGTCGTTTAGTGGGTAGGTCAAATACCAAATGACACCTATAAGCTGTGTGTCCATCCTCACAAGCCATATCCAGTCTATTTCTACTCCAATGCAATAGTTTTTTCTTATAGGGGGCGCTAAGGTAGTGTCATTTAATAGTCACACATAAAAAGAACTACTTTCTAGAAAATCACTATTCCCTCCCTGAATTAATGTAAGCTGGCACTGTGTAGGAAGAGCCCCTGTAAAAGAAGACCGTGCTCAGGTTGAGGTCAAGCGCGATCTTAGGACACATGTAACGTAGCATACTTGGAGAACACACCTCCAAATACTGTATACAACAAATATAACCTTCATCCATAGAAAATACTAGGCCTAGAGTATCATCCAATCAAGGATAGAAACATTCCTCTTCTTGCTGGCAGTGGCATTGTGGAGCCACTCTTCACTAACGTTGGGTTCGAGCCTGACTTGGGTAAATCCATGTAGGTCGCTCCTTGCTACTACATTTTCAGGTAATCTGGTCATTATACGGTCGCCTCCATGGACATCTGCTGTATCTGCACTCAAAGCGCTAACTGGTGATTGGTGTACAATTCCCTGGCTCTAGTTACATAAGTGTTTCCATCAAGTTAGTCCCCTCTGGTCTGTTTCAGAAATACCAGGTTTGTTGGAAATCCAATTATTCTCCGACCATTCCCGTAAGCATTTTCCTGACCATTGCTCTCACAGTCAAACCATTCCCTGGCCATTCTCCCTTTAAGGGTTGCTGGGATATGACAGTGTGCCCCCCCTTGTAGTAAGATGGTTACCATGTTCCCCATCCTTTTCCTGTGCTGGGCCGACCACTCTTCTTGACACTCCCTGGGGTCAGAACGCTGGGCACATATGTCTTGTGTTTATTGGTTCATTTGGGTCAGACTCAGGACAAAACTGCGCTATATGACCCATCCAGCCACAAGCAGATCAGTGTCGCTCAGGCCATTACACACCACATAAGGGCATGGGTCCTGAATTCGCCCAATGATACCGCTGGTGGTATGAATAACTTCCTCTAGGGAGGGTTGCTACAGTTGTTTTTCTCCTTTCAGTAATCATGTGGATATCAAGTTTGTGAACTGTCCCATCGTAGAATAGTATTTGCTTGTGGCAGGATCAGATGGTGCAGCCATTTATTAAGTTTACCTTAGATTCAATGAAAAAGAAGTCTAGGGGTTTCTGAGGGTCTCAGCTGCAGGGCCTACATCTTATGCATATCATATTCCAAATATTGTCCTAGCCATTGTAGGATCCCTGCCTTGAGCTCGTTGTATGGGGTGGTCCCGTCAAGATAGAAAAATTGTAAGGCGGATTGGATCCCCTCATCAGCAAAGGAGCAATGTATTTTCCCCAGTTCCATTGTTCCTACCCAGCAGTCTTGGTCACCCTTTTAAAATGTGTAATTCCTAAGGCTTTCTCTTTGCAGATATTTCTGGACTATGGTGGGGGAGGTTTGCTCATACCTCTGGGTTGGGTCACTGCTATTTTTAATTTTCCATTTATCATCTACTGGCCCGTGGCAAGTTCTCAGAGGAAATTGTCCATGGTCAATAGAGATCCAAAAGATTCTTCTGCTCTATCACCTATTCGTTTGATAGAGCTTAGGTGGGTGTAAAATGATTGACTGGGTAGGTCCTCAATAAGAAGGTCAGAATTGTCTGGCTCACAATGTGGCCCAACAGCAGTAGGAGAGAGGACGACAAGGCTTGAGTACCATTTACCTGGTAGAGAGAGCTTAATTTCTGCTAACCATTTGGGACCTCCATCAGAATGTGTATTTGTATTTGTTTATTTTTATAGCGCGCAAAACCCAGAGGTATCTAGGCGCTTAAGCTTACGAGATTGGTTTCAGTGCTTCGTTTACAGAATGTGAAGCGTAAGCCGTGCATTACAAGCATTGTGGAACGTGCAAAGGTAATACATCATACGCAAAGTGCAAAAGAGAAGTATACATGGTGATCACATTTGACCCCATGTTGTAGGGCGGCAGCAACACATAGATGCAGAGACACATCAGAGGGCATGTACATGGTGCCTACCTCATGTTGCAGGCGGCAGCAATACACAGATGAGAGAGTCCAGCAATAGGTAAATACATGGTGTCTATCCCATGTTGAGGGCGGCAGCATCATATAGATGCAATAGTCCAGCAATAGGCAAATACATGCTACCTACCCCATGTTTCAGGGTGGCAGTGACACGCAGATGCGAGATTCCAGCAATAAGCAAATACAGGGTGACTCCCCATGTTACAAGGCAACAGCAGAACAGAGATGCAGTAGCCCAGCAATAGGCAAATACATGGCACCTACCCCATGTTCCGGGAGGATAGCTCAGCAGCAACGTGCTCGCCTTGGAAGCAAGACGATACGAAGCAACACAGGTTCGATCCGCGGGTCCGCGCTTAGAAGCCTCTGGGTATTTAAGCACGTTATAAATACGCAACTAAGACAATAAATAAATACATTATGCAACTAAAAAACAAACAATTCCTGTAACAGCGCCTCGATGCCTGCGGGCTGTGTGAGTGTTTTAAAAATGCAAAAAATGTTGCAGGGCGACGACACACAGAGCCAGTAGTCCACCAATACGCAAATACATGGTGCCTACCCCATGTTGCACGGTGGTAGCAACACACAGATGCAGTGACAAATCAGAGGGCATATACATGGTGCCTACCCCATGTTGCAGGGCGGCAGCAACACACAAATGTGAGAGTCCAGCAATAGATAAATACATGGTGCCTACCCCATGTTGCAGGGCGGCAGCAACACACAGATGCGAGAGGAATTGGGTGTTACCTCTTAAAGGTGTTTTCTTTACGATCTTAGGGCAAGCAGTTTCAAGATCTTCCTCTGTGCCTCTTCACAGGAGGTAGATGTGGATTTAGGCCCTAAGGATGAACGTAGGGCTAGGGTGAGCAGATACAAAAAAAAACAAGGCGGGCTATAGACATAGAAACAGAACTACAGTTTTGGCACCCATTAACACAAACGAAGGACTAAAGCACAAAAAGACTGATAACGCTGTAGTCCTACTTCTATGTCAGTGGCCTTTTACAGTGAAAAGTACGGGAGTGTGCTCACAGAACTGTCATTGGTGGAGAGCGGCCTGGTAGGAAGGGGGAGGAAATGCGGGCACGAAAAGCCAGCAGGAAGAGTGGCACCAGGCCTGATTTTGGGATTTGTCAATCGGCTCCCTGCAACAACCGATAATGTAGCCACCCGTCCTTCCAATCCTGGGACAGGGTTTTAAAACTTGAAAATCTCTTGTGACGCCGGGACCAAGGAGCATATACCGGAACAGTCCTTGCAAAACTGGGACGTTTGATCACCCTAAGTAGGACTGATCTTCATCCTGTTGGGAAGGTGGGTAGAGTATTCTGGATACAGAATGTTTTTTCAAATCTCTCTATGATAGACATTGGCCTGCCCTGTCAAAAGGACATTTCAGTGATCTTATGCACTGGACAAGAGTTCATACGGCTCTTTTGGTGGGTTAGAACTCTGATGTGAATCCCTGTGATACCACATATAACAACATATTGCACAGCAAGGTGGATCAAGAGAAGACTAGTGAGGGAATCTTGGGGTAACAACATGTTTTGTGCTGTACAAAACAGTCTATAATGAAAATGCAAACAAAGGTAGACTTTACCTCTGTCAACACAGTGAGGGCAGTAGAAATGATAAGTGCAGGGCGATATTCATGCAGCTCTAGGCCAGTCTCTGTTATAGTTATAACCCTGGATTAAAGTTCAAGATGTATTCATAGGTAAGGTGTCACTCAAAGTTCAGGATATGGCAGCCTTCTCCTTGACAAAAAAGAAAGGGGCTGTGTCCAGTCTTTGGGGTTGGCTTCTCGGAGACACTGGATTGCAGCAATAGTTTCCTCTGGCTCCCACACCTTGCTTCCAGAATATGGGCTCACGCAGATTCCTTGGGTCTGATTCTATGACCATTGTAACATCTGCAAGCCACTGGGCAAAAGCTTGCCTTCCTAGAGCATAGATGTTCCATTGCGTTTGACATCCTATGTATTCCCGTCTGTCACAGGTGGATTTTCAGTCTTTGTCATCATGCCTGCCTCCACAGGCAATATCTTATGACAATGCTCTTTTTTGGTTGGGTCTCATCGCTCGCTTGTTTGTCCTTCTGACTATTTCACACCACTGCTTGGCCTCTGGAACATATGCTAATAATCACAGCTACCCAAGGAAGCCTATGAGCTTGTGGTTACTGGATCTGGACTTCTCTGCAATTATTCTTTAGTGTCATTTGTGGATTGTTAATTCCATTATTTCTGTGGTATGGTTCTTCTCCTGGTTTGAGTATCTTTTCTCTGGGTAAGTACGCCTTAAGAATTGTTGGCCACTTGCTAATTCCAACAGATCCCATCTATTGCTACTGGCTAGCCTCAATCTTGTTTTCTTTTTCAGGGGTGTTTAGGTTGAGCCCGGTCATCACTTTGTCCCTGGTTTAACTGTCTCAACCAAGCTATCTTTGCCCCTCTCCACCTTAGGCTCCACTGGCTCCACTTTTCTCCTTCTGATCCCTGCTCTGACGGTTGGCCATCTTGGCTTGGCCAATGCTGGGTTGGCTATATTGACCTCATTGTCCATCACTGTCTTCAACTCACCTGCTCCATGTAGCCGACTTTCTTCTCTTATAGTCCTCTGACATATCTAATATCCAGCTGGCTCCTGACAATTCCCTACTCCTGGCTTTCCTCCTTCCTCCCGATAGTTCTCTTTTCCTTGCTTTCCAACATTCTCCACGTCGTCCCCCTTTATTTGCCTTCCTGCTGATCTTGCCCTCCTCATAAAGGGTCCTCTTCCTGCACTTTGCTTTTACCTTCCCTCTGCATGTCGTGCTCTGACCATCTCCAAACTCCTTTTCCAACACTAAATTACTGCCCATTTTATATGCAGGGCTGTGGGCTAATGGGTTTCGTAAGTCTGTGAGCTGCTGCACCTGTGTAGTCTCCAAGATGGGACTTGGAGATTGGCTTCCATCATTTCGGCTGACCCATGTTTTTAAAAGGAGCTTCTGATCACTAATGATCGTCTTGCTGCTCTGTGGGCCAAGCGTATATTTCACTAGGCCACCATCTTGGAATCAAGCAGCCATGCTACGGTGGGCGCCTAATTCTGAAATGGCTTCCTCTCTTCCCAAAGTGTCTCCTGTCTCCCTTATGCTTGCCATTTGTGGTCGCACTGTATTGAGGCCATGGCCAGCTTGTACGTGGAAAATACCCGATAGTCACACATATCTGGCGGTGACAACCTAGGCGGTACATCTTTGACGCATACACCCTTGGCACTCACCTCCACCTCTACCTCTTCTGCTGGCAGTGCCGCTGGGCAGACAGTTGGGATGGCTGTTGGAGGGGCTGCTGCGGAAGCAGTTGGGGGCTGTGAGGCAGGCTGTCGGGTGGGATACTGAGCAGGCTACTGGCTGCCTGCTGAGCTTGCTGCTAGAGCTCCACCAGGGCAGTTGCTATTAGTATTTGCCTCTGATCAATGACACGGACTTCTGCTTCCTCCATAGTGTTGTTTTGTAGGGAATGTGGCTTTTCCTGTACTTAATAATGCCCCATTCCCTGATCTGTTCCTGGTTTCAGTTATTGGCTATTGATGAGCTGTTCTGACTTGTTTTCAATACACTTACACTTATTTGGAGTCCTGACGTGCACCTGGTTAGATTAGCTCTGCATTTCAACTGGTGTTTCTAGTGTTCAGCATTCTTTCTGCTTGCACCAGATTTTCCGCATGCAATAACTGCATGTAAAATCTAACCGCAAATGGTTGGTGGAGCCGCACAGATACTCCTCTTGGTTTCACGCATTGTGGTGCGTGGGATTCCCCACACAGATATTCTACACGCAGAATCTCCATCAGGTACCTTGATGCACCTGGAAATGAGGGAATCAGCGTTCTGCATGATCGATCACTTTGACCCATCCATCAAAGTGAGGCAGCAAGTGCAAGGTCTGAGATTAACACTGACAAGGAGGCAACAACCCTAGTGTGCGATTTGTTTGCCATTGTCAAGATCAGTGAATGTTCCACTTGAATTCTACACACTCCAGAGGAAACCCGTGAGCTTCACAATCGGATGCTTGGAGCTGAAAAAAGTAAACTGGAAAAAGCTCACTCAGTGCAACGCCGCGATCATCAAGACCAGCAAAGCATCCCAGCATCCCAAGGCAACTGCCACATTTTCTTAATCCACATCGCTTTTGTCAAACGATGAGGATGGTTGCGCAGACATTAGCAGGCATGTCAACAAAGTCAGCAGTTTTAGAGCGGGCGAGGGATGCCACTCCTGTTTTTCATGTCGTCTGGGGAGTCGGGCAGCCCTAGAACCAGGGTCGGACTGGACCATAACCTTGTCTCGGGCACCAATGAAAAAGTGGCCCACGGATGCAAATGGCTATTTATTCCTTTTGTAACACTGTTTGAATAACCATGGGGGAGTCTTTTGATAAATCGTAATGAAAATTGTGCATTTGAAAGAATATGTATTCAACAACACTGGTCAAAACAACTAGCCGCAGAGTGAATTAACTAATCATACTGGCCAAATAAGTGGCCCACTTTGACTACAAAAACTGACCCACACCAGCATTTTGTGTTTTTAGTTCAGCCATGGGGCTAGTGCTCTATAGGTCAGTCCGAGCCTGCCTAGAGCTCCCATATCTTCTTGGCACAACAGGCTGGTTTCAAAGTCCTTTATTCAAAAGATAGACACTTCGCTCAAAACTATCCAATGACCCTTTTACCCAAAAGAAAGCCCTCCCAAATATTTGCACGTGTAGTCCTTGCATATTCTTTGGTGGACAGTGAAGAATTCAATAACATGTTGTGGCTCTTTGTCTAAAATGACGGTTGCCAATCCGCATATATTTCTCAACAGTTTTGCAGGCCGATTCATGGAATAATTGTGCATTGAAATGTGTGGCGCAAGCGTGAAAAAGCCAGCGCACGCGTGCGATTCGCACACAAGCGATTCATGGAAGGCTCTGCGTGTGGCTTTCCCGGGAGCTTCGCCCAATCCGTGCTTACCCTAAACATCACTGCGACTATCCAAATGCTGTGCGCGACACGCACAGCGAAAGAGCACAACTCCAAGCGCACACACCTAAGAAGGGGGCAGAACACGCAGAATGGGGAACAACGCGTGAAAATGTGGACGTAACGGCGAAGCACCGCTGGGAAATACATGCAACGCCCACACGCTAGCAAACAACACGTATTCAGGGAATCAAATAGAGAAAACCCACGCACGCCAAAAGACACGCACACGCGTGAATACGTTCGCCACACAAAAGCAGGCGGAAGCGCCCCCGCACAGTATAAAGGTGTGCGCACACAACAAACAAGCATATACAGCTACAATGAATGTCCTATTTCTCGCAGCAGGGATCGTGGGACACCGCAGGCGGAGGAGAATAGCCAGGCCCCGCATTTTTTTGCTTTGCCCAGGATCAGCCTTTTTGGGATGCCTGATGACCAGGTCTGTGGCAGGTATAGGTTTCACCTCATATCATCCTAGACCTGGTCACTGAGTGGGAGGATGACCTCACATCACCCACCCCGTGCTCCCAAGCACTGAGTCCCTTCGAAAAGGTGCTCAATGTACTGCATTTTTTGGCCCCTGGGTCATTTCAGCAGACAGCTGCCATAGTCGGGGGCGTCTCACAGCCCAAGCAGTCATGCTGCCTACACCAGGTGTTGGCAATCATGACTGCGTGCCCCTCAGTCCGCAGGCACACATACATGCCCAGAACACCCGCAGAAAGGCAGGCTGTGGTCCAGGACTTCTACAGGGTCGCACACTTCCCCAAAGTTCTCGGTGCCATGGATTGCACCCATGTGGCCCTACGTCCACCTACGGCCACTGAGAACATCTACCGCAACCGCAAGCACTGCCATTCCATCAACGTCAGGTTGTATGTGATGCCAAGGGAATCCTCATCTCTGTCTATACAAACTATCTAGGGTCCACCCATGACAGTTTCATATACAGAATGTCTGCCCTGAGCCGGGACCTGGAAGCTTGGAAGCATGGCAACACATGGCTCATTGGTGAGTACAAATCCCTGTGCACATGCATGCATGTCACACATAGACAAATACACCAAGCCAACTAATGACAACCCTTATCACCTCCCCAGGGGACAGTGCCTACCCTCTGATCACCTACATGATGACGCCA
Organism: Ambystoma mexicanum; assembly: GCF_040938575.1. Taxonomy (NCBI): domain Eukaryota; kingdom Metazoa; phylum Chordata; class Amphibia; order Caudata; family Ambystomatidae; genus Ambystoma; species Ambystoma mexicanum. The sequence goes on from NC_090923.1 coordinate 733,031,282, forward strand.
ATACGGAACCCCACCACACCAGCCCAGGTAAGATACAACACAGCCCATATAGCAACCAGGGCCATAGTGGAGCGCACATTCGGAGTGCTCAAGTCACGCTTCCACTCCCTTGGCCGCTCTGGCAGGCAGCTACTATATGCACCCCCAGTAGTGTGCAGGATCATTGTGGCAGCATGTGTCCTGCACAATGTTGCAACACAGCGGGGCGAGCCGGTGGACATGGTGGTGCTCCCACATCCCCAACCATGGGAGGGGAAAGAGCACATGGTGAGGCAGCCCGTACCCAGCTTGTGGCCACATTCTTCACCTAAACTCCCACCCCTGCGTAGTGCACACAGGCATGGCACATACCAGGTTACAATCGATGATGACAAAGGGACAGTCAACTGTCCCAACCTTACCACCCTGAGAATGTGTCCATGGAAGTGCTATATTGTGTGCATCCCTAGCTACTTAAACATAACCAATCCTGTGTGACCAAAAGGAACACATGCAAAGTGCATATCCCACTACCCCACTGCAAAACAACTTATTAACAACACATTACTGGTATGTCACCTAAACCCTCCCAACTCCCATGACCCCCATCCGACACACCATGCGTTGGCATGCAACGGCAAAACAGCAAACCAAATGCACAACACATGACACAATCGTCATGAAGTGCCATGTGAGAAATGTAAACAGGCATGAGACAATTACACCTGACATGGAATCTGATGAAATGACTGACCCAAACCTCCCACCCATAAAAAGTGTGGCAGAAATGCATGCCACCAGCGGTACAAGCAATAAAAGAGCAAAAGCATGTTGCCATGCATATCGGCCAATACAAATTTGCCAATAGAAACACTGTGTGCTGTGTGTGTGTCCCCTGAACACACCGCTCACCAGACATCACAGTGAGTGTGCTTTGCGTTGGTGAAACCCCTTGAGCACCATGAAAAAATAGTACAATCAACCAAAAGCACCCTGTGATGCATGTACATGATCAAGGAATTGAACGTGATCATCCACTGCAGGGACACAGCATGCCTGAGAAGGCAATCTGGGTGCATGTTGTTGTTGTAGTTGGTGTGGGGGTGCGTTGTCCAAGTGTTTGTGTCACTAGGGACATGCACTGAATACATGCATGTGAAATGAACTGAGCCTTAGTGTCCTGTACACATCACATGTGAACATTGCCCTCGTGGACCCGCCAGTGTGCTAAACCACACCAATCCCCTGACACCTCAAAAGCAAACCCAACACAGGATCATTCATTGACCAGCATAACACATTATGTACAGATTACCCCCACATCGACAATGTCAGACAGTGACCATTCACTGTAGCCCAAGTCTCCCAATGTAACATTGTGACCACATGGACCCCTCCCATCATCAGTGTGTTTCACAGCCAAAGGCTGCATGGTACCGCCTACAGCAGGAAGTGCATCAACAACATAGAAAGGCAAGTCATAAAATACATCACAAGCAATATGATGAAATGCACAGTCAACAAAATACTCACCAAAATGAAGTGCAGACATGCATTGGAGAAACCATCCGGAATCCCCACTAGGGGTGTATACACAAGTAGGACTGCAGACTGGCCACAGATATGATGGAAGCCCAATGCCCCTGTGTAAAATGCTGTCACACGGAGCCACCCGTGCAAGCCCATGGAAAGGGGAAGCAAGAGTGGCATATGTGTCAGGACCCCAAGCCACAAACACATAGGGCATCATTACACGGTAGGCGGAGGACCAAGGTGCTATTAGCACCTTGGTCCATGCCGGTAAAATACCGGCACCGCCTTAGTGGAAAGGTGAATTACCGCCCTATTCCAAGGTTGGCGGGGCGGTAATTCCCCCTTCCCCATTGCCCTTCCCCATTCCCATTTTTGCCCCATAGGGCATAATGGGAATGGGGAAGGTGCTAATTACGGTACCGCAAATTGCGGTATCGTTATTAGCACCCTGGTCCCTTTGCGGGTTGATTTTTAATGCTTGCTAAACAGCAGGCGTTAAAGTACCTACCCGCAAAGGGACCTTGTAGTAAGGCGGTAAGGGTTAACGGTCACCGGTACCATTACCGGTGACCGTTAACCTTTACCGCCATCCATTTAATGAGGCCCATACACGAGACAAGCCTGTATGGGCCCAGCTGGAGCACACAGTGGATGCTTTCAAATGCCACAAAGCACCACACTGTCACATGAATGCACAATAGACAAACAATAATAGAACAAAAATAAAAATTGCCACATACGACCCGGGGGTGTGGGGGAGCACCCAGGAGGGGGGAGGTACATGGTGCACCTCAACACCCACATGTGTTGATGTTGAGATAAAAAAAAAATCCTCCATGGGCTCAACGCCTGCACGGCCCGCCCTGTGTGAGAGATAAGTCGTCCTCGTTGTAACCCTCTAGATGTACATCAGAAGGTGGACGTGGCACAGTTGCTTCACCATGCCTATCCACAGCAATCATGCAGGTCTGGTAAGCCCGGTCCTGTGTGGCTATGGCACATAGGTCTACATGCATCACATCACGTGATACATGTGCTTCCTCCTGCAAGGTCTCACATGTATGACGGATTTCTGCCTGCATGGTCTCACATGACATACGGAGCACCTCCCGGGTAGCACGAAGTTCAGCCGAGATGGTGTTTTCAAGCTGCTCAATCCTCTCTTCTGACCACGTTATCTGGGTCATCAAGAGCACACCCAGAGTAGATCTGGGGGATTGGTGTTCTTCCCTCAGGGCCTCCCTGCGTGCCTCTGCCTGAGCAGCAATTGTTTGGCGCAGAGCCACCGTTTCAGCCCGGCATGACCTGTTAGAGGCGGCCATGCCCAGCCTGAGTGAGCGGCACATGGACCGTGTTGCCTGCTGCTGGAGCTGCACATGCCTCACAGGGGTGAGGATGGAACGGGGCACACTTTCCATGCCTTGATCCATCATCTCAACTGCTCCCCCTGTTGCTGCACAATGGCATACATGGCATGCACGCAGTCAGTGGTCCCCGGTGGCGCACACCCACCTCGTTGCTGGACTCTATACCTCCTGGGCCCAAGGAGCCGTGGTCCTTGCTGGGTTTGCACCTCCCGCGGCTGCAGGACTGCATCTCTCCGTCGACCTGATGACCCAGGAACATGAGCAACTGGTGTGGAGTGTGACCGTGCACCCGTAACCACTACAGGTGGACGTTCCAACACTGCCTGGCCCCTCACTGCAGGTGTCACGGACAGAAGATCATCCACTGCAGGATCACTCACCGGCGACGACACATCATGATGCACATCCAACTCAACATGGTGGTCAGAGAGTTCATCAGAGCGTGACTCAGAGTCAGCCCTGGACACGATGGCCTGGAGCACAAATAGGTTTTTGTGGTCTACCACCCCATGACCACAACTGGTGCTAGGTTTACATCACACCCACCACCGTGTCTGGAATCACATCCTCATCCTCTGCCTCCAGTGCTTCATCACCTGTAACGTAAACAAAAGAAACATGAGCACACATGTCAGCAGCACATACCACACACATACACATCACAACATCGACAGCCAACAAATGAAACAGACATGTCACACACAACTCAAACTCCGACATGCATCCAGTGGCATTGCAATGCAAGGGTATACCGAAAGCAGAAATGGATGTGTGCAAAATGTGAAGCCTACACATGAACTGCATGTTGCATATCACCTGCATCACACACAACCTCTGGCAGGCACAGATCCAAGGCAGGAATGAGAGATGGCAACAAAGAGATGGAACGTAGCATAAGCATGGCTGAACACCCAAATAGCCACAGCTGCAAGTGAAACCAAACCCACCATGACACATGTAATATGCATGTTCACATGCAGCACTCAACAACCATCACAATACAGAGTACATGTGCCACAGAATGAACCTATGCTAGAGCGTTTCAATACAGTGAAGGGATGAACATGGGAACATACATGCCAGATCAGTTTGACATTGCAGCATTGCGTAGGTATGTCAAAGGCCGGAACATGGTTCAGAAGTGGTTGGGTGCAGTTCAGTGCATGTGTACCGCCTCAACTTCCAACATTAACACATACGTAGTAATGTCAATTTCTTAACATGACGGCAGTCTAAGGGCAAGTTCAGCCATCATGTGCAAAGTGCATGTACTGGGTTGCATGGATACAGTGAACCCCCCACCCTTTGGGGAATTTCAGGGAGGCAGTGAATGGCAATGAAAGGTTGACCAGAGAGCAGTGCATTGGCAGACAGTGTTGGTATGCGTCAATTGTATCTCATCAGTTAAATGACACTACAGCAGATGACAAGTGGACATTAAGCAGGACACATGAGGAAGCATCAGTAGTACAACCATGCATGCACAAGCCACAACACCAGTTGAACAGAGGCAGGGGCCTGAAACAGGGTGAGGCCTGTGCATGACACAGACAAGGAGACCCTAAACATGTACGTGATGAGGGACTGACCCAGAGTGAGCATTGAATGGATGACCAAATACCATGACACTTAAATAATCCTGAGCCGTACCACGATGATCAGCCTGTTAAGGACCCATAGGGGCATACATGGAATGCACATGGAGCATGAATGTGCACTCATGTCCACGGGGAGCCACTGCCATCTGCACAGTCTGAGTGAGACTCACTGCACCAAGGACAAAGGATGTACACCACGGTATGTGCTTTCCAGGTCTGCAGAGGGAAGTGTGCATGTACACAGGAACGGGGATCAGGCAATACCAGTAGTCCAACATGTAAGTCTCCAGTGCCATGTTGAAATTGAGCTGCAGGGGGTTTGAGAGGCAAGGAAGCCTGCCCGAGAGGGGGACCACCTTGCAGGCTGTCCACACATACACGGCACTCATGTGATCAGATAGGCCGAGTGCTGAGTGCAACAACACCACAGGCCACATGCAGACATGTGAGTGAGCAGGAACATGATATGACATGAAATGGAAATTAAATCATATTGCGCTCGTACACAGGTGTTTCAGAGTGCCACCAGGCAAAGGGAGGGGAACATGGGAGAAAACTAAAACAACTATCTTACTGGGCCCAGTGACATTGGGAACACGCAAGTGCATGGGGAGTGAAAGGAGGGAAAGTGCATGTGAGGGGGGACAAATCAGAGAGTGCATAGCATAAGAGAGGACAACATAAATAATAAGTTAACAAACAAATAAACATGGTCATCCAAAACAGTGGAAGTGTAGCCTGTGAGTGGCCAAGTGCAAGGTTAGTCAGAAAGGGAGTATCAGATATGCGCAGAAGAAGAGGATGGGCCTATATGGGTACAGATACATGTCCCAGTACAAGGGATGGCCAGGAGGCAGTGCAGGAGGGGGGCAGGGTGAACAGGTACCTGGACCGGAAGGGCAGAAGGTGGCCAGGTGCAGCATTGCTGAGAGATAAAGCAGATCAGCAGGGGAGTAAAGGGGAGTAAAGGGGTAAAGGCAGAGGCGCAGAGGAAGGTCTAGAGGAGTTTCCGGAACCGTAGATGGTTCTCCTCAAGTTTCAAGGTGGCAGGTAGGCAGTTCCAGAGGGAGGCCCCCCTCAGAAGATAAGGATCTACCACCAGCTTGTTCCTTTGAAAAATGGCTGACCCTGAGGGAGTTTGATATGGAGGAGCGAAGGGCTCTAGAGGGGAGGAATTTACGGAGGGATAGTTCAAGGTAATTAGGACCCAGGCCCCAGAAAGCCTTGCAGACAATGCAAAGGGTTTTAAATGTAATCCTTGCAACCACAGGGAGATAATGAAGGGATTTCAGAGCCAGACAGCTACAATGCCAGGGCTTGAGGCCCAGGACAAGGCTTGCTGTCCTGTTCTGGATTAGTTGTAAAGGGCAGTGAGTGGAGGAAGGTAGATTTAGAAAGATTTAGAAAGAGGCTGTTAGAGCAGTCCAACCTCAAGAGATTCTGAGCTTGGGAGACAAGGAGCTTCTGTAGGAAGGAGAGGAAAGAAGGAATGCCTTTAAGGAGGTACAGTAAGAAGTTTGGCTTTTTGGTGACATCAGAGATGTGTGTGGAGAAGGAAAGTGTGGAGTCAAAGATGACCCTGATTTCCTTAGCTTCGCCGGTAGGGGCAGGAGGAGGGTCAAGGGAGGCCGGTCAGAGAGTGAGGGGAAAGGATGAAGGGGGTGTACCAATGAGGGGGATCTCAGTCTTGTTGGCGTTTAAACAAGAATCATTTGCGGCACACCAATTTTGAATGGCGATTAGGCAGTCAGAGATGAGGGAAGTAGAGGAGGTGGCTGAGGGAAGCCTGAAAATGAGTCGGGTGTCATCAGTATAGCACTGGAAATTTGAGCAGAAAATGGAAATGCAGTAGGCGAGAGTTGCCCGGTATTGATTGAAAAGCCAGTGTGAGAGGTTAGACCACTGGGGAATACCGCAGGTAGAGAAGGAGATAGAGGATAGGAAGGACCCAAGTTGTACCTGGGAGGGTCGATCAGAGTGAAAAGAGGTAAGCCAGGCCAGAGCCTGATAAGTGATGCCCAGGTTGTCACAGAGACAATTTAGCAAGGTGGAATGGTTGACCATGTCAAAAGCAGAGGAGAGAACAAGTAGGATGAGGACAGAGGGAGTGTAAGAGTCAAGGCTGGAGAGCAGAACATGTACCAGAGGGGCAGCCGAGTGACTTACATGTGAGTAGGGTGCATGTGTGGTGATGAGGACATTCCCCTTGTGCATCACATATCGTGCAGGCATCAGTGAAGCAGTGCATGACTCACACATGACAACCATGTATACATAGCATGTAGTGGCAGTCAAGCACAACACATCACACAAGCCAAACACAAATGTTCTGGACAAACACACATCGACACTCACCGGACGATGCATCATAATCCTTCCTCTCTCCCACTCCACTGATTAGTTCTGCCTCAATGAAATCTGCAGCGATCTCCTCATGCTGAGTTTGTGCATCCTCCTCTGGTGCTGGCCCACTGCCAGTCACCTGAGTCATGGCATAATTGGAGGCACGCTTTTGTTTTGCACAGCATTGGAGGTCATTTAATGCTTGTAGCAGTCTTGAGCTGTGCACACCTGGAATCCCATGGCATTCACACCATCCGCAATATGCTGCCAGTGGACCCAACACTGCACAGGCGTAGTATGGCACTGTGGGCCCAACAGTATATCGCGTTTGTGTGCCGACACGTAGCCCACGAGGAAGTCCACCAGTTCCTGCTTGTTGAAGGGCTTCTTCCTCGACGTGCCGGAGGCCTGAGCCATGTCTGGGGTCCCAGCCTCTTGCCCAGGAGCACGCTTCCTCCTCTTGGGCGGTGTTACGGACCCAGAGTGTCCAATGTAGCCCTGATCAGTAGGGGCAGTGGCGCTGGTGCACTGGACCAAGGGAGTGGTTGGTGGAACCAGGACGGAAGGCCTGGTTTGAATCAGTGGCTGCTGGGTGCTGTTGCCAGGAGCCAGTGCCACATCTGCCGCAGTGCCAAGGTGTCATGGGTATCAGGCAAATAGTTGAGGCAAGCTGGGTGGAGGCCTGGCAGGCCTGGCATAGGCACATAAAGAACCCATAGCAGATCCTTCCTAGTTTTTGTAGTAACTTCCTGGTTACCACTTCCTGTTGCCAAACAGGACGTGCAAGACAATCCATGAGTTCTCTAGTGTTTGGGTGTGGCTGGCTATATAAGCCACACCCAAGAATCTTCCAGTGCTTTGTGTTGTTTACTGTGAGCGGCATCAGCAACACACTTGCCGTGCTCTGGATCAGCCAGCTTCTGCTTACCTGCTCCGGATCATCCTGCTTCAGCTTACCTGCTCCGGATCATCCTGCTTCAGCTTACCTGCTCCGGAACATCCTACTTCTGTTTACCTGCTTCGGATACTTCTGTTTCAGCTTACAGGTTCTCTGTGTTTTCTCCACGCCTCGGCTATTTCCGGTCAAGAGGGGACTTCAACACCGGCATCTGTAAGAACAAAGAAGAACAGCGTTAGCGCGCCCACTGCAATAACGCTGCACATACTCACCGAATCTTCCCGTGACGCTGGTATCCAGGTCAGTTGCGCGAGCGCACAAACCCCTGCAAAAGAAAGAAGAGACATTAGTCATTGCGCTCGCCCTAATAACGCAGTATATACTTACCAATATCTCTGTTCAAACTTACCAGACCACCAAGTCTTTGGGTGTGCTAGACCCGGACTCGAGGCGCTAATATCACGTAATCCATGCCTGCAAGGGAAGAAAAAGGAGAGACATTACCAGGAGCACTCGGATTAAGGCGCTGCGCTTACCTACCAGCAGCTGACTTCAGCACGCAGCGCTACTCATCCACAAAATACCTAGGCAAACAAGGACAATACGAACAATTCAGGACACTAAACAGTCTCTGCGCAATGTTCACTTGGAAAAGACTTTCTAGCCAGTGAAGAAACTGGTGCCTTGAACACTCAGCCTCGCTGTGAAGGCATATAACAGCGTGTGGCATCTGAACTCAGCCAACAGACATTGGCATCATCCATATGAGCGAATCGCATCCCTGCGAATGCAGGATGGAGTGCACACCTTACTAAAGATCAAGGTAAGCCCTTAGGGGACATCACAGCACACCTTAAAATAAAGTGAAGGGCCCAGGGGAATCAGGTGAATCCAGGTCTGAGTGTTTGCCTTGTATTTGACAGGAATCCCTCCGGATGAAAACCGGGGAAGTGAGAACTAGGTGGTCAAGGAAGGCTCATCCATCACTCCTGCAGGGACACAGGTGAGTGTGACAGAACACAAATCCATCCTCAATACCTCTTGCCGAGCGATGGAAACCTCTGAGGCAGACCAGCTTTCCCTATTTTTAGGTGAACTACGGGCCGAGGTGCATGCAGCCCACTCTGACACAAATGCCCTAAGGCGCAAACTGGTAGTCAACAGGGATAAAACAGATGACTTGGCAAGACAGCTCTTACAGACCCAAGCTGGTCTAGCACCCCTACCAGGTGGAGTTCCTCAGGGACAGCCTTCCGTGGCACCTGTAGCCAAACCCGTTCAAGTATTGCTTCCAGGCATCATCCCTTTAGCACCCCCGAACGCTTCTCCGGAGATCCCAGGAAATTTGGAGCGTTCATGAATCAATGCCGCCTACACTTCATATGCAAACCAGACACTTTTCTGAATGACCAAGCTAAAGTAGCTTTCGTCCTCTCCTATTTAGGAGGGCACACGGCAGACTGGTCTGTCCCGTTAGTGCTTAGGGACGACCCTTTACTGAGAAATTACCCAGGTTTTCAGCATGAACTGGAAAAACTATTTGCCCATCGGACTCAAGATCAGGCCCTGGATGATGAGCTACTCTCTCTGTGACAGGGCGGTCAGGATCTTGTTTCATATGTCGCCACCTTCAACCGCCTAATATCCGAATCAGGTTGGCCAGAGGAGAAACGAAGAACGTTATTTTATCGAGGACTGAGAGGAGAATTTAAAGATGTCTTGGCGCAAGTAGTTAATCCTCCCGAAGATTGCAGTGAATATATCGACCTAACTATGCAACTAGACCACCGGTTACAGGATCGCAAGGCTGACCGAACCAGATCAGAGCATAGACCAGTGTATGTCCGAGCAAAGGAAACGCCCCATCGACAGGCCTCAGAAACACACTCATAGCCCATGCAATTGGGTGTTCTCAGGGGACCACTCACCAAGGCAGAGAGAGAACGGAGGCGTCAGGAAAAACTTTGCTTATATTGTGGGCAATCTGATCACTTCCTCTGGAACTGCACGGTTAAACCTCTGCGGAAGACAATGGGGGTATTAGATAACACAGGGGAAGACACAGGCGCGGTAGCGGAAAACTCCAGCGCCTGGCAGATGTAGAGGTCGGTCTATCGAGCCAGGAACGGAGCACTCAGATCTCACATTTCAGTATTCCTGTGGTTTTGGTAGACCCTGCACAGCCAAACCGAATGCATGCCCTCAAGGCTTTCATAGACAGTGGGGCTATTGGGAACTACCTGGACATAAACACCGCAAGGACCTTGGGATTGGCATTCCACTGTAAGGACGCTGTTAAAAGCGTGACAGCTGTGGATGGCACACAGCTCCTTTCGGGACCAGTAACACAGTGTACTTCCATCGTCACCTTAATCTGCCAAGATTGCCAAAGGGAGAGTATTCGATTCAACCTTATCGCTGCACCCCAATTCCAGTTGATTCTTGGGATACCATGGTTAGAGACGCACAACCCAAAGATAGATTGGCGAGCCCGAACCTTACTCTTTTCCACAGAATGCGCCTCTTGCTACGACAGCAAAGGGATCCAAGGAAGCCCACTGCTAGCTACACAGGAAAAGATAGCAGGTTTAGGCTTGGTGTGCACTTTACCAGAGGAATACCAGGAGTTCCAGGATGTGTTCACAAAGGAGAAAGCAAATACATTACCACCACATCGAGTTTACGACTGCCAGATCGATCTGCAGCCAGGGGCACAAGTACCGTTCATCCACATTTATGCCTTAACCAAGGAAGAAAACGCTCATCTACGGACCTACTTGGACAAATACCTGGCCAATGGCTTCATTAGACCATCTAAGTTACCAGCCGCCTCCCTACTCTTCTTCGTACCGAAGAAAGAGAGGGACTTAAGAATGTGTATTGATTACCGGGCCCTAAATCAAGTCACCATAAAAAATAAGTACCGGTTACCTCTGATACCAGTACTCATAGACCAGGTGAAACAAGCGAAGATTTTCACCAAGGTAGATTTACGCAGCGCTTATCACCTGGTATGCATGAAGAAAGGGGACGAGTGGAAGACTGCGTTCTGTACCTGTTATGGCTTGTATGAATACCAGGTCATGCACTTTGGGCTTTGCAATGCCCCGGCGGCGTTCCAGCATTTTATAAATGATGTGTCACGGGAACTCCTCGATGTCTGTGCATTCATCTACATCAATGACATTCCGATCTACTCCACCACTCCCCAAGAACACGTAACCCACGTGCAGGCTGTACTCAGCAAACTGCGTGAAAACCAACTGTATGCAAAGCTTGAAAAATGCTCCTTCCACGTCACAGAGGTAGAGATTCTGGGATATGTATTGACACCGCAAGGGATCAAGATGGACAATAGAAAAGTGGAGGCAATCCTCACTTGGTCCTCACCCACGTCTGTAAAGGGAGTACAAAGTTTCCTAGGGTTTGCAAACTTTTATCGGTTCTTCATACTAGGATTCTCACATATTGTACATCCAATAACGTCCTTGCTGCGCAAACACTGAAAGTTTGAGTGGACACCAGCGGCGGAAGAAGCTTTCTGAGCTCTCAAGGAAAAATTGATCCCAGCCCCAATACTGCAACACCCACCGCCCGATTTACCGTACATCGTGGAAACGGACGCTTCAAGCATTACCATGGGGGCCGTATTGTCTGAACAAAATCCTGAAACCGGATGCCTTCATCCCATAGCCTGTTGGTCAAGGACATTTTCCCTGGCAGAATTGAACTATGAGATTTCTGAGAAAGAACTCCTAGCAATCAAAAGCGCATTGTGTGAATGGCAAAATTACTTACTAGGAGCAAAACACACCATCACAATAATAACACATCATCGGAACTTGCAATACTTACGCTCAGCAAAATCTCAGGCTTCCAGGCAGCTCCGTTGGGCCCTATCTTTAATGGAATGCGACTTTGTGATCACCTACCGCCCCAGAGTTAAGAACCGGAAAACAGATGCGTTATCCCGCATTGGCACAGGAGAAGTCTACAATGCCCCTAACCCAGTGGAGATCATACCCTGCCATAAAATCCTCAGCCTCTGCACTGGCCCATCTACGTTAAACACACTGCAGGAAGCAATAAAAGAACATATGTCTGAATAAAACCTACTGACTTGGGACACGAAGGGAGATCAGTTCACCATTCAAGACAAACTACCATACTACCAAAAGCACCTATAGGTTCCAGATCTGCAACAAGCAATCATATCAGACTACCACGACTCGCTATTAGAAGCCCATCCGGGTACAGCCAAAACCATGAAGAAAGTAATCAAATCTTATTGGTGGCCAACTTGGCGAGAGGATATTGCCACCTACATAGGCACCTGTGAGGTGTGTGCACAATAGAAGACATCCAGGCAAAAACCAGCCGGCCTCCTTCAGCCAGTCACCATTCTGCCAGCGCCCTGGCACACAGTATCCATGGACTTCATCACTGACTTACCTCCTAACTCAGGTTATAATACCATCCGCGTAGTAGTGGACCTCTTCTCCAAAATGGCCCATTTAATCGCTCTAAAAGGTATTCCCTCAGCTCAGACTCTGGCACAGGTTTTTCTAGACCGAATCGTCAAGTTACATGGATTCCCTACCATAATCGTTTAACAGAGGCAGCCAATTTGTATCTCATTTCTGGAAATAGTGTTGTGCCCTGGCAAGAGTGGAAGGCCGTCTGTCTTTTAGTCACCATCCTCAAACGGACGGCCAAACCGAACGCACGAACCAGACCATGGAACAGTATTTGCACTGTCTCTTACACCAAACAAGCCAAAGCTGGACAGAAATACTATGGATGGCAGAGTATGCCTACAACAACTCAACACATTCATCAACTCAAGCAACACCCTTCTTTACTATATATGGTCAAAACCCCAGAAAGTCGGTCTACGATCTGCCAGAAAACATTGAAATGCCTGCAGTAAAGAATCTGCATGCCAGTATCATGAAAGCAGCCAGAGAAGCCAGCAGGAACCTACAGCAAGCCAAAGAAACACAGAAAAGAAACACTGATCGCCATTGACAAGAAGCCCCAGATTATCAGGTAGGAGACTCGGTCTGGCTGGCATCTAGACACATTGCTTTAAAGGGTCCCAAAGAATTTCAGCCTAGATACATCGGCCCGTATACGATTGAAAAAGTAATTAATCCAGCAACCATGAGACTGGCGTTACCTCAACATATGCGTATACATCCCGTATTTTACTTGTCACTATTAAAACCAGCACACCCAGGAACTCGAACTTCCATACCTCCTGCAGCCATAAAAGTGGGTGAAGAAGCACCAGAATATGAAGTAAAGAACATATTAGATTCCAAACTAGCACGAAAGACCATGTATTATTTGATTGACCGGAAAGGGTACAGACCCCAGGAAAGATCATGGGAACCCAGCGCACATGTGCACGCCCCTCTATTGGTGCGAAAATTCCATCTGAACCATCCTGAGAAACCAAAGCAGTCATTCACACCATTGGGAGGGGTCTTGAGGGGGAACACTGTCATGGGTATCAGGCAAATAGTTGGTGCAAGCTGGGTTGAGGCTTGGCAGGCCTGGCATAGGCACATAAAGAACCCATAGCAGATCCATCCTTTACTTCCTGCCTAGTGTTTGTAGTAACTTCCTGGTTACCACTTTCTGTTTCCAAACAGGAAGTGCATGACAATCCATGAGCTCTCTAGTGTTTGGGTGTGGCTGGCTATATAAGACACACCCAAGAATCTTCCAGTGCTTCGTGTTGCTTACTGTGAGCTGCATCAGCAACACACTTGCCGTGCTCTGGATCAGCCAGCTTCTGCTTACCTGCTCCGGATCATCCTGCTTCAGCTTACCTGCTCCGGATCATCCTGCTTCAGCTTACCTGCTCTGGATCATCCTGCTTCAACTTACCTGCTCCGGAACATCCTACTTCTGTTTACCTGCTTCGGATCCTTCTGATTCAGTTTACAGGTACTCCGTGTTTTCTCCACGCCGCGGCTATCTCCAGTCAAGAGGGGACTTCAACACTGGCATCTTTGAGAACAAACAAGAACAGCGTTAGAGCGCGCACTGCAATAACGCTGCACATACTCACCGAATCTTCCCGCAACACTGGTATCCAGGTCAGGTATGCGAGCGCACAAACCCCTGCAAAAGAAAGAAGAGATATTAGTGATTGCGCTCACCCTAATAACGCAGTATATACTTACCAATATCTCCGTGCAAACTTAACAGACCACCAAGTCTTCGGCAGCACTGAACCCGGACTCGAGGCGCTAATATCACGTAATCCACTCCTGCAAGGGAAGAAAAAGGAGAGACATTACCAGGCGCACTCGGATTAAGGAGCTGCACTTAGCTACCAGCAGCTGACTTCAGCATGCAACGCTACTCACCCACAAAATACCTAGGTAAACAAGGACAATACGAACAATTCAGAACACTAAACAGTCTCTGTGCAATGTTCACATGGAAAAGACTTTCTAGCCAGTGAAGAAACTGGTGCATTGAACACTTGGTCTTGCTGTGAAGACATATAACAGCGTGTGGCATCTGAACTCAGCCAACAGACATTGGCATCATCCATATGAGCGAATCGTGCTCCTGCGGATGGAGTGCACACCTTACTAAAAATCAAGGTAAGCCCTTAGGGGAAATCACAGCACACCTTAAAGTAAAGGGAAGGGCCCAGGGGAATCAGGTGAATTCAGGTCTGAGTGTTTGCTTTGTATTTGACAGGAATCCCTCCGGGTGAAAACAGGGGAAATGAGAACTCGGGGGTCAAGGGAGGCTCATCCATCGCTCCTGCAGAGACACAGGTGAGTGTGACACAAGGTATGTGACCGACAGTCCTGGTTGGCAGACTCACAGCCGGGGTGGTGTTCGCTGCATCTGCCCATGCAGTTACCACCACCTGGCTGCTTGGGGCATAAGATGTCACCACTGCCCTGGATATGTGTGCCTTGACCACAGCAACCCTGGACACACGTGGCCTGTCCTTCCTGGCCACCTGGAATTCTGTCTGGGAGTCCTCAGGTTCCAACGCATCATGCGCTGGACGACCCTGAGCCTGGGTGGTGGTCGCTACAGCTGCACCTGCAGCTAACACTACCGGTGGGCCCGTGACAGCTGATGTGACTGTCGGGTCATATGGACGCCTGGGTCGGATGCAACAACTGCATCTTTTTTGAGCTGCAGGGGTGGTGGAATGGCTGCACCACCACGTGGCTGGACATCCTGCCCCAGTGGCGCACCCCTGTTTTTTCCCCCTCTGCGGTCACCCTGGCCACCCTGGACTCCCTGTACCCCCTGTTCAGCCCAGCCATGTCCTTGACCATGCACAACACTGGGAGGACACCCAACCTTGCCACCCTGTACCTTTGGTGGCCTTCCAACCATGACACAGTTGGTATATTGTCAATGGGAGGTGCACTGAACAATTGTCCTGGGCAATTGGGGTGTAGGGGGCAGGGTACATGATTTTAGATGCACCCCTGTGCTCCTGCAAGGCTGTTTGTGACCCCAGTGAAAAATAACAGGTCACACAACGCTCAGGCACCCTAAAAATTATGAGAAACATGCTAGCAACCCCCGGTAGGCCATGTGCGTGGAATAAACCTCCCGCAGTACGCTGTGGCAGCCAAGGACACAAAAAACGTGTACATGTGGAACACGCGGGCTACTATGACCTTGAAAATGGGTAAGCGATACACAGGGGCATCCGCAGTGGGAAAAATAGCATGCTTGAC
This sequence comes from Ambystoma mexicanum, assembly GCF_040938575.1. NCBI lineage: Eukaryota > Metazoa > Chordata > Amphibia > Caudata > Ambystomatidae > Ambystoma > Ambystoma mexicanum. The sequence continues at coordinate 733,046,733 of NC_090923.1, forward strand.
TCACCGTCTGCCTTATGTGGAAAAGAAAAACACACACGCTTGTGTGTGTAGGCAACACCCCTGCCAAAAGAAGAAGTATGAACTCTATCCGCTGTGAAGTAATCGCGTGTGAAACCACAAGAAGAGTAAACACACGCATCGGTCTCCATGAAAAGCACGTAGAGTGAACTGTTGCCCGCGCTCCCCTTTAACCTATGCTGAGGGAAACACCCGTACGCGTAACTTCACTTGCCGCTTGCGCACTAAGGGTCTTTCCTCAGATTTCACTCAATCTCATGCTGACGTGCTGTTTTTTCATGTGCGGATTCACTCTGCATCAAGCTGGCCACGCGACAACACATGGAAGACCCTGCTCCTGCCCAGAAGGCCATTTAACTGCCCCCCCAGAGCCCTGGGGAGCCTCCTACGAGTCATCTGCTGCTGTCTGCCTGCCTGCTGCCAACGTGCCCTGCTATTTGCTGCCTGCACCTCAGCCATCACCAGGGGTCTAGTTGCTGTGACCACCCCTGCTGGAACAGAAGACTCCCGACTGGTGTTCCATTGCTCCACGGCCCAGCCCCAGGACCCAGTTGCCCACCCACACCTGCCTCGGGGGTTGCCATCTCAGGCCAAACACCATCTGGGACCATTGGGCTGCCAGCTTCACTGCAAAAGAAGTTGGCATCCTGGTGGACCAAGACCTGGGGCATTATGAGGCCCTCTTCGGACAAGCACGCGCCGACAAGGGTGGACGGGAGAGGATCTGGTTGGGCATCGTTGGTGCCATCAACGCGGAGGGGTTGGCACCCCGCGACTTCAAACATGTCCATAAGCGCTGGGAAGACTTCAAGTCCAGGACCCTCAAGAAGGCCTGGCGCCTCTTGGATGTAGCCGATGAAGTGGGGCGCCGGTTCCTGGTTACCACCGACCAGATGAGGGTCCTGGAGTGCATTCGTCCAGCACTTCACCACCAGGTCCTCGAGAGGCAGACCCATTTGGAGTCGAGCGGTAAGTGTCCATGCGTTCTAATTCGACACAGTGCATGTTGAGGTGTGGCAGGAGTGTGCAGCTTGGACATATGTCTGACATGGCCTATGTATGGATGTGTGTGTGCAGGGACATGACTGTGCTGCATGTGAGTCCAGTCATGTGTGTTGCACATCATTGGTGTATGCGTTACGATACATGATGCACAACTGCATGTGAAGATGCACACATGTTTGCATTCCTGTGTATGTACTCAGCCATGTTTGGGGTGTGACACATGGATGCTCGACCCATCTTCATGTAATTGCACGGTGTACATGTGTGTGTGTCTGTTTGGTATGTGTGTGACTGTGAGACGCCATGGATGCATGTGACATGGACATGTAGGTACCCGATTGGCAGATGTAACATATTTGACGATGATTGCACTGTGACAGGAGGTAGAAATGGCCAGATGCATGTCTGTCTGGTGGCGTGTGTGCATGTGAATGGCATGCTCCATGATGCTTGTGACATCATGCCACCTTTAGGATGTTCATGCAGTTCCATGTGAATGGATGCAGATGCCTGTTGCACGTACTCTGCTTGTTTGTGCATGTGTGTGGCTTCAATTGACCTGAGTGATGGGGAGTGTGATGCCGTCTGTGATGTTTGACACTGCCACTCATGTGCAATAGTTATGTGTCTAGCAGACCATTGTACAGTGTCCTGATGCCTGTGTTCTGTCTCTCCCTGTCACTGGTGGGGGGACATGAGCCAGGGCCTGCTGGCAGGTTGACGTCACTGGTGTTGGGTGGGGGTCATGAGTTGGGGCCTGCTGGCAGGTTGCCGTCACTGGTGGGGGGACATGAGTCGGGGCCTGCTGGCAGGTTGACGTCACTGGTGGGGGGTGGGGACATGAGTCGGGGCCTGCTGGCAGTTTGACATCACTGGTGGGGGGACATAAATCGGGCCTGCTGGCAGGTTGACGTCACTGGTGGGGGTGGGGGGGCATGAGTCCGGGCCTGCTGGCAGGTTTCTGTCACTGGTGGGGGGTGGGGGACATGAGTCGGGGCCTGCCTGCTGGCATGTGCATGTGTGATGGGGGGCCGGTTGTGGTGTGGGCTGCCTGCAGGCTATGGACATGGGTGTTGAGGGTCCCCTGTGGTGTGGGCTGCATGCGGGGCATGGTCATGGGTATTGGCCTGCCTGCCGGGTATGGACATGGGTGTTGGTGCTCCCCTGTGGTTTGGGCTGCCTGCGGGGCATGGTCATGGGTGTTGGGCTGCCTGCGGGGCATGGTCATCGGTGTTGGGCTGCCTGCGGGGCATGGTCATGGGTGTTGACCTGCCTGCGGGGTATGAACATGGGTGTTGATGCTCCTCTGTGGTGTGGGCTCCCTGCGGGGCATGGTCATGGGTGTTGACCTGCCTGCGGGATATGAACACGGGTGTTGGTGCTCCCCTGTGGTGTGGGCTCCCTGCGGGGCATGGTCATGGGTGTTGACCTGCCTGCGGGATATGAACACGGGTGTTGGTGCTCCCCTGTGGTGTGGGCTGCCTGCGGGGCATGTTCATGGGTGATGGGCTGCCTGTGGAGTATGGACACGGGTGTTGGGTGTCACCTGTGGTGTGGGCTGCCCGCAAGGCATGGTCACGGGTGTTGAGGGGTCCCCTATGGTGTGTCCTGCCTGCGGGGGATGGTCATGGGTGTTGGGCTGCCTGCCAGATATGGACATGGGTGTTGGGGGTCCCCTGTGGTGTGGGCTGCCTACGGGACATGGTCATGGGTGTTGGGCTGCCTGCAGGGCATGGTCATGGGTGTTGGGGGGTCCCTTGTGATGTGGGCTGCCTGCGGGGAATGGACACGGGTAATGGGCTGCCTGCGGGCATGGTCACGAGTGATGGGGGATCCCTTGTGGTGTGAGCTGTCTGCGGGCATGGTCACGGGTGATGGGGGTCCCTTGTGGTGTGGGCTGCCTGCTGACATGTGGACGGGTGATGAGGGGGTTGGTTGTGGTGTGGGCTGCCTGCTGGCATGTGCACAGGTGATGGGGGATCCATTGTGGTGTGGGCTGCCTGCTGGCATGTGCACGGGTGATGGGGGGATCCATTGTGGTGTGGGCTGCCTGCTGACATGTGCACAAGTGATGTGGGGGTCGGTTGTGGTGTGCGCTGTCTGCTGGCATGTGCACGGGTGATGGGGGTTCCCTTGTAGTGTGGGCTGCCTGCGGGCATGGTCACGGGTGATGGGGGCCCCTTGTGGTGTGGGCTGCCTGCTGACATGTACACGGGTGATGGGGGATCCATTGTGGTGTGGGCTGCCTGCTGACATGTGCAAGGGTGATGGGTGGTCTGTTGTGGTGTGGTCTGCATGCTGGCATGTGCACAGGTGTTGGGGGGTCCGTTGTGGTGTGGGCTGCTTGCGAGATGCGTTTGCAGTGATCCGAGCACGCGCAACCTTTTTCATGCGATTTGGCTGGCGCGAGTGGGGTACACGTATTCCGAGGGGTGCGCAAGGAGTTTTACACGCGATTAGGCTGGCGTGAGCGGGGTATGCGTATTCTGTGGGGTGCGCGTGCAGTTTTACACACGATTTGGCTAGCGCGAGACGGGTACACGTATTCCAAGGGGTGCGCGAGGAGTTTTACAAGCGATTTGGCTGGCGCGAACGGGGTACGTGTATTCCGAGGGGTGCGCGAGGAATGCATACCCTGCGCGTGCCAGCCAAATCACGTGTAAAACTCCTCACGCACCCCTCGGAATATGCTTACCCCGCTTTCGCCAGCCAAATCGCGTGTAAAACTCCTCGCGCACCCCTCGGAATATCTGTAGTCCGCTCGCGCCAGCCAAATCGCATGTAAAACTCATCGTGCACCCCTCTGAATATGCGTACCCTGCTCGTGCCAGCCAAATTGCATGTAAAACTCCACGTGCACCCCGAAATATGTGTACCCAGCTCGCGCCAGCCCAATCGCGTGTAAAATTGCATGCGCACCCCCGGAATATGCGTACCCGGCTCGCACCGGACCAATCGTGTGTAAAACTCCTTGCGCACTCCTTGGAATACGCATACCCCGCTTGTGCCAGCCAAATCGCATGTAAAACTCCATGCACACCCCCAGAATATGCATAACACGCTCGCGCCAGCCCAATCGCATGTAAAACTGCACACACAAGGAGTTTTACACGCGATTTGGCTGGCGGAGCGGGGTAGGCGAGCATTTCTAGCCCAATTCCATTGTTGGGTTGCTGTATGCTGGTCCACTGGCCTTTGCACCATATAGGGGATTTGTGCAGCTGTTTTTGGCGCAAGGGGCAGGGTTGGGGGCATAACTGGCGCTACTGCATGGTTGCTGTGCCACGGCTGGATATGGATGGGGAAATCCATGAATACGTGGTGCGTGGAAATGGGATTTAGCACACGCTGCTGGCGCACACTGGCGCATGCTCCCTCTCTGAGCCAGCCGCGTGCGCTACTTCTGCGCTGGATTCTATGAATTACACCCTTGGTGTCTGTTATAGGCCTCATTCCAAGTTTGGCGATGCAGAACAAAAGTGGCAGTCATTCTGTTCCTGACATTTTTGCTGCAATGCCAAAAATTAAACGTTTTGGCAGAATCTCTGAGTGGTCATTTGCTGAGGTCAAATCTGAGGTCAAATCTGCTACTTTACAACTCTGTAATTCTGCAGTGGTAATTCCGCTAGAGATCCCAGATGGAGTCAGGGCTCCATAAATGGGAACTAACACCATCCTCCCACCACTTATAATCCCATAGTAAACCCACGGTACCAAGTGGCAATAACGGTAACCGATTTTGGCAGTACTTCAGTGGATTAACTACCAAAATACCACCAAACTCGGAATGAGGCCCAACATCCACAACTGCGCAAACGGATTTGCAGCTGACAAGAACATATGGAGCAGTGGGAAGGCTGCAATCTTCATCTCCTAATCTGCAACAGGCTAACTTCAGCAAGGAATTTATCATCAGTGCCACCGCTATCACCAATGACATAGAGACCGGCCAGCAGATTGCAGTTATGGCTATACTTAGCATGGAGACGTCTCGCTTGGCAGCCAAAACCATGAAGGGGCGTGGCCAATATGGTTCCGCGGATCGCGGGCAGAAACCAGTGATCCATGGAACCCACAGGCTGCCTCCCCCGCCTTGCAGCGCCATCTTCCCCCCGCCCTTCCGTTTCTTATTTCTTTATCAATTTCCAGCCCCCCTGACCTACTTACACGATCGTTGGTGCAGTGGCTCCCGCAGACCCCTCAGCATCAGTTGATCTTGCTTGTCTGGCTGTCATGGTAATGGAACAGGGGCCCTGTTCGGAGCGCCACCTTCTAAAACTGTGGCGGCCATCTTGGAAAAGTATTTTCATTCATTGAACAGGACGCACACATAGCCTCTTATTCAATAAATAAAATACTAGGCCTCATTATAAGTTTGCCGGTCCGGAAATTACGGTACTGTAAGCTTGCCGTTACCATAGTTCCGGACCGGCATACTACGAGTTGTGCTCGCGGGTGCTTTTCTGCCGCCACGTCCGACCTGGTGGGGAGAAAGGCACCCGCTAGCACAGCATGTCGGATGCATCGGCACCGTTATAAACGGTGCCGGTGCATCCGACCTCCCCATTCCCATTCAGCCCTATGGGGCAGAATGGGAATGTGGAGCATCTTTTTTCCGGCGCCCGCGAATGAGCAATTACCAGGTCTGGCGAGTCCGAATGCCCCAGTAATTGCCCATATATGGGCACCAGAAAATATTGCAAATTTGGCAGCAGCCTGCCGGTTTTACCGGTAAGGCTACCGCCAAACTTGTAATGAGGCCCACTGTTTTTTTTAACACCCCGGGTTACCGCTTTGCGGTGGAACGGGCGGGAGGGTAATAACTAACACATTAGTGTTGTTGTTTTGTTTGATATTGTGTGTGCAGTAGCAAGTTCTCACACATGCCCTGATTTGCACATCACCTCATATGATCCGAGGGGATTAAACCGGAATTCTTATTAGCAGTAAACAGAGATTGGCAAGATAATAGCAGTATGCCACACAGTGTTCAGCTATTACCTTATAACCACAGATGCTGTAAAGGAAACTGCAGAGAGAAAGGGCATCCTACACCTAAACCAACACCTAAAACATGAGGTCGTACGGCAGGAAACTCGAGTTTGAATATACTTCATTGCATGTTTGGGCAATATGAAGCCATAAATGACTGATGCAGAACAAAGGGGAGGAAGAATTGACTAACCCCATTCACCTGGGAGAGATGCAGTTTGTTAGCATGCTCTCTTGTGACAGACAGGTCAATGCAGAACAATGATGGGGGTGAGCTGTGGTTGTTTTGCTAGTCACAACTGCTCATTTCAGTGTTAATTAGGATTTTGTATGGAGTCATAAAGTTCCTTCAGCTGAAGATTTTTCAGTGAAGTTTAAGGGTTTTCAATTTATTTCAGAAGGATTTAGTGAATCTTGGGGCATGATTATGAGTTGGCAGGGTTTTAGTGTCAAACAAATTGACCATTAGTGCATGCGGTTAAGCATTCATTAACTTGAAATGTCTCCATGAATCTGTCTCTTCAGTTATTCCCCATTGTGGGGTACCATAGGACTCCAGGAGGATATGCCATAGTACCACTCCATGTGGCACCCTAATACCGTGGGGGCACTGCGACCTTACTTTAAGTGTTGACTTCCATTTAAGTGTTGACTTCCATTCCTCCTGTATTGTATCTGGACATTATGGTTAATCATGTTGTGTGAGTATTATATATAACCAAAAAGCCAAAGGGACACAATTTGGACGAAGAACTGTACACGTTTTTAGGAACTTAAAATTGACATACAAGTCTGAAGCAGGCGTGGTTGTTTCTATCTTTTTTTCCCCCAACAGGTCTCTATCTGCGTCAATATATAGTATGGTTAAGAATTATCAAAAGAAAAGGAAAATAATTGTGTTCCATCGTCAAATAGCAAATTGATGTTGATGAAATTGTCAGAATTTTTGTTTACAGTTAGGTTGTAGCTTCACTTCAGAATTTTACAAAAATGGCAGGTGCCATATTTTGTTTTTAATGGTGATTAGGTGGTAAAGCACAGTCTCGTGTTGGTTTCTTATTTGAAATTTTTTAGCGTTGCTAAATAAGAGTCATGACATATATCGAAGCGGTTCAGAAATGCAATTCTGGTGATAGCTGGGATCCTAAGTACAAATATAAGAATATTGTCGAAAATTTCAAGGCATGCTTAGTCTATTCTATATGATACTTACTATAGATAGGTACCAATGACACAGAGCATCCCATCTTGACACCAACCCTCATGGCCGTGATAATGATTATGCATGATGTATTGTACAATACATAATTTAAAAGTAGGCACTAAGCACTTTTACATTTAGAAAAGAACACATATTGGCAGCTATGTTTTTATTTTCATGCACTTAGCACTTTATAATTGCAAGCAGAAAAAGAATTGCTGCTATGTTTTTGCCAACCAATTAAGCACCTTCTTACACATTATGCACTTTATTAAGGAAACATCGATTGTTGCTGTTATGGTACTGATGCACTAAGCACTTTCCAATTTTAATGAAAACTAGAACAGTATTGTTCACGTTCTTTAAATGCATTTAGCATTCTAGGATCACCATGCCGGAAAAAACTGCTGCCTTGGTTTTATTTACGTGCAAAGCACTTCTCAAGTGTTATATGTTTTCATCGGATCCACAATAATTATTGTGGTCATGGCTCTGATGTATTTTAGTAACACATAAGAAATTGTCCCTTTTTGTAAAACTGTATTTTCTACACAGGAAAATAGCCTCTGAAAATGGCTAATCATATTTGCCAGAGAGAAAACATGCCATAATTAAGCTTACACAAGCGTACCACTATTGGTTCAGAAACTGGCTTAAAATGGCCGCCATGGTATTCGTGTGCAAAATAATAAACAGAATGCATTGAATGTGGAGAAAAGAGGAAATAGACATAGGACAATTGTGGAGTGGAAACCATAGAAACCATAGAGACTAAAAATGGGAAAGAGTATATGTATCACCTTGGTGTTTGAAACATTTGTGTGTGAACAAGCAGCGAGTACGCTGCGAAACATGTCATACGAGCGTTCTCCTTTTATAATCCTTTTTAAAGGTTAATAATGAAATCAATTTTGGACATTGCGAGGGGAAATAACTTGAAGTTTCAGCGCAGTACAGCACAGTGGATCAATTGGAGTGCAGATCCTCCTTTGGGGCGCCGGAGGTCCGGCTGTTGTCCCCTCTTTTCAAATATATATATATATATATATATATATACATATATATATGTATATATATTACATGGACGCGGTAGCATCCATGTAGTTATGGTTAAGTTGGTGTTTCCATAGGACGAGAATTTTTTGGGTGGCTTATAACTTCGCTCCCTCTGGACGAATCCTCAGCAAACTTCGTAAGAGAAGTATATGGCCCACACTGAATTCTTTTGCAAAGTTTGGAGAGGTTTGGTCCAGGGGGGTCAAAGTTATAGGGGGGGTCCCAAAACTTTTGTTTTTTCCCATAGACATAATGGGAAAAAATGTTTGCGCACGCCTACAGCCCAAATCGCTGGACGGATTTACACCAAATTTGTGGCAGGAGCGGGGGCTTGGTCCCGAAAGCGTGCTTTTGCAAATTTGGTGTAAATCCGTCCAGTAGTTTTTTAAAAAATGACCAAAATGTAAGGCAAAAAAATTAGTGATATCTCCGTTCGCTCCTCGGAGGGACTTCCCGGTTCGCTCCGCGGACAGTGCCCTGATTGGCCAAGCGGCTTGCGTGATGTCCGCGGACATGCAATGTGTTCGCTGATTGGACGGCGTGGTGCGTGAAGCGCATCAGATTTTCTGTGGCGCCCGCCATCTTGCATTCGCGGACGACCGCGGACAGCGCGGTGAAACTTGGATTAAAAATTGTATTTAGTGGAGTGTGTTGGTGTGTAAGAGTGTTTGGGGAGGGTGGGGAAGTATGAGATAGGTTCAATGTTCTGTTTTTTTTATATGCTAGACACTTTTGTTGTGTTCGATTTGTCTGCGGACAACACGGCTGTTCTGAAATGTTCTATATAAACGAAATGGTGGGGTGTTCTGAAGACAGAGTATGTGTCCGTTTTGTTCGCAAGCAAGCTAAAATTGAGCTAAGAACCCTTGCGGTGTCCTTAAATGTTCGTACATAAACAAAATGGGGGTGTCCTTAGGACGCTGTCCGTATTGTACTCTGGCAAGTTGAATGTGTTCTAAGAACACTCGCGGTGTCCTGAAATGCTCTGATTACTTATCGGTAATCTTCATTACTCCTAGTCCTACTCTTCCTAGTCACAGTACTGACGACCCTCCTCACCCTCCCTGCGGGGAAGGTCCCATGTTCCGGCTTGGTAATAAGAAACTGAGTGATGTGGATGTGGGGGAGGAGTTATAGGAATTCAAAGAAATAGAAGAAGGTCCTGTGTCGGAGGCAGGGGCCTCATGAAGTAAGTAATGGGGGTGTTCTGAGAACGCTGTTCGTTGTCAGGTTGAAAGTGTTCTAAGAACCCTCCTTATGTCCGTTGACATTACAATTTCCTATGGGTCTTACTCGACTTTTTGTCCACTAAACAAACGATAAATCAGGCTGCTGTGCGCCGACATTATGTGATAATCCTATCACTTGCCCTATCAACCTGGCTGACTTGCTTTTGCGACACTAAATCATATCTCCCGCCCATAAGCCTGACATTATCAAAGCATTCATATTCCCCGTCTCTCTCTGTGATGGTACAGGGTGCGTAGCCAAATGCGCCCAGTCGTCTCCAGTCCTACGCGACTTTACACAGAACCCAGAGAACAACACAGATCATCTCACAACACAGCGCGCAACATTTCGGAATATGAAACTGTGATTTAAAAGCAAACAGCAAGATTGTACATTTCGTAAAGTACTTTTATTTGACATCAACTGTTTAGAGAATATTCAGCGACTTGCATTTGTCTTTGCTGTCGATCCGCAAAAGTTCATCTTGAGTCATGCGCTGTTCCTTTGCGGTACACAGGGTGTTGGTTTATGATAAAAGAAGCACTATGGTCGCACTGATAATCGGAAGGCTGTTCCAACAACGAGGCATTAGACCACCATAATGGTTGGTATGTTGCTTCTAGCCGCTAGCACCGCGTAAGGCCCAGTCGTCTCCAGTCCTACGCGACTTTACACAGAACCCGGAAAACAACACAGATCATCTCACAACACAGGCGCCACAATTCAGAATATGAAACTGTGATTTAAAAGCAAACAGCAAGATTGTACATTTCGTAAAGTACTTTTATTTGACATCAAATGTTTAGAGAATATTCAGCGATTTGCATTTGTCTTTGCGGTTGATCCGCAAAAGTTCATCTTGAGTCACGCGCTGTTCCTTTGCAGTACACAGGGTGTTGGTTTATGATAAAAGAAGCACTATGGTCTCACTGATAATCGGAAGGCTGTTCCAACAACGAGGCATTAGACCACCATAATGGTTGGTATGTTGCTTCTAGTCGCTAGTACCGCGTAAGGCTCAGTCGTCTCCAGTCCTACGCAACTTTACACAGAACCTGGAAAACAACACAGATCATCTCACAACACAGCGCGCCACAATTCGGAATATGAAACTGTGATTTAAAAGCAAACAGCAAGATTGTACATTTCGTAAAGTAAAGTAAAAGTAAAGTACTTTTATTTGACATCAAATGTTTAGAGAATAGTCAGTGATTTGCATTTGTCTTTGCTGTCGATCCGCAAAAGTTCATCTTGAGTCACGCGCTGTTCCTTTGCGGTACACAGGGTGTTGGTTTATGATAAAAGAAGCACTATGGTCACACTGATAATCGGAAGGCTGTTCCAACAACGAGGCATTAGACCACCATAATGGTTGGTATGTTGCTTCTAGCCGCTAGTACCGCATAAGGCCCAGTCGTCTCCAGTCCTATGTGACTTTACACAGAACCCGGAAAACAACACAGATCATCTCACAACACAGCGCGCCACAATTCGGAATATGAAACTGTGATTTAAAAGCAAACAGCAAGATTGTACATTTCGTAAAGTACTTTTATTTGACATCAAATGTTTAGAGAATATTCAGCGATTTGCATTTCTCTTTGCTGTCAATCCTCAAAAGTTCATCTTGAGTCAAGCGCTGTTCCTTTGCGGTACACAGGGTGTTGGTTTATGATAAAAGAAGCACTATGGTTGCACTGATAATCGGAAAGCTGTTCCAACAACCAGGCATTAGACCACCATAATGGTTGGTATGTTGCTTCTAGCCGCTAGTACCGCGTAAGGGCATATTGGTCCTTGGCGATTGTCCCATAAAATGGTGAGGGTCATGAAGTTGTTTAGAAGTAGCTGCACCTGGCAGTTAAAAAATCCATCTGCCGGGGTCTGAAAATCTTGGCATTGACAGTACGGAAGGACGTACCTGTTTTAAAAAACATAAATTAGTCTCACCAGCCGATCTTCATTAAAAATATTCATTTTATTTATTAGGGTGTGAAACTATTTGCTAGCGAGGATAGTGCAACAGAGTATGTTAATTTATTCCCATTAACCCACCCTCTGTCCCCTGCCTTTTTCTGAGCCCTCTAAACGACAGGGGACCAATTCGGCGGTGATAGTGCGCGGTAGAAAACACTATGCCACATTGAACGAACAAGTACAACTTAACCGGGCTTTAACGCCACGCTATTGTTATTATATTTCGGTATAAAATAATCTAAAGGGTATTATATTGGCATTTTCCATTGTCTAAGCGTAGTGCAGTCCCAAAATACGACTCCGTCTGTGCCAACGATCTTTCTCATAGTGATATAATATATAAAAGTGGTTTCGTTTCAGAAATGTCATCCTTATCGTGTCTTACGTTTTTGCAACACTCCTTCAAAAGAAGTCTTTTAGCACGATCCCCGTCTGTCAAGGTCAAAAAACAATAGAACCTTATAGTGCGAGTCGTGGGCCTCTCCGGCACGCAAGCAAAAAATGGAAGCAGCTGACCTTCACTGTAAACGACCATAAATTCTTAGTTTGCAACATTCTGTGTACAGCCATCTCTGAGAAATTGCTTTTTACACTCCATCTTTGTATATTGTTTGCTTGCTAATAAAAAAACTTTGTTAAAGGGACATTATGGTTCCAAGTAAAACCGAAAATCCCTTGAAATTCGCCAGTTATGGTAAGCTAAGCAACCATAACTTGCGCCACCACCGTGCACTGCTAAGACTAACACCCACGACATCAAAGATGACATCACAAATGTCATTGATGACATCACTGATGACATCACATGTGTATGTACATTTCATGAAATATGTGTACAAGGGATTCTTATTATAATGTTGTGAAAAAAGTGTCAAGGATCATTGCAATAAATATCATACCCTAATTAGTGCTTTGAACGATGCATTGATATAAATAGCATTCTATTATGGGGTTCTATCTAGTATACTAAGCTACAAATGCAGAAACATAGCATTGTGTGCAGCGTACAAGATGAAGGTATAATATTCGTAATGTTAATATGTTGAATAATGAAAAGATAATTGTTTTCTTAATAGATTTTTGTGTACTGTGAAATATGTAATAAGTAGCTAATAAAACCCATGTATTACATAATTGCATTACTATAGAGAAAACACAAAGAGACAAGAACACATACCAATATACATATACATAGGGTAAATAGCAGCTTTGAAACAGAGAAATTATCATTTATTTGCTTGAAAATAATGCTGTCTTTAAAGCGTGTGTCTTCCCCTATGTATATGTTTCATATGATGTGACTGGACTCTAAGGGAATTATTATAAGAACCTATTTGTGGGATACGTCTACAAATAAAATACAATTTTTAGTTTCTGACTGTTACTGAAGAAAACCATGTGGCCTAGATATGTCAGCAAAAGAAAAAAGAGTGAGCCAGAAGAACACTTGCGGTGTCCTGATATGTTTGTACATAAAGAAAATGGGGGTGTTCTGTGGACGTTGTCCGTATTGTTCGCTGGCAAGTTGCATGTGTTATAAGAACACTCCCTGTGTCCTGAAATGTTCGAAAATAAACAAAATGGGGGTGTTCTGAGGACGTTCTCTGTATTGTGTGACTGCTTAGCTGTATGCAATGAGGGAATGGCACAGAGAGTGAAGTGGAAATGGTAGAAGGGCTGTCCAAGAGTTACACGGTCCGCGGACACCGCGGCTGTCCGTGGACAGGGCGTGCTACATCCGGGGTTTTCCAGCAAATCCAGCATGGAAAGAAGACTGTAGGGATCAGCCAATCAGATGTTGAGGTTGTGGATTTGTGTTGAAAGAGACTGTGTCTAGTGAAGATGGCAGAAGTGGAGAAAGTCAGGGTGTTGGTGCTCGGAGATATGTTTGTGCATGGTTTACAACAGTATGCTCAATGCAGGCATGTTGCAAATAATTTTGATGTTAAAGGAGTGGAGGTCGTGTGGAGCACTGTGCCTGATTGCAAAGTACAGGGAATTGTACAAGTTTGTGAAGATATGGGCAGGATCAACAGTCCACATGTGGTAGTTTTGCACTATGGTGCTTTCCGTTTGGGCTATGTCAGTGCCCCTACTTTGTTGGCAGATTTGGAACACTTGGTTCAAGTAGTAATGAACATCCTTCCAAATGCCAAAGTAATTTTTTCTGGATTACTACCTAGGGCAATATGGGACAATAGTTCAGTTTTTTGTCCTCAGCAAAACAATGCTAGGTGTGTAATCAACCGAGGCATGTGTGCCTTCATGCTTAGAGCTGGTATGTTCTTCTGTAATAATGAGAATATTGATTCCAGTAATGCTGTTTATTTTAAAGAAGATGGCATTTCCTTATCTTTTATGGGAAATGCAATGCTGTTTTGGAATGTAAGGGTTGCTTTGGAGAAGGTTATGTGAAGATTTTAGGAGTAAAGTAAGAAAAAAAGAAAAACAAAAATACAAAATAACATGTGTCTGTCAAGCATTTGCAAAAAAAACAAAAAAAAGTCTCTTTTCAGAGCCAACCTCAAAGGGGAAATGGGGCACACTATTTAAATTTACATTCACCACGCTCAGATTTTCGATATGTCCGCGGACATGTCGGTAGTCCGCGGACATCGAAATCACTAGCTAGGGGTTCAGTATGTTCTATGTTACATGTATTTAAAGTCAGGATATTATGGTTAAGTTGTGCTACTAAAAACCTATGAAATTCAGTAAAAAAACTTTGTAAAAGGGACGTTACGGTTAAGTTGCGCTACTAAAAACCTATGAAATTCAGTGAAAAAACTTTGTTAAAGGGACGTTATGGTTCAAAGTAAAACCGAAAAACCCCTGGAATTCAGCAGTTATGGTAAGATAAGCAACCATAACTCGCGCCACCGTGCACTGCTAACACTAACACCCAGGACATCAAAGATGACATCACAAATGTCATTGATGACATCACTGATGACATCACATGTCTGGCTCTCCCTTTTTTCCCTTTACTGACATATCTAGGCCACATAGTTTTCTTCAGTAACAGTCAGGAAGTAAAAATTGAAAAGGTACTATATTTGTAGAGTTAGGGTCAAGTCACATCATATGAAACATATACATAGCGGAAGACACAGGCTTGAAAGAGAGCAATCCTTTCTGTGCATGAAGATAATCATTAGGGTTATCAGCACTTTCTCATAGTTTTATTTTTATTACTCTACCTTCCCTGTATATGCTCATATTTGTATACATTATACTCACTCTCCTTTCCTTTGGGTGCAGTCACATCATTTGATACACATACATATGGTAAGAACCAGCTTTGAAACAGAGCAATAGTTTGTCTGCATAAAGACAATCAGTTAGGTTATGAACTCTTTCTGCTACTACTTCTGCTTTTTTGTTTACTTCACTGTCCCTGTATATACTCATATTTGTATGTGTTGTTGTCTCTTTGTGTTTTGTCTGTAATAATTATGTATTAAGTGGGTTTTATTGTCTACTTATTACATGTTTCACAGTACGCAAAACTCTAATAAGAAAGCAGTTATCATTTCACTATTCAACATGGCAAGATTATGAATATGGCACCTTCATCATGTATGCTGCACACACTGCCTATGTTTCTGCATGAGTAGCATAGTATACTGGATAGAACTTCATAATAGAATGCTATTTATATCAATGCATTGCTTAATGCACTAATTAGGTCATGATATTTATCCAAATGATCCTTGACAGTTTTTGGTCAGCATTATAAGAATCCCTTGTACAGAGTTTTCATGAAAAGTAAATGCACATGTGATGTCATCAGTGATGTCATCAATGACATTTGTGACGTCATCTTTGATGTTCTGGGTGATAGTGTTAGCAGTGCACGGTGGCGTGAGTTATGGTTGCTTGTTTTACCATAACTGCTGAATTTCAGGGGTTTTTTGGTTTTACTTTGAACCATAACGTCGCTTTAACAACGTTTTTTCACTGAATATATATATATATATATATATTACACAGCCACGTTAGTGGCTGTGTAGTTATGGTTAAGTTGCTGTTTCCGTAGGAAGAGCCCTTTTTGGGTGGCTTATAACTTCGCTCGCCCTGGACGAATCGTCACCAAACTTTGCAAAAAAAGTAAATGGGTCACTCTGAATTGTTTGGCAAATTTTGGTGAGGTTTTGTTTGGGGGGGGCAAAATTATAAGGGGGTTCTTTTTGTCCCATAGACTGAATGGGAGAAAAACTTTGCTCACATTTACAGCCCAAACCGCTGGACGGATTGTCACCAAATTTGGACCAGGAGCAGCGGCTTGGTACCGAAAGCATGCTTTTGCAAATTTGGTGAAAATCCATCCAGTAGTTTTCTATAAAATGAGCAAAAAATAGGTTGAAAAAAATAGTGATATCTATGTTCGGTCCGCTGACACACTTCCCTGTTCGCTCCGCGGACAGTGTCCTGATTGGCCAACCGGCTTGCGTCATGTCCGCGGACATGTAACGTGTTCGTTGATTGGACGGTGAAGAGTGTAAAGTGCGTCAGATTTTCGGGAACGCCCGCCATCTTGGATTCGCGGACGTCCGCGGAAAGCGCGGTGAAACTATTTTGAAAAATACTATTTAGTAGAGTGTGTTGTTGTGTGAAAGTGTTTGGGGAGGGTGGGGGAGTAAGAGATGGGTTAAATGTTTTATTTATTTAAGTGGTAGACCCCCCTGTTGTGTTCGCTTTGTCTGCGGACAACGTGGATGTTCTAAAATGTTCTAAATAAATGAAATGGGGGGGTTCTGAGGACACTACGCCTGTCCGTATTGTTCGCAAGCAAGCTGAAAGTGTTCTAAGAACACTGGCGGTGTCCTGAAATGTTCAAAAATAAACAAAATGGGTCTGTTCTGAGGACGGTAAGAGTGTTCATTTGGATCGCAAGCAAGTTGAATGTGTTCTAAGAAAACATCATGTGTCCTGGGATGTTCGTCAATAAATAAAATGGGGGTGTCCTGAGGACGGTAAGCCTGTCCGTTCTGTTCGCAAGCAATTTCAAATTGTTCTAAGAGCGCATGTTCGTAAGTACGTTCAAAGTGTTTTAGAACATATTATGTGTCCTGGGATGTTCGTAAATAAACGAAATGGGTGTGTTCTGAGGACGGTAAGCCTGTTCGTTTTGTTCGCAGGCAAGATGAATCTGTTCTAAGAACACATCATGTGTCCTGTGATGTTCGTAAATAAACAAAATGAGGGTGTCCTGAGGATGCTATGTCTGTCCGTATTGTTTGTATGCAAGTTGAAACTGTTCTAAGGACACTCATGATGTCCGCGGACATTAAAAGTGTCCATATGGCATAGTTGAAATGTTTGACTCTATGGGTGTGATATCCTGTGATGGTTGTGGCTAGGGCATAGAGTTTATTTATTTTCATTTTATTTTTTGGATTTGTAAAGCGCACTGCAGCCCTCTAGGCAACGAGGCGCTATAAGTATACTTAAGGAGGCTTGCTTGTGGGTTACAATAAGCGGCCCAATGTGTGAAGCTTAACAACATACAGTTACTTATATAGTTAAATTACAAGAGTGCAATGTTCTACAGTACAGAGTGTGTCGAGTACAGATTATAACAGTGGTAGAAACATTATGTAAAAAGCAGATGGCCATGCTCCCAAGACTTTATGCCCTGGCCACAACTACCGCAGCATTTCACACCCATAGTGGTTTATAACTTTGGGATCGCCGAACAAATTTATAAGCAACAAAGTTATAAGCCACTATGGGTGTGATATGCTGTGCTGGTTGTGGGCACGGCCTATAGTCTTGGGTGCATGGACAAGATCAAATTTATAGGTAGCAAAGTTGAAACTGTTCTAAGAACACTCATGATGTCCGCGGACATTAAAAGTGTCCATATGGCATAGTTAAAATGTTTGACTCTATGGGTGTGATATGCTGCTGTAGTTGTGGCCAGGGCATAGAGTCTTGGGAGCATGGGCATATGGCCATGCACCCAAGACTCTATGCCCTAGCCACAACCACCGCAGTATATCACACCCATAGTGGCTTATAACTTTTGGATCCAAGAACACATTTATAAGCAACGAAGTTATAAGCCACTATGGGTGTGATATACTGTGGTGGTTGTGGGCAGGGTCTATAGTCTTGGGTGCATGGACAAGATCAAATTTATAGGCAGCAAAGTTATAAGTCACTATGGGTGTGATTTGCTGGGATGGTTGTACTTAATATAATATACTTACTGTTTGGTTTAGCAACTGGAGTACATGTATTTCTTGTTTATTTCTGTGATAAAAGAAAAGATCATGTTAGTTGGTATTTTGTAACAATTTATAACATTGAATAATCCCAAAACTTTTTTTACCCTCATATTTAATAGATTACAAACCAGTGTACTGTGCAATTTGCTCAGTTTCTGTGTTTGTTGCTAAAATCATTGGGTCTGTGGGAGAAAACAAGATCCATGTTGGATTAAAAAAAAACTTTTTTTGTTATGCTACAGTCTATTTGTTTGTGTTCAGTCTTCACTTGTTGTTTCTGTCTAATGCTCTATATATTGGCTTGTTGCAGATTTTCGGAGCAGTTAGATACCTGTTGACATATTCTAACAGTCTATTTTTTGTTATAATGTAGTGGTATTGATTTATCTGTTTGGTTATTGAAAATCTTGGGGTAGTTAGATACCAGTTGGCGTATTCTAAATGTTTATTTGGCATATTGTAACAGTTTATAGTTTTCTAATAGAAGTTTAGTTAATGTTTAAGTACAGTTTAGTTAATACATTTTGGTTTTAAGAAATTATAATGAAGTGGTATTGATTTCTCTGTTCGGATATTGTAAAAATTTGGGGTAGTTCGATACCATTTAGCGTATTCTAGCTGTCTATTTTTTCTTATAATGTAGTGGTATTCATTTATCTGTTTAGTTGTTGTAGAATCTTGGGGCAGTTATATAGCTGTTGGCATTTTGTAACAGTTTATAGTTTTCTAATAAAAGTTTAGTTAATGTTTAAGTACAGTTACGTTAATACATTTTGGTTTTAAGGAGATTAAATAATCATTTGTAAGAATTGAAGGTAATCTCTGCTTTAGAGTAATGGTACTATCATTACATTCGAAGCATCCACAATTCTTTTTTATATATGCAGTATAGTGACCTGCATTGGTTGTGGCTCCTGTGTGGTAGATTATACCTATTGTTGTGATGGTCTTTTTACCAATTGATACTTGACCATGTGTGAATCAGGTCAGCTTGCAGTTGTTTTTGGTACCATCTGCATTGTGACGAGGAAGCACTAGTATTACATATTTACTATGTGTTTGTATTAGTGGAGCGATTATCCGAATTGCATGTAGTACATAATCTACCATGGTTTGCATTTTGTACAAGTTGCGGAAATGGAACGGATTCACAATTAGGTATTGATACATACACAAAGCGCTCATTGAGGATTTGTTCTTGTGTCATATTGTTGAGTGTATGTATGTTTCCACATGTATGAAATCTGGAAGATTTCATTTATAGGTATGTTTTTGTTTTCCAGTACTTGTAGTAAGTACATTAGAAATTCTTGTGGATCTTCCTGTGAGTTTATAGTGAATTTCACCATTCCAGCACAGTAGTCCAATTGTTGTCTTATTCCATAAACACTATACGTGTTGTCAGGATTGTTTGTTGCGTTTCTATGAAGTACTAATATTTGCAAACACAATTGGTCTGTACTGTGTAAGTAAATGTTGTCAACTATTAGTGGTAATTGAAATAGAATATTCATTGCTACATTTGCATAGCAACTTACACCATTTACATTTGAAAGTTTAAATGGACCAGGTAGTTCTGTATCTGAGTGCTTTTTTTGGAGTTTGTCTTCCTTCTTTGAAGAAGTACCTTGTTTACTTTCCCTAATAGGTTCTTTTTTGATTGTGGTACTTGATGAAGTATTAGTTTCTTTTAATCTCTTTGGAGGATTTGCAGTGACATCCTGTTGCATTTCTGTTTGATTTAGTTTTCTTTTATAACATTTTACTTTTTGTGGAATAGGATATGTTTTTAGATGGGGAGTGGAGTGTATAGTGAACGAAGTCTATTGTATTCTGAAATGCAAGGAATATCAGCATTTACTTTACTTGCATCAAAGTTGATTAGAAATAGACCGTCAAGTGTACGTAAGTGTGATAGTGCTACGTAGCTCATGCCTTCTTTAAAGACTGTGTTACCAATGTCTATCAATGCTTTGTCTAGGGTAAGACCTTGTGATTTATGAATGGTGAGTGCGTATGCAAGAGTTAGAGAAAATTGTTCTCTTCGTACATACATGCCTTTGAAGAGAAGGAATCGAGCTGTTGAGCGTCCTATCCTTTTCACTAATGAAAGTTTGTCAAAGAGAATATTGACAAACTGAATGTTGTTGTCACGTGGGTATGTTTGAAAGCCGACAATTGTACCCAGTGCTCTATTAACTAGTCCTTGATCCACGTCAAGGTTACGTTTAAGCATTACTCTGAAATGTAAGGATCATTTTAATATTTTTTCCAATCCAGCTGTGTTGGAGATTGAATTTTCTAAACTATTTACAGGCCGATTCATGGAATAATTAGCGCGGCGCAAGTGGGCAAAAACGTGCGAATCGCAGTGGAATAGCGAAAATCGCAGTGCAAGTGCGAAAATCGCACGAAAAGCAGCGCACATCGATTCATGGAAGGCCGTGCGCGAGAAAACCAGCGGATGTGCGATAAAAAAGTGCGCGGCGCACGTTGGCGCACAGGCCATCTAACTGCGTGCGCCAGGTCACAGCGAAAATCGCACAGGCCACAGCGAAAATCGCACATAGCGCGGCGCACGCAACAAAAGTAGGCGGAACACGGGCGTAACACTCGGAATGGGGAACAACTTGCCAAAACGTGGGCGTCACGGGGGAAGTACAGGGCACAAGTGCGCGGAACGCCCACACGCTCGCCTACAACACGTATTCATGGAATAGAATAGGGCAAAAAAGCGCACGCTCAAACCAGCGCACAGGCACAAACACGACCGCCACAAGAAAGCAGGCGGTAGCGTCTCTGCGGCTGTAAGAAATGTGCGCCAAAAGGTGCGCCAACAAATAGCACCTATATACTGCCATGATGAATGTCCTATACTGTGGCCCTCCAGGACAAATGACGTGCAAAGGGGTACCCACCAACATGGACACCCGCTGACAAAAAATACGTGTGCGTGTATACCGGGGTGCGCGGGAAGTCTCACACGCGATTTGGCCGGGTACGTGGATTTCAGGGGTGCGTGGGAAGTTCCACACGCCATTTCAGCAGGGTATGTGTATTTCAGGGGTGCGCGGGAAGTTCCACACGCGATTTCATCAGGGTACGTGTATTTCAGGGGTGCGCGGGAAGTTCCACACGCGATTGGCCCAGTGCGAGCATGGTACGTGTATTTCAGGGGTGCGCGGGAATTTCCACACGCGATTTCAGCAGGGTATGTGTATTTCAGGGGTGCGTGGGAAGTTCCACACGCGATTTCATCAGGGTACGTGTATTGCAGGGGTGCGCGGGAAGTTCCACACGCGATTGGCCCAGTGCGAGCAGGGTACGTGTATTTCAGGGGTGCGCGGGAAGTTCCACACGCGATTTCAGCAGGGTATGTGTATTTCAGGGGTTCTGGGGAGTACCACACGTGAATTGGCCGTGTGGGTCCTCCCAGGTGTACGCTCCACAACCTCCACGGCCCCTGCAGGCAGCCCACACCACGGGGGACTACCCTGCACCCCTGCTCATGTCCTGCAGGCAGCCCATCCAGCCAACCCACATGTCACCTTGCACTACTGATCAACAATGCATGTCTTCCACCACCCCCACCCCCCAGCCACCAGGGGCACCCACCACCATGCCCCCACTCATGTCTCCCACCACCCCCACCCCCCTGCCACCATGGGCAGCCCCCACCAGGCCCCCACTCATGTCTCCCACCACCCCCACCCCCCAGCAGTGCAGGGGCACCCTCCACCAGGCCCCCACCCATGTCTCCCACCACCCCAACCCCCCAGCCACCAGGGGTACCCTCCACCAGGCCCCCACTCATGTCTCCCACCCCCCCACCCCCCAGCCACCAGGGGCACCCTCCACCAGGCCCCCACTCATGTCTCCCACCACCCCCACCCCCCTGCCACCATGGGCAGCCTACACCAGCCCCCACCCATGTCTCCCACCACCCCCACCCCCCAGCAGTGCGGGGGCACCCTCCACCAGGCCCCCACTCATGTCTCCCACCACCCCCACCCCCCAGCAGTGCAGGGGCAGCCTCCACCAGGCCCCCACTCATGTCTACCACCACCCCCACCCCCCAGCAGTGCAGGGGCACCCTCCACCAGGCCCCCACTCATGTCTCCCACCAACCCCACCCCCCAGCAGTGCAGGGGCACCCTCCACCAGGCCCCCACTCATGTCTCCCACCACCCCCACCCCCCAGCAGTGCAGGGGCAGCCTCCACCAGGACCCCACTCATGTCTACCACCACCCCCACCCCCCAGCAGTGCAGGGGCACCCTCCACCAGGCCCCCACTCATGTCTACCACCACCCCCACCCCCCAGCCACCAGGGGCACCCTCCACCAGGCCCCCACTCATGTCTCCCACCCCCCCCACCCCCCAGCCACCAGGGGCACCCTCCACCAGGCCCCCACTCATGTCTCCCACCACCCCCACCCCCCAGCAGTGCGGGGGCAGCCTCCACCAGGCCCCCACTCATGTCTCCCACCACCCCCACCCCCCAGCCACCAGGGGCAGCCTCCACCAGGCCCCCACTCATGTCTCCCACCACCCCCACCCCCCAGCCACCAGGGGCACCCTCCACCAGGCCCCCACTCATGTCTCCCACCACCCCCACCCCCCTGCCACCATGGGCTGCCCCCACCAGGCCCCCACTCATGTCTCCCACCACCCCCACCCCCCAGCAGTGCAGGGGCAGCCTCCACCAGGCCCCCACTCATGTCTCCCACCACCCCCACCCCCCAGCAGTGCAGGGGCAGCCTCCACCAGGCCCCCACTCATGTCTCCCACCACCCCCACCCCCTGCCACCATGGGCAGCCTCCACCAGGCCCCCACCCATGTTTCCCACCACCCCCACCCCCCAGCAGTGCAGGGGCACCCTCCACCAGGCCCCCACTCATGTCTCCCACCACCCCCACCCCCCAGCAGTGCAGGGGCAGCCTCCACCAGGACCCCACTCATGTCTACCACCACCCCCACCCCCCAGCAGTGCAGGGGCACCCTCCACCAGGCCCCCACTCATGTCTACCACCACCCCCACCCCCCAGCCACCAGGGGCACCCTCCACCAGGCCCCCACTCATGTCTCCCACCACCCCCACCCCCCAGCAGTGCAGGGGCCGCCTCCACCAGGCCCCCACTCATGTCTCCCACAACCCCCACCCCCCTGCCACCATGGGCAGCCTCCACCAGGCCCCCACCCATGTCTCCCACCACCCCCACCCCCCAGCAGGGCAGGGGCACCCTCCACCAGGCCCCCACTCATGTCTCCCACCACCCCACCCCCTAGCAGTGCAGGGGCAGCCTCCACCAGGACCCCACTCATGTCTACCACCACCCCCACCCCCCAGCAGTGCAGAGGCACCCTCCACCAGGCCCCCACTCATGTCTACCACCACCCCCACCCCCCAGCCACCAGGGGCACCCTCCACCAGGCCCCCACTCATGTCTCCCACCACCCCCACCCCCCAGCCACCAGGGGCACCCCCACCAGGCCCCCACTCATGTCTCCCAACACCCCCACCCCCCATCAGTGCAGGGGCAGCCTCCACCAGGCCCCCACTCATGTCTCCCACCACCCCCACCCCCCAGCCACCAGGGGCAGCCTCCACCAGGCCCCCACTCATGTCTCCCACCACCCCCCAGCCACCAGGGGCACCCTCCACCAGGCCCCCACTCATGTCTCCCACCACCCCCACCCCCCTGCCACCATGGGCTGCCCCCACCAGGCCCTCACTCATGTCTCCCACCACCCCCACCCCCCAGCAGTGCAGGGGCAGCCTCCACCAGGCCCCCACTCATGTCTCCCACCACCCCCACCCCCAGCAGTGCAGGGGCAGCCTCCACCAGGCCCCCACCCATGTCTCCCACCACCCCTAACCCCCCCAGCCACCAGGGGCAGCCTCCACCAGGCCCCCACTCATGTCTCCCACCACCCCCACCCCCCAGCCACCAGGGGCACCCTCCACCAGGCCCCCACTCATGTCTCCCACCACCCCCACCCCCCTGCCACCATGGGCTGCCCCCACCAGGCCCCCACTCATGTCTCCCACCACCCCCACCCCCCAGCCACCATGGCCACCCTCCACCAGGCCCCCACTCATGTCCCCCTGCACCCCCACCCCCCAGCATCCAGGGGCACCCTCCACCAGGCCCCCACCCATGTCTCCCACCACCCCCACCCCCCAGCCACCAGGGGCACCCTCCACCAGGTCCTCACAATCCCCAATCGTGTGCGTAATGGTCAGCCTCCACAGCCAAAAAGCCCTACCAAGTAACCCATTCACCCACATGGAAATACAAATTACATGTTACACCCCCAATGTTCATGAAGCTAATGAACCCATGTCCGTCACACACAATGGTTGCAATTGAATGGGAAAACACCCAACATGACATGCATGAAACCAATGAGATGATACCACACAGTGAAGTATGAAAACAAAATTGTATTGAAAAAAATAAAGAATGCTAAAGAAAGGAAACAAACTACAATGGGAATGAGAAAAAATAAGCTGCATGTCCGTATTAAAAAAAAAAAATGCAAATCAGAATCCAAAAAAATGTCGTCCAAAGTCAAATGTAAAAAAATCTCTATGCAATAAAGAACTATGTAAAAAACTACCAAGGGTCCATGAGCCCAACTGAACAAAGGAAACCTACTAAAAAACCTAACTAAAAATCAACTATATACAAAAAGTGGAGCAGTGTCCGTCGACTCCAAATCATAATAAGAAACAAAGGAAACCTAAAACTAAAGAACTATATACAAAGGCGGCGGGCAAGTCCAGCGGCTCACTCCGTGGTGTCCCGGGCCAGGGCATCATCGAACTCCTGTTCGATGTCCCGGAGGCGGTCCAGTTCCATGGCCCCGAGGGTCCGCAGGGACGACGCCGTGTCCTCCTCCAACCCCCTGCGGATTGCCTCGAGGCACTCGGCCCGCCTCAGGGCCCTCCGCATGGAGTTCTCCGCCCTGACCATTGTGAGCCGCGCCTCTTCCGCCAGCCGCCGCTCCGCACCTATGGCGTTGCCCAACCGCTGCCACACGGAAGACACTCTCTGTCCTGGGTCCCCCTCCGGCCGATGCCTGCCCCTCCGATGTCGAAAGCCCCGAGCCTTCATGTCTCCCACCATGTTGCTGCTGCTGCTCTGCCTCTGCCCGTGCACTGCCTCCTGCTGCCTGCACATCCTCCGCCGGCTGGGGTGCAGTTGTTGATGTGGCCACCCCTGCTGGACCTCCGACTCCCGACTGTGGCAGGGATGCCTCCTCCACCAGCCTGGCCGCACCGTCAGAGGCAGCTCCACAGGGCACCCAGGTGACTGATGGGTGGGAAGATGGCACAGAGGAAGACTGGCACGTAGGGTGTCCAGTTGAGGAGGGGGTCGGAGCAAGCCCCATCAGACGGAGGAATCCGACCTGGGTGACCTGTCCCAGCAGGCTGACGTGGTCAACGAGCCATTCGAGATGACGTGCAGTCTCTCCATGAAAAGACTGCAGGTCACCTCGCATGGCCCGTTGACGCAACGCCACACCAGCCAGGACAGGCTCAACCCGGACCTGGATGGCCACGTCCGCAGACAGAGGAAGGCCAGTTGACGTCAGCTCATCCCCTGCCTGAAAACGGGTCTGGACGTAGGCATCCCTGCTGGTGCAAGATCATGCAGGGACAGGATCGGGGACAGGATTGCACACAGGCACCTCCGCGGCGGCCTGTGCTGCATGCTGTCCCTGGTCCTGCACTACACCACTAGCACCAGTGGGATCCCCACCTCCAGACCCCGTCTCTGGTGCTTGCACGGCCTCCTCCTCCAACAAACCCCCCACCAACCTGGATGACTCCGTGCCATCTTCCCCTGTTGGGCCCTGTGGGGTCCCAGCTGCCCCTTCTGCTGCCGAGGAGTCCAACTGCAACCTCCGCCTCTTGGACCTCCCCCCGGCAGCTGCGGCCTGGGACGCGGCACCGGACTCCTCACTCCCCGACGAGATGACAACACGGGAGGGGAGCCGGGCCTTGCGTCTCCGGCTGGCGGTCGGATCCCCGCCGCTGTGCTCCACAGCACCTTCTCTGCCCTCTTCATCAGTTGACGCTGCAGACAGGGAGAAACAAAACACAGGCATCAGGGCACTGTACAATGGACACATACACACATGACAGTTGCACATGAGTGGCATTGGCAAACCTCAGACATGTCATCACAATCCCCAACACACGTCATTGCAACTCGCACACATGAGCCATACCACAGCCATATCGCAACTGCCAGCACCATCCCTACACATACAACAGCATCAGCAGCCAAAGGGGAGCCAGACATCACATGCAACACAGGAAGTGCACCACACATGTACACACACCACCACACTTGCATGCATGTGTACACCTCTGCCAAGTGTCGCACTGTTCAGACGGGCATCCTTGTCACATCTGCCAATCAGGCTTCCACATACCGCTGTCACATGCATCCATGTTGCATCACTGTTGCACCCTTGTCAAATGCACACACATGCACATGTACACAGTGCTCATACATGCAGCCGAAAACAACATACATGCGTGACATCACGGACATGTCTACTTACATACACATTCATCCAAACATGTGTGCACGCACAACTGCATTTGCCATGCAAGCCTACACACACAAGCACCATCCATGTCTCACACATTACAGCCCTCACATGTGTCAGCCCCACGGCCCTGGACACCCCCACCCATACTCGACCCCATACAAACAGATGTGCAACCTGCACAATACCGAATAACCACCACACGCACTGCTCACAATCAGGATGCATGTACACTCACCGCTCGACTCCAGACGGGTCTGCTTCTCTAGGACCTGGACGTGGAGCGCTGGGGATATGCGTTCCAGGACCCCCATCTGTTCTTCCGACAAGTGGCCCCGGCGCCCCTTGGCATCCGCTGCCTTCAAGAGGCGCCGGGCCTTGTTCAGGGTCCTGGACCTGAAGTCCTCCCAGCGCTTCCTGACATGTTGTAAGTCCCGGACTGCCACCCCCTCCGCGTTGATGGCAGTCACAATGTCAGTCCAGATCCGAGTCCGTCCTTCCTTGTCGGCGCGGGAACTTCCGAAGAGGGCATCATACTGCCCCAGGACTTGCTCCACCAGGACACCAACTTCGGTGGCACTGAAGCTGGTGCCCCTCTGCCTCTCTGGCTGGGGGTTGTCAGTGGTCACAGATGGTGTTTGCCCCGACATGACAACCCCAGAGGCAGGAGTGGGTGGGCAACTGGGTCCTGGGGCTGGGCTGTGGAGCGATGGAATTCCAGTCGGGAGTCTTCGGTTCCAGCAGGGGTGGTCACAGCAACAGCACCCCTGGCTGATGTGCAGGCAGCAAATGGCAGTGCACGTGGGCAGCAGGCAGTCAGGCAGCAGCAGATGGCAGGTGGGAGCGTGCTCGGGGCTCTGGGGGGCAGTAGTTCGGCCTTCTGGGCAGGAGCGTGGTCTTCCGTGTGCTTACGCGTGGCCAGCTTGGTACGGAGTGATTTGGCACGTGAAAATCCTGCACGTCAGCGCGAAAATCGAGGAAAGGCCCTTAGCGCGTAAGCGCGTCAGCACGCATACGCGATTCTATTGGACCAAAGGCCCTCAGCGCGTAAACGCGTCAGAACGCATACGCGATTCCATTGGACCAAAGGCCCTCAGCGCGTAAAGGCATCTGTGACGTGACCCGCACGGGTGTTTCCCCCACAGCACGTGATGACAGAGCACACGTGGTAAGACTGCACGTCAGAGTGTCATCGCGTGTAATTGGACAGCAGGTCAGAGTGTCATCGCGTGTAATTGGACAAAAGTGCGCGTACACGCGATTGGCCTATGTACGTGTATATCAGGGGTGCGCGGACACTTACACACGCAAGTACGTCAGCGCACCTGTATCCCGGGGTGCGCGGGAATTTCCACACGCTATTGGACTGGGTACTGGATTTCAGGGGTGCGCGGGTCACACGCTCGCCTACAACACGCGCAATGCATTAATTTGCGCGCTAACAAAATAACAAGCTCAGACCCAGGATGAACATACCGTTCCTAGCAGCAGTGGACGTGGCCTACCAAAGGAGGAGGAGGAGGATAGTCAGGGCCA
The DNA here is from genome assembly GCF_040938575.1 of Ambystoma mexicanum. Taxonomy (NCBI): domain Eukaryota; kingdom Metazoa; phylum Chordata; class Amphibia; order Caudata; family Ambystomatidae; genus Ambystoma; species Ambystoma mexicanum. Next base: position 733,074,549 of record NC_090923.1, read on the forward strand.
GAATATTCACACCCAGAACCAGCCTTTTCGGGATGCCTGATGACCAGGTGCTTGGGAGGTACAGGTTTCCACCACACATTATACTGGACCTGGTGAGTGAGTGGGAGGATGACCTCACATCACCCACACTGTGCTCCCAAGCACTCAGCCCCCTGGAGAAGGTCCTCAATGTACTGCACTTCTTAGCCACTGGATCATTTCAGCGGACAAGTGCCATTGTGGGTGGTGTATCACAGGCCACCCAGTCACGCTGCCTACACCAGGTCTTGAACATCATCACTGCACGCCCATCAGTCCGCAGGCACATATACCTGCCCAGAACACCTGCAGAAAGGCATGCTGCCGCCCTGGATTTTTAAGCTGGGGCACGATTCCCCAAAGTGCTAGGTGTCATCGACTGCACCCATGTGGCTCTACGTCCCCCCAGGGCATCTGAGCACATCTATAGGAACCGCAAGCACTGGCATTCCATCAACGTGCAGGTAGTATGTAATGCCAAGGGAATCATCACCTCAGTATATGCCAACTATCCCGGGTCAACCCACGACAGCTTCATTTACCGAATGTCCACCCTAAGCCGGGACCTAGAAGCTGGGCGGCATGGCGATACATGGCTGCTTGGTGAGTATGAATGCCACTGCACATGCATGCATGTCAGATACTGAGCAAGGTCACAACCCCACCAATGATACCAATCACCACCTCCACAGGGGACAGTGCCTACCCTCTTAGCCCCCACATGATGGCTCCAATTCGGAACCCCACCACGCCACCCCAGGTAAGATATAACACAGCCCACATTACAACCCCGGGCATAGTGGAGCGCACATTCGGAGTGCTAAAGTCACGCTTTCGCTCCCTTGACCGTTCTGGCAGGCAGCTGTTGTACGCTCCCCCAGTAGTGTGCAGGATCATAGTGGCAGCATGTGTCCTGCACAACGTTGCAACACGCCGGGGCCTGGCCGTGGACATGGTGGTGGCCCCACATCCCCAACCACATGCACAGCCGCTGCGCATGGGAGGGGAAAGGGCACGGGGGGAGGCAGCCCGTACACAGCTAGTGGCTAATTACTTCACATAGAAATCACACCCCTGTGGAGTGCACACTGCCCTGGCACATTCCATCTGACAATCAATGATGACTCAACCTGACACTGATCCTGAATGTCTGGAGAATGAACCGTGAAAACCATATCAGCCTGAGATTGTTCACCTGGAAGTGTCACAATGTGTGCATCCCTACCCACACAGACACCACCAATGCAGTTTTGTGAAGTAACACATTCAAGCAGCTAAAATGAATACCCACTTGCAAAATGCAACGAGGACAGTGCCATGTCAGCCAACCCATCCCCAGCACCGCCACACGACACACCGTGCCATCTCATGCTATTTGCAGGTAAACAAAGTAATCCCCACAACATGACACTAGTGTCACAATGTAGAGTGTCCCTAATTGAAACTTGCAACACCTGAAATGCTCACAGTAATGCAGGACCAACAACAAACTTGAGCAGGTACTACCATTAACATAACATCACAAATGTTATATATTAGTAGTCTCACCACCTGGAAATGCCTGCACTCCCACCACTACCAACTGTGCAGTGTTGGCGCCATGCACTGCTGCCAACATGGACCCCATCTCCAGACTAGAGGGCCTTGTGTAGACATGAGGAAGGGACCTGCAAATTGGGAGGTAGACACAGATGATGAGTTACACATCAATGCAACATGCAGTGTACAATACAACAGCAATATGCACTAGGAATGTATACACAGTATTGACTAGACTACCCACACATGTAGTGGGAGTCCAATGTCACCATGTACGTCAATGTCACTTGGGCACACCCTTTGCAAGCCCATGGAAACGGGAAGCAGGAGGGGTGTGTGTGACTCAAACCCAAGCATCTGAACCAAATACATGACAAGCCTGCATGTGCCCAGCCACAATGCTGCGTATGCCCACAGGAACCACGGAAGCCAACAAATTGTCCCAAAAAAATTGGGAAAAATTATTTAGAAATTAAAAATAAAAATAAAAATAAAAAAATAAAAAAATAATAAAAATAAAAAATAAAAATAAAAATTAAAAATAAAAATCAAAAATAAAAATAAAAAATAAAAATAAAAATCAAAAATGGCCATTGATGGGCCCGGGGGGGTTTGGGAGGCCACCCAGGAGGTCCGAGGACAGGGTGCACACCAAAACCCACCTGTGTGGGTCCTGGGAAAAAAAAACACCTCCATGTGCTCATGGCCCACACGGCTACCCTATTGTGGGAGTATCACTGCTGTCGCTATTATCACCCTGTGCAGCTGCATCCGGAGGTGGTTGCACTATGGGAGGCAGCCCACGCAAGGCCCTAGTCTGCTCCTCCATGGCTGCAAGCATGCGGGTGTGGTAGGTCTGGTTCTGGAGGATGAGTGTGCGGAGGTCCCCATGCAACAACTCACGGGATGCCCGGACCTCCGCCCTCGTTGCCTGCATCTCAGCTGAGAGCGTACGGGTGAGACGCTCCAGCTGCTGTTCTGTCCTTTGGTGTGTTGAAGCCTCAAGCTCAACAAGAGTCGTCCTGAGGTGAAGGAGCTCCTGCCTCAGGGCTTCCCTGTGGGCCTGGGACTCAATGGAGATGGCCTCCTGCAGAGTCGCCAGTGCCGCCCGCCTGTCCCTGTTGGACCCCAACATGTCCTCCCTGTGTGACTGGCAGATGGAGTCGGTTGCCTGCTCTAGTCGCTCCATCAGCCTTTCAGGGGGGACAATGGAAGTGGCCACCCTATCCATGGCCTGAGCCATCATCTCGGATGATGCTGCCTGTTGGGTTGCCATACCGTAAATGGATTGCTCCCATGCGGTATTGCCAGGTGGCGTACGGCCACCACGTCGGCGGGCACCACACCTGTCTGGGGCAAGGCGAACTGCGCCTTGCTGTGCCGGCACTGCCTGAGGCTGCAGGACTGCATTCCCCCTCTGATCTGCTGGCCCAGGAACAGGATCAGATGTCACGGAGTGTGACCCTGCATCCGTAACCACCAAAGGCGTAGCTGCCAACACTGACATCCCCATTGAGGGTTCTGACCCTGGTGCAGGTGGGTGGGACAGAACAGAATCCCTCCCTGGAACACTCACCTGCGACGGCACGGAGGTCTCATCCGAATCAACACCTGAGTATAGCTCGGGGGAGGTGCAGCCAGAGACACCCCTTGAGAGCACGACCTGCAGCACTTGTGGGTTCTCACCCACCACCACACCACGTCCCTCACTGGTGGTTGGTCGGCCCTCGGACCCCTCCTGGGTCTGCACCATCTCCACAACCCCAGCAGTATCAGGTGCGTCTTCCCCTGCAAAGACATAAAAACAAAGAAATGGAAACAGGCATTAGCACCATGGCACATAATGAGGGCTGAGAAGCAAGAGAACCAGTACTTGATTGACACATGTCCCACATGACTAAAACCCTCCCATGCATGCACCCTCACTGCATATGAAGGGCAGGCAAATGGCACACACTGATGACACCAAGATGGAAGATGAACACATTTTCTGCATGCTGCCTGGCAGTGGCATCACACATTGGCCTGTGATTGACAGGTGAAACACACATGCCATCACACAGATGACATGTACCATTGCTATTGAGTGAAGATGGAGAGGAGGGCAGCACCGATTCATTCAGTCCAGTTCCCGCATGTAATAGCTTTTCTAATTCTAACAGGTCACATTTTTCACCTGGAGCTGCCAGTCTGAAATGGTCCAATTGCACAGGGACATGTGTGAACAAATGATATCCAGGCAACAAAGTCACTCCACTTTACCATAGCCATGTCAGACATGTGACTAGTGGACTGCGACATGCCTAGTAAAGGTGGTGGAATGCAAACAATCTGACTGAATGAACAGTGAAAAATAAGCAACAATGTTGTGGCAAGGTGACACTTCAAGGGCAACTGGCGTGCAGTTGGGCTAGATGTCTACTGTTGGCAGAAGGGATACTGCTATGGCCAAATGCAGCTGCGCAGGATGTATTGCATGAAGCACATGGCTGACCCATACGACTCAGGCGCACACACTCTCACCTGGCACACAAACAGAAGCCCTCACACACACACACCATGCACATGGATGACACACACATGCATGTGCACTCACCGGACAATGCCTCGTAATCAGCCAGATCTCCCACGCCTTGGATCTGTTCCTCCGTGACGTAGGTCCCAGCGACTGACTCATGTGGAGTGAGTTCCATGTCTACTACTGGAGACCCACCTCCAGTCACTAGAGTTGCGGCATGACTTGAGGCCAGCTTACTCTTTGCCCTGCGCTTTAGGTCATTCCAGCGCTTATAGCAATCATTGGCTGTGCGCCTCACGATTCCAAGGGCACTTACGATGTCTGCAATGGTCTGCCAGTGTGCCTGGTGTTGTGCAGGTGTGGTCTTGGATCCTGCAACAATGACCATCTCGTTGTCATGTGCGGACACCTACTCGACAAGTGCATTCAGTTCGTCATCCGTGAAGCTGGGCTTCCTGGACGGGCCGGACTGTGTAGCCGTGTCTGGGGCATCAGCCTGTGCCGGACGAGCACTCTTCCTCTTCCGCTTGGAAGGTGGTGGTGATCCTGAGTGTCCTGCGCCGCTCTGGACACTAGGGGCAGGAGCCCTGGTGGACTCTGTATCAGGAGTGTGGGATTGCACACTCAGCATGGGAGTTGGTGCAGGCATTGGCTCTAGTGTGATGGTGTCAGGGGGAATGTCAGCAGCATGGACTAGGACCGACACTGTCCTGGCTGGGTGTGTGAGGGCTGGGGTGGATGGAGCCGCAGCTGCCCCTGCAGCCTCTCCGCCCTGCCTACTTGGTGCAGCAGATGACCTTGCTGCCTCAGATGCACGTGGCATGGTGACATCAACGTGCACCAGCGCACGTGTCATAGGCCTGCTGACCTGGAAGTCAGCCATGGAGTCAGCCAGGTCTGGTGCCACAATGGGCTGGTCCAACAAGGGCTGAGCATGGATGGTGTCAGCCACATCAGCCTCAACGGGAGAGGGGGGGGATTATGGGTGCCCTTGACTGGTCCTCCACACATGGGGGGACAGGCTCACCCTGCAAGTAACGACCACGTCCCCTACCGGATCCACCACGGCCACCACTTGTGGCTCTTCCACCTTTGCCACCCTTACGGAATCCTCGCCTCCCAGCCATGGCACTGATGTAAATGTGCGTATGGGAGTGGCTGTAAACTATTGTCCTGGGCAATTGGGGGTCAAAGGGGTTGGGTACCAGATGGTAATTGTACCCTAGTGCTCTTGCAAGGCTGATTGTAACCCCTGGGGAAAGATGACGGGTCACGCTACGCACAGGAGCCCCAAAAAAGGGAGATGACGTGCACGCAACCCTCCTAGACCACGTGTGCAGAAAGAAAAACCTGCACTACGCTGTGGCACCCAGTAACACAAGAATGAACGTATGCGTGTCACACGCAGCCTAGAATGACCTCTGAAGGGGTAGGCTACACACGGGGCAAGCACAGATGTTAGATACGTGCGTGACTCACCGTCTGCCAGGTAAAAGAGCGTAAAAAAGGAGCGCGTTTGGTTGGCAACACCCCCGCCAAAAGAAGATTTGTACGCTGTCTGAGGAGACAGGACAACAGTAAAAGGGAACACTGTTTGAGGGAACAGGCCCAGGTAAACCAGTAAAAGAGAAAAAAGAGAAAAAGCTGTCAGAGGTAACAGGGAATACGAACTTGAAATGCCGTGAAGTAAATCGCGTGTGAAACGACAAGAAGTACAGAATTCACCCACTCGCTCTCCACGAAAAGCACGTACAAGGAAATGGTGTTCTACACGTACCTTTTATACAGGCCCACACGTCCAGCGTCACTTACGCGGCGTGTACGCGCTAGGGCCATTTCCACCAATTACACGCTTTGTCACTTATGCGTGTAGGGCCATTTCCACCAATTACACGCTTTGTCACTTCTGCGTGTAGGGCCATTTCCACCAATCACACGCGATGAGACTCTGACGTGCTGTCCAATTACACGCGATGACACTCTGACGTGCAGTCTTTCCACGTGTGCTCTGTCATCACGTGCTGTGTGGGAAACACCCGTGCGGGTCACGTCACAGACGCGCTTACGCGCTGAGGGCCTTTGGTCCAATAGAATCGCGTATGCGTGCTGACACGCTTACGCGCTAAGGGCCTTTCCTCGATTTTCACGCTGACGTGCAGGATTTTCACATGCCAAATCACTCCGTACCAAGCTGGCCACGCGTAAGCACACGGAAGACCACGCTCCTGCCCAGAAGGCCGAACTACTGCCCCCCAGAGCCCCGAGCACGCTCCCACCTGCCATCTGCTGCTGCCTGACTGCCTGCTGCCCACGTGCACTGCCATTTGCTGCCTGCACATCAGCCAGGGGTGCTGTTGCTGTGACCACCCCTGCTGGAACCGAAGACTCCCGACTGGAATTCCATCGCTCCACAGCCCAGCCCCAGGACCCAGTTGCCCACCCACTCCTGCCTCTGGGGTTGTCATGTCGGGGCAAACACCATCTGTGACCACTGACAACCCCCGGCCAGAGAGGCAGAGGGGCACCAGCTTCAGTGCCACCGAAGTTGGTGTCCTGGTGGAGCAAGTCCTGGGGCAGTATGATGCCCTCTTCGGAAGTTCCCGCGCCGACAAGGAAGGACGGACTCGGATCTGGACTGACATCGTGACTGCCATCAACGCGGAGGGGGTGGCAGTCCGGGACTTACAACATGTCAGGAAGCGCTGGGAGGACTTCAGGTCCAGGACCCTGAACAAGGCCCGGCGCCTCTTGAAGGCAGCGGATGCCAAGGGGCGCCGGGGCCACCTTTCGGAAGAACAGATGGGGGTCCTGGAACGCATATCCCCAGCGCTCCACGTCCAGGTCCTAGAGAAGCAGACCCGTCTGGAGTCGAGCGGTGAGTGTACATGCATCCTGATTGTGAGCAGTGCGTGTGGTGATTATTCAGTAGTGTGCAGGTTGCACATCTGTTTGTATGGGGTCGAGTATGGGTGGGGGTGTACAGGGCCTTGGGGCTAACACATGCGAGGGCTGGAATGTGTGAGACATGGATGGTGCTTGTGTGTGTAGGCTTGCATGCCAAATGCAGTTGTGTGGGCACACATGTTTGGATGAATGTGTATGTAAGTAGACATGTCCGTGATGTCACGCATGTATGTTGTTTTCGGCTGCATGTATCAGCACTGTGTACATGTCCATGTGTGTGTATTTGACAAGAGTGCAACAGTGATGCAACATGGATGCATGTGACAGCGGTATGTGGAAGCCTGATTGGCAGATGTGACATGGATGCCCGTCTGAACACTGCGACACTTGGCAGAGGTGTACACATGCATGCAAGTGTGGTGGTGTGTGTATATGTGTGGTGCACTTCCTGTGTTGCATGTGATGTCTGGCTCACCTTTGGCTGCTCATGCTGTTGTATGTGTATGGATGGTGGTGGCAGTTGCGATATGGCTGTGGTATGGCTCATGTGTGCGAGTTGTAATGACATGTGTGTTGGGGATTGTGATGACATGTCTGAGGTTTGCCAATGCCACTCATGTACAACTGTCATGTGTGTATGTGTCCATTGTACAGTGCCCTGATGCCTGTGTTTTGTTTCTCCATGTCTGCAGCGTCAACTGATGAAGAGGGCGGGAAGGTGCTGTGGAGCACAGCGGCGGGGATCCCACCGCCAGCCGGAGACGCAAGGCCCGGCTCCCCTCCCATGTTGTGATCTCGTCGGGGAGTGAGGAGTCCGGTGCCGCGTCCCAGGCCGCAGCTGCCGGGGGGAGGTCCAAGAGGCGGAGGTTGGAGTTGGACTCCTCGGCAGCAGAAGGGGCAGCTGGGACCCCACAGGGCCCAACAGGGGAAGATGGCACGGAGTCATCCAGGTTGGTGGGGGGTTTGGTGGAGGAGGAGGCCGTGCAAGCACCAGAGACGGGGTCTGGAGGTGGGGATCCCACTGGTGCTAGTGGTGCAGTGCAGGACCAGGGACAGGAGGCAGCACAGGCCGCCGCGGAGGTGCCTGTGTGCAATCCTGTCCCTGATCCTGTCCCTGCATCATCTTGCACCAGCAGGGATGCCTACATCCAGACCCGTTTTCAGGCAGGGGATGAGCTTACGTCAACTGGCCTTCCTCTGCCTGCGGACATGGCTATCCGGGTCCGGGTTGAGCCTGTCCTGGCTGGTGTGGCGTTGCGTCAACGGGCCATGCGAGGTGACCTGCAGTCTTTTCATGAGGAGACTGCACGTCATCTCGAATGGCTCGTTGACCACGTCAGCCTGCTGGGACAGGTCACCCAGGCCGGATTCCTCCGTCTGATGGGGCTTGCTACGACCCCCTCCTCAACTGGACCCCGTACGCGCCAGTCGTCCTCCGTGCCATCTTCCCACCCATCAGTCACCTGGGTGCCCTGTGGAGCTGCCTCTGACGGTGCGGCCAGGCTGGTGGAGGAGGCATCCCTGCCACAGTCAGGAGTCGGACGTCCAGCAGGGGTGGCAACATCTACGACTGCACCCCAGCCGGCAGAGGATGTGCAGGCAGCAGGAGGCAGTGCACGGGCAGAGGCACAGCAGCAGCAGCAACGTGGTGGGAGCCATGAAGGCTCGGGGCCTTCAACATCGGAGGGGCAGGCATCGGCCGGAGGGCAGGAGGACCCAGGACAGAGAGTGTCTTCCGTGTGGCAGCGGTTGGGCCACGCCATAGATGCGGAGCGGAAGCGGGCGGAAGAGGCATGGCTCACAATGGTCAGGGCGGAGAACTCCATGCGGAGGGCCCTGAGGCGGGCCGAGTGCCTCGAGGCAATCCGCAGGGGTTTGGAGGTGGACACGTCGACGGCCCTGCGGACCCTCGTGGCCATGGAGGAGGACCGCCTCCGGGACATTGAGAAGAAGTTTGATGATGCCCTGGCCCGGGACATCCACAAGTGAGCCGTGAAACTAGCCCGCTGCCCTTGTACATAGTTATGTAGGTAGTGTTAGGTTTCATTTTTGTTTTGATTTTATTTGGACCTTTCGGACATTGGCCACATTTTTGTATATAGTTTATTTTATTAGTTAGTGTAGTTAGATAGGTTTCCTTTCTTTTGTTGGGATAATGGACCCTGGCTTGTTCCCATGTACATAGTTCACTGTTGGATTGTATTTTTTTTCACATTTTAACCATGGAGCAATGGCTTTCTTTTTTATTTCCCATTGGATTTTGTTTTGTGGACATTGACTTTGGACAACATTACTTTGGAATTTTATTTTTGGTTTTGCTTTTTTTCACGGACATGCTTCTTTTAATTTTTGTACATTCACATTTCTGTTTCTTCATTTTTGATTCTATTTATGTTTCCTTTAATACATATTTTTTTTGGTGAACTTCAATGTGTGGTATCTCATTGGTTTCATGCATTTCATGATATGTGTTTTGAGATTCACTGACACCCATTGGGTGTATGTGAGGGAAATGTGTATGTTTCGGAACTTGCAATTGGTGTTCTGTGATGTAATTGCAAATTATGAGTGGGTGGATGCAATACTCGGGTGGGTGTTTTGCATTTGGAGGCTGACCATAGGGACCAGGGATCTAGATTGTGATGACATGTTGGCAGGGGAACATGAGTTGCACAGGGGTGGGGGCCTGCTGGCAGGTGCCCCACAGTGCTGGGGGGTGGGGGTGGTGGGGAACATGAGTTGGACATGGGTGGGGGCCTGCTGGCAGGTGCCCCACAGTGCTGGGGGGTGGGGGTGGTGGGGAACATGAGTTGGACATGGGTGGGGGCCTGCTGGCAGGTGCCCCACAGTGCTGGGGGGTGGGGGTGGTGGGAGACATGGGTGGGGGCCTGGTGGAGGCTGCCCCTGGTGGCTGGGGGGTGGGGGTGCTGGGAGACATGGATGGGGGCCTGGTGGAGGCTGCCCCTGCACTGCTGGGGGGGTGGGGGTGGTGGGAGACATGGGTGGGGGCTTGTTGGAGGCTGCCCCTGGTGGCTGGGGGGTAGGGGTGCTGGGAGACATGGGTGGGGGCCTGGTGGAGGCTGCCCCTGGTGGCTGGGGGGTGGGGGTGGTGGGGAACATGAGTTGGACATGGGTGGGGGCCTGCTGGCAGGTGCCCCACAGTGCTGGTGGGTGGGGGTGCTGGGAGACATGGGTGGGGGCCTCGTGGAGGCTGCCCCTGCACTGCTGGGGGGTGGGGGTGCTGGGAGACATGGGTGGGGGCCTGGTGGAGGCTGCCCCTGGTGGCTGGGGGGTGGGGGTGCTGGGAGACATGGGTGGGGGCCTGGTGGTGGGTGCCCCTGCACTGCTGGGGGGTGGGGGGGTGGGAGACATGGGTGGGGGCCTGGTGGAGGCTGCCCCTGGTGGCTGCGGGGTGGGGGTGTTGGGAGACATGGGTGGGGGCCTGGTGGAGGCTGCCCCTGCACTGCTGGGGGGTGGGGGTGGTGGGAGACATGGGTGGGGGCCTGGTGGAGGCTGCCCTGGTGGCTGGGGGGTGGGGGTGGTGGGAGACATGGGTGGGGGCCTGGTGGAGGCTGCCCCTGGTGACTGGGGGGTGGGGGTGGTGGGAGACATGGGTGGGGGCCTGGTGGAGGCTGCCCCTGGTGGCTGGGGGGTGGGGGTGCTGGGAGACATGGGTGGGGGCCTGGTGGAGGCTCCCCCTGGTGACTGGGGGTGGGGGTGGTGGGAGACATGGGTGGGGGCCTGGTGGAGGCTGCCCCTGGTGACTGGGGGGGTGGGGGTGGTGGGAGACATGGGTGGGGGCCTGGTGGTGGGTGCCCCTGGTGGCTGGGGGGTGGGGGTGCTGGGAGACATGGGTGGGGGCCTGGTGGAGGCTGCTCCTGCACTGCTGGGGGGTGGGGGTGGTGGGAGACATGGGTGGGGGCCTGGTGGAGGCTGCCCCTGGTGGCTGGGGGTTGGGGGTGGTGGGGAACATGAGTTGGACATGGGTGGGGGCCTGCTGGCATGTGCCCCACAGTGCTGGGGGGTGGGGGTGGTGGGAGACATGTGTGGGGGCCTGGTGGAGGCTGCCCCACAGTGCTGGGGGGTGGGGTTGTGGGAGACATGGGTGGGGGCCTGGTGGAGGCTGCCCCTGGTGACTGGGGGGTGGGGGTGGTGGGAGACATGGGTGGGGGCCTGGTGGAGGCTTCCCCTGCACTGCTGGGGGGTGGGGGTGGTGGGAGACATGGGTGGGGGCCTGGTGGTGGGTGCCCCTGGTGGCTGGGGGGTGGGGGTGCTGGGAGACATGGGTGGGGGCCTGGTGGAGGCTGCCCCTGGGGGGTGGGGGGTGGGGGTGCTGGGAGACATGGGTGGGGGCCTGGTGGAGGCTGCCCCTGGTGGCTGGGGGGTGGGGGTGGTGGGTAACATGAGTTGGAGATGGGTGGGGGCCTGCTGGCAGGTGTCCCACAGTGCTGGGGGGTGGGGCCGGTGGGAGACATGTGTGGGGGCCTGGTGGAGGCTGCCCCACAGTGCTGGGGGGTGGGGGTGGTGGGAGACATGGGTGGGGGCCTGGTGGAAGCTGCCCCTGGGGGGTGGGGGTGGGGGTGGGGGTGCTGGGAGACATGGGTGGGGGCCTGGTGGAGGCTGCCCCTGGTGACTGGGGGGTGGGGGTGGTGGGAGACATGTGTGGGGGCCTGGTGGAGGCTGCCCCTGGTGGCTGGGGGGTCGGGGTGGTGGGGAACATGCGTTGGACATGGGTGGGGGCCTGCTGGCAGGTGCCCCACAGTGCTGGGGGGTGGGGGTGCTGGGAAACATGGGTGGGGGCCTGGTGGAGGCTGCCCCTGCACTGCTGGGGGGTGGGGGTGCTGGGAGACATGGGTGAGGGCCTGGTGGAGTCTGCCCCTGCACTGCTGGGGGGTGGGGGTGCTGGGAGACATGGGTGGGGGCCTGGTGGAGGCTGCCCCTGGTGGCTGGGGGGTGGGGGTGGTGGGAGACATGGGTGGGGGCCTGGTGGAGGCGGCCCCTGGGGGGTGGGGGGTGGGGGTGCTGGGAGACATGGGTGGGGGCCTGGTGGAGGCTGCCCCTGCACTGCTGGGGGGTGGGGGTGGTGGGAGACATGGGTGGGGGCCTGGTGGAGGCTGCCCCTGGTGGCTGGGGGGTGGGGGTGCTGGGAGACATGGGTGGGGGCCTGGTGGAGGCTGCCCCTGGTGACTGGGGGGTGGGGGTGGTGGGAGACATGGGTGGGGGCCTGGTGGAGGCTGCCCCTGGTGGCTGGGAGGTGGGGGTGGTGGGGAACATGAGTTGGACATGGGTGGGGGCCTGCTGGCAGGTGCCCCACAGTGCTGGGGGGTGGGGGTGGTGGGAGACATGGGTGGGGGCCTGGTGGAGGCTGCCCCTGGTGGCTGGGGGGTGGGGGTGCTGGGAGACATGGGTGGGGGCCTGGTGGAGGCTGCCCCTGGTGACTGGGGGCTGGGGGTGGTGGGAGACATGGGTGGGGGCCTGGTGGAGGCTGCCCCTGCACTGCTGGGGGGTGGGGGTGGTGGGAGACATGGGTGGGGGCCTGGTGGAGGCTGCCCCTGGTGGCTGGGGGGTGGGGGTGGTGGGAGACATGGGTGGGGGCCTGGTGGAGGCTGCCCCTGGGGGGTGGGGGGTGGGGGTGGTGGGAGACATGGGTGGGGGCCTGGTGGAGGCTGCCCCTGCACTGCTGGGGGGTGGGGGTGGTGGGAGACATGGGTGGGGGCCTGGTGGAGGCTGCCCCTGGTGGCTGGGGGGTGGGGGTGCTGGGAGACATGGGTGGGGGCCTGGTGGAGGCTGCCCCTGGTGACTGGGGGGTGGGGGTGGTGGGAGACATGGGTGGGGGCCTGGTGGAGGCTGCCCCTGGTGGCTGGGAGGTGGGGGTGGTGGGGAACATGAGTTGGACATGGGTGGGGGCCTGCTGGCAGGTGCCCCACAGTGCTGGGGGGTGGGGGTGGTGGGAGACATGGGTGGGGGCCTGGTGGAGGCTGCCCCTGGTGGCTGGGGGGTGGGGGTGCTGGGAGACATGGGTGGGGGCCTGGTGGAGGCTGCCCCTGGTGACTGGGGGGTGGGGGTGGTGGGAGACATGTTTGGGGGCCTGGTGGAGGCTGCCCCTGCACTGCTGGGGGGTGGGGGTGGTGGGAGACATGGGTGGGGGCCTGGTGGTGGGTGCCCCTGGTGCCTGGGGGGTGGGGGTGGTGGGAGACATGGGTGGGGGCCTGGTGGAGGCTTCCCCTGGTGGCTGGCGGTGGGGGTGGTGGGGAACATGAGTTGGACATGGGTGGGGGCCTGCTGGCAGGTGCCCCACAGTGCTGGGGGGTGGGGGTGGTGGGAGACATGGGTGGGGGCCTGGTGGAGGCTGCCCCTGGTGGCTGGGGGGTGGGGGTGCTGGGAGACATGGGTGGGGGCCTGGTAGAGGCTGCCCCTGGTGACTGGGGGGTGGGGGTGGTGGGAGACATGGGTGGGGGCCTGGTGGAGGCTTCCCCTGCCCTGCTGGGGGGTGGTGGGAGACATGGGTGGGGGCCTGGTGGAGGCTGCCCCTGGTGGCTGGGGGGTGGGGGTGCTGGGAGACATGGGTGGGGGCCTGGTGGAGGCTGCCCCTGGTGACTGGGGGGTGGGGGTGGTGGGAGACATGGGTGGGGGCCTGGTGGAGGCTGCCCCTGGTGGCTGGGGGGTGGGGGTGCTGGGAGACATGGGTGGGGGCCTGGTGGTGGGTGCCCCTGGTGGCTGGGGGGTGGGGGTGGTGGGAGACATGGGTGGGGGCCTGGTGGAGGCTGCCCCTGGGGGGTGGGGGGTGGGGTTGGTGGGAGACATGGGTGGGGTCCTGGTAGAGGCTGCCCCTCATGACTGGGGGGTGAGGGTGCTGGGAGACATGGGTGGGGGCCTGGTGGTGGGTGCCCCTGCACTGCTGGGGGGTGGGGGTGTTGGGAGACATGGGTGGGGGCCTGGTGGAGGGTTCCCCTGGTGGCTGTGGGTGCAGGGGGACATGCGTTGGTGGGCAGTAGTGCAAGTTGACATGTGGGTTGGCTGGTGGGCATGGCCATGGTGGATGGGGTGCCTGCAGGACATGTGCTGGGTAGGCCCCTGTGGTGTGAGCCACCTGCAGGGGCCGTGGAGGGTGTAGAGGGAACACCTGGGAGGACCCACACGTGCAATTCACGTGTGCTGCTCCCCGCGCACCCCTGTAATACACGTACCCTGATGATATCGCGTGTGGAACTTCCCGCGCACCCCTGTAATACACGTACCCTGATGGAATTGCGTGTGGAACTTCCCGCGCACCCCTGGAATACACGTACCCTGCTGATGTTGCGTGGGATACTTCCCCCGCACCCTGAAATACACGTACCCTGATGAGATCGCGTGTGTGACTTCCCGTGCACCCCAGAAATACACGTACCCCGCTCAATCGCGTGTGTAACTTCCCACGCACCCCCGAAATACACATACCCCGCTCAATCGCGTGTGTAAATTCCCGCGCACCCCCGAAATACACGTACCCTGCTCAATCGCGTGTGTAACTTCCAGCGCACCCCCGAAATACACGTACCCCGCTCAATCGCGTGTGTAACTTCCCGCTCACCCCCGAAATACACGTACCCCGCTGAATCGCGTGTGTAACTTCCCGCGCACCCCCGAAATACACGTACCTCGCTCAATCGCGTGTGTAACTTCCCGCGCACCCCCGAAATACACGTACCCCGCTCAATCGCGTATCTAACATCCCGCGCACCCCCGAAATACACGTACCCCGCTCAATCGCGTGTGTAACTTCCCGCGCACCCCCGGAATACACGTACCCCTCTCAATCGCGTGTGTAACTTCCCGCGCACCCCAGAAATACACGTACCCCGCTCAATCGCGTGTGTAACTTCCCGCGCACCCCCGAAATACACGTACCTCGCTCAATCGTGTGTGTAACTTCCCGCGCACCTCCGAAATACACGTACCCCGCTCAATCGCGTATTTAACTTCCTGCGCACCCCCGAAATACACGTACCCCGCTCAATCACATGTGTAACTTCCCGCGCGCCCCCGAAATACACGTACCCCGCTCGATCGCGTGTGTTTCTTCCCGCGCACCCCCGCAATACACGTGCCCCGCTCGCACAGGCCCAATTGCTGTATGTTGCCACTTTTGTGATGCGCTGGGACTCTACCGCCTGCCTTCATGTGGCGGACGTGTTACAGCTTGTGCGTGTCTTTGGCTGTGTGTGGCTTTGCCCTATTCGATTCCATGAATACGTGTGGTTCGAGTGCGTGTGGGCGTTCCGTCTGCTTCCCTGCAGTACATCCCCAGTTACGCCCTTATTTTCGCGCGTTGTTCCCCATTCCGCGCGTTACGCCCCGTGTCCCGCCCACTTTCTGGTGTATGCGCCGAGGTTGTGAGCTTTCACTGTGCGCGTCGCGCACGCCTTTCGGGATGTTGCAGTGACTTGTGCGCCATGCACGGGTCTGGCGCACATCCCGAGGTGAACACGCACAGGGACTTCCATGAATCGCACGCGTACGCGTGCGCCTGTTTTTTTCCGCTTGCGCCTGCTTGTGCCTGCTTGCGCGAAGATTTTCGGCGCACGTTTGTTCCATGAATCGGCCCCATGGTTTCCAAAGTGGTACTCCTGTTTGGGTAGTATGTGTCTAATGAATTGTTTTTTAAAATGTCTTGGCTGTTGGGATCATGTTTGGCTATTGTTTCTATATCTTCTTATGATTTTAAAACTCTTTTTCTAGATTTAGCTGGACCAAGACTTAGCCATACTATATTTGCAGATTTACCATACAATGCAGTACCAGTTAATCGATCAGCTGCTTCATAGGATCCACATTCTCTATGGGACAGCATTTTTATGCCCAAGCTGTATAATTTCTGAGACACTGTTTTATCTGATGTCATTCCAGAGGTCTTGGAGCTCTGTCTTTTCTGATTTGGTTAAGTATGCTGTGACATATCGTGCAACTGCAGTAGAATTGTCTGCAATGAACTGCACATCTATGTTTGCATTCCACAAGTGGGCAATGATTGCATTGTAATCATTGATATATTTTTCTTCTTCTTTTCTTTTTTTGCAATATGTATTTTTAGGTGATTTCCTTTAACACTATGTCTAACTGAAGACATGAGGTTGTTCACTTGACCTGTATTTGTAACTGGTCTAGGGAAACCAAATCGGCATTTAGTGTCGTATTTCCCTTTGTTTTTGTATTTGCGACGACAATATTTGCCTCATTTGTGTCTTTGGAATTGTAAGATTTTTGCATGAAGATCACTATTTGTGGATTCTGACGGAATTTCACAAGTGACATATTTTTCAATAAACTGTAAAACAGTGGCATCACTGTCTTGACCAAATTTAGGAGCATCTTTAATCCATAAAAGCATGTGGACATGTGGCGCTCCTCTGGCTTGGTATTCTTTTCTCCAAAAGAAGTGTTGCACTTCTCCAAGGGGAGGAACAGTTTTATTACAAATAAAATGTAGCATAGCAATGAAGCGATGGTGAAAATATCTAGAAACATTAACAGGATCCTGAGAACAAAGTTCTCCAGGTGTTAGTATATCTATGTTTGTTTTGTTTTCGTTTGATATGCGTAGGAAAGCATGTAAATCTTCCCATACATATTCTGCGCAACTTAAGGTAACAAACCAAGTGGGTGGGCCAAGGCTTCTGATCATACAACGTACATCTCCATGGTGTCGAAACTAGTACTCTTTAGTACCTCGCATATTTGCTAATAGATTTGCAAGATTTGCCTGTAAAACCTCATCTTTTTGTTAAACTTTTTGTAATAATTGTGTGGCTGTCATATTTTGAAAGTGTGATCCTGATTTTAATATGTGTGCAACTCTGTAACATAAAGTTGCTAGTTCACTTTCAAAGTGTAGGTGGAATATGTATTCCACATTTTGTCGAAATCTGGGATCTTCAGAATACATTCGTAATGAGCGATATTCTGATGCTGATATTTGAACAGGTCTATCATTGTACTTCCTCCTTTGCCAGTAGGAAAGAGTAGAGGAAAAGCACGTGCTTCTATACTTTTTTCCCATATGCTGATCGGTGATCCTTTTGTTTGACGCATTTGGTACGTTTCCAGTGCATCTTCTATGGTGTCATTAGAGTGCAATGGGTGAATTGTATAATGGTCTAAAGTGTTTGCTATTGTAGCAGGATCTAGGAGCTCAAATTGACCAGTTTCTTGTGTCTCTTGAATTATTTCAGTTGTATCTTTCAAGTTTCCTTCGATATTAATTTCTTTGTAATAATCATTATTCTCTTTAAGATATTGCAGGGCTTCTCTACCTTTATGTAAATCTACCAGTTGTTGCCAAATTTTTTTGTCTTTTGTAGGTACTCCATTTACCAAGATAATTCAAGATTGTTGCATTGGACGTAGCACTCCTAGAGTGTGCACATTTTCTTTTAGATTTAATGGTAAATACACTACTTTTCCACGAATACCTTTCACTAATTCAGAGGGAGGTAATTTTGCAGTTTTTGGTTGAAGGCGTATTATTGCTTGAAATGGATGAACTGTTTGAATTATGATGCTCTCATATAAATTAAGTTGTTGAAGGAGTTTTGGTAGTGGATGTAATTCCAAGTTATTTGAGATAGCACGTGAAGGAGTTTGGTTGTTGTCAAGTTTGGTAGTGCAGTAACTGCAAAGTATTATGGGGTCAGTTATTTAGTATTTGTTTTCTGCTATAAGGTAGAGAGCTAATTCAAACCATTTAGAATCTTCATTGTCTTCTATTTTGTATGAAAGGTCTATAGTTTTTGTGTTACTTTTATAACACGTTCTGCGGCAACATACACACACGTGGTTTGGTACTTCAGCTGAAGTGCTTTGAAATTTTAGTATTTCTTTTTTGTATGTGTGTAGTGAAAGGTTGCCATGTGCAAATTTGTTACGAAGTTGGTTGACAGCTAATTCATCTTGTAAGTGGGTTTCATTTCCAAAATATTTTTTCTGTATATACTCGATTTCTTCTAGTAGGTCTTTTGGTGTACTATGTAGAAGAATGTTATTTAAATTGGCTAGTGCTAAAGCAGGACTTTTTGCATAATACAGTTTATAAACTAGATTTCTTATACTTGCATGATGTGTTGATATCCTTTTGATATCATGGAAGGTTGTTTTGCAAGTAGCTCCTGATATGCAGGCCAACGAATGTCCTTGCAGTCCTGTGTGCTTGTGCACTGGACAAGCATCCATACTTTGCAGTATTTTAATTTTGATTTTGTCTTTGCTTTTCACATATTGATTGAGGAATAGGTGTAAAGATTTGAATTTTTTTTTGGGAATGTTACACATTGACGTGCATGGCCATGTGTAAATTAGATGTTCTGATTCAGTCAAATGGATGGGTAAATCTGTGTTTTCAGGGCATATTTTTGTAAGGAGTACTTCTTGTTCCATTATGGTATTATTAACTTTTTCATAACCTCGACCACTGCTATGTATGGCAATTGTATTTGTTTGCTTTTGTTTGTACGCTTCTTCATTAAAGTATGGTTCTGTGCTTGTAGTGTGACTCCATTCACCTCCACAGATATTTAAGAAGTTATTTCTGTTCACATTTCGTTTATTGAGAAGTCTTTTTTGAAATTTAGTTATTAGTTTTGTTAGTGGTTTAATTCTGTTTAACACAACAATAAATAAGTTTCTTTTGAGAAGAATTGCACTGCCTATCAACGCTTCTAAGATTACTTTCCTACGATAGGTTTGAAGTGTTGAACCTGGTTTCTCTCCTGTTTTTATCAGATTTTGAAGGACTTTGTGACGGAACATTTTGGCTAATATACTTTTCTTGGTATGCTTACTTTGTACTATATCAAGATTTATAGAAGACGTTTTATTTGTAGTGATAGTTGATTTTCTGTTAATAGTTTTTTGGGTCGTTTTACTTTGTGATAGAGGAGGCAAAGTTTTTGCACTAGAAACTTCTTCTGTTTCACAACATGACTGTATTAGCTATTGTGTTTCAACGTTTTTTACAAATTCTGCTATATATGGGTGTTTATGTTGGAGACTTTTCTTTTCATTTGCTCTACTTCTGCGTCCCTTTCTACAGAGTTGCTTTTTGGTGGGCATTCTTTAGCGTCTGTTGAAAAAAATACAGAAGGTATGGGTTGGGGTTTTCTGCAATGCATGTGTGTTGTGTGCATGATTGTTTGAGTAAGATGATAAAGATGTATGTAATGGTGTGTGATTGTGAATTGGGAAGTTGAACTACTAGGGATGGGTATTCTTCAATTAATGTGTTACTAAACTGGGGTTCAGATGACAGAACAAAGTAAGCCGGTGGTGTGGAGAAGAATAAATAATATAGGTAAAGCTATACAATTAAAACAGTTTGTTCTACAACATCGACATTCTAGCGGCTGAGTTGGGTAATTTGTGTGCCGAAAAATAGGAATTTGAGGGCCATTCTGACAGGAGATTACTGTTTAAGACGGGGGGGATTTTTGGTCAGAATGGTGCAGAATCTCTATTTTTAGGCACAGAAATACCATGAATGCACCGTACAGTGCGTGTGAGTTATAAATCAAATATTATGGTAACAATCTACTTACTTTTTTTTCAAAAATTAGTAGTTTGCTTCTTAGTTGTTCTTTGTAAATCAAAATCGGCTGCTTCTATTCAGGAGAATGGGCTTCACTGCAATTGTAAAAGAAAGAAATTAGTAATTTGGTTGCTATATAGCACTGTTTTCATTTTAGACATAGATTTTTTTAAATTGAAATGCTCAGCGCCTTCCTGAAAACCATTAAAACTATATTATGACTAAGAGTAGGAAAGAAAATATCTTTACTATGGTTTGTGGAATTCATAATCTACCAACGTATACCACTATTCTTGTAACTAAGCTTTTCCACGTAATAGTGAGTCATTGTCATCATAGCTCTCAACCATGTGTGTCGCAAAGGCGGGTGAAATCACCTGATTTTGTTTTTGGCGGGTGAGACGCCCATTGGAATGAATGGGCGTGCAGGAGGCTTGGCGGGTGAGTCAGTCCTTTACAAGGCGGGTGACACCCGCCAAAAGCGTGTGAGTTGAGAGCTATGTGTCATAGCCTGCTTTTGCACGTAACAGTGAGTGAATGTCATAGTCTGCTTGTCCTATATAAATGTATGTAAGTACTTATATAAATGAAAAAAATTAAAAGCAATTATGTGTTTGTACAAATATTATTGTTTGAGATTTGATCATAGAGTGTGTATGTTATTTTGTGTGATTATATGTCGTGTATATATTTTATTTCAAAAATGTTAGTTTAATAGTATTTGCATGTGTGTGTGTGTATGAAGAAATTAAACGATATAAAGGTTTGTAAGTGACAGGTCATTTTAGGACAATGAAACTATGATCGTCCATTCATTTTTCATATTATAGAAGGTAAAAGTCGGTTAGAAAATGTGCTCATGTACTGTGTAGAAAATATGCATACCTGTACTTTCTGTTCATGTATATGGATATGGACCAAGCTGCAACTAGAAATATTGGAGATTTGTATAGTATTTCTCGTAGATCGTGGTTGTCAATGGTATGAGACTTGTACTCCGAGAGATACACCATACATTTGTAGTGCTGCTCTATGATAATGCAGTTACATGTAGAGTTATTGGATTTGATTGGTGGATGGTCATGTGATTGCTTAGCTACATCCAATGAGGGAATGGCACAGAGAGTGAAATCGAAATGGTAGAAGGGCTGTACATGTAATGATACATTAGCGGACATGGCAGTAGTTCTAGGACACCGCGTATTACATCCGGGGAATTTGGGGAGGGGAGGTATGGAAATGAGATTGGATGAAGCAAGGGATTGGTCAGTAAAGTTTAGTGAGTGTGTTGTGCTAGGAGAGGTTTTCTCAGATATTGTTTTTGCAGAGAGAAGAACAGATAGCTATGGCTGAGTGTTTCAAAACACAGATTGTATGGATTTTGAGAGACTCGTGGATACATTGGTTGAAGGTGCATGCAGAAAGCTGTGGAGTATCTATAGATCTTGGATTCCCACATGTGGAAGTGTACTGGCATGGAGTGCGTGGAATGAAGTGGTTGGACTTGCTACCTCTCTGTGCAACTTTGAAGATAGAGGAACATCCAGACATAATTGTAATTCATTGTGGAGGGAACAGTTTAGGACATGTGTCTGGAATTTCTTTGCAATTTGCAATGAAAGAAGGACTTCAGAAGATAATGGACATGTTTCCAAACTCTAAAATAATTTTTTCACGGATTGCGCAGAGGCTTCGTTCTTTCTCATGTGGTCCACAAATGGAGAAAGCAAGGCGTAATGTTAATAAGGCTGTTTGTGCCTTCCTAAGAGATTTTGGCATGTCCTCTTTTAACAATGAAAATATTTTGTTTCGTAGTACATACATTTTTCGCAAAGATGGAGTCCATCTTACTTATGCTGGCAATAAGATTTTTCTGAGAAATGTACAAAATGCATTGCGACCTTTTTTAGAAATACAGCATTCGTTTTGAATTATGTCTTACGTAGTTAAAATGTTTTACATTCAAACACCTCCCAAAGGCTCTTTTCAGAGCCACCACTTCCTGTTAGAGAAAAATGCATTGGTTTCCCAAGGGTAGCAATGCAATTGTTTTTCTGTTCGCGGACCGTCCGCGTACTTTCACGAAATGGAAATGGCTATGCTTTATGTATCTTCACTTCTATTTTTTAACTGTGAAAGGCGGCTCTGAAAAGAGCCTTGTTTTTTTTTTTTATTTTTGTTATTTTGTATTTTTTTGTTCTTTTTTATACACGACACACTGGGAGAGGAGGGAAAGGAGGGTAAAGGGAGGGGGACACCAACCAAAGGGATAAGAAAGGGCGAGCTGAGAGAGGAAGATGTAGAGTGGGTTTTATTTGGGTAGTGAGCAGGTCTTCTGGTGCTCTGAGACGATCGTCTCAAAAACACTCCGAAGTCGCTCCCCCCTGCAGAGTACTGTGTCACAGTACACACATACAACTGTGACCCTCGAAAGGTAAGGGTCATCAGAATTCTGTATGGCCTGTGAGGCAGCTTGAGGAAGACGCTGTCCCACAGAGGTGTTCCTTGTGGTGACAGGATCAGGAACGGAGGATGAAGTAGAGGCAATCAACCTACTACGCTTCTCGCAAGGTACAACCTTGCGAATGGCCCCAGTGTGGAATGAGCGCAGGTGTCGCTTCATGGTAGTGGTCCCAAAGCTATATGAACCATGCTTCCCGCGACTGAGTACCATTTTGCACTCATTACAGGTCACACGATTTGCATGAGACTTAGGACCGTTTCCATGAACGGTAAACAACCGCCACACCCAAGATTCACGCCGACGGCGGGTAGTAGGGATTTCCTCTACCTCATTCTCATCATCCTCTTCTTCCTCCTCTGTATCCTCACTCCTGTTCCTCTCTTCAGGCCCTTGGGGAAATGGTGGTGGTGGAGAGGGTGGGAGTGGTGCTGAGGCAGATGTAGCACCATGTGGTAATAGTCGAGCCATGGATGTCATAGGCTTGGAGATGGAAATCTCAAAATCTGCAAAGTATGCAGCAAAATGCAGTGTGCTCTGTGGAATAGTCAGAAACACAATGAGAATGCGCTCTAGGGCGTGGTCTTATATCGGGGTGCTTGTGCGCAGGTCGCGGACATGCACGCCATCCGCAAGACAGATCGGACATCAAAAAAGGTTCAAAAAGTCACAAAAACTACGTGGAAAGTTAGGATTAGTATGTGGGATTTGTGGTATGGTGATTTTTTAATGAGAAATATTGTGGATTACTTGGAAATGTACTTTTAAACTGGTCGGGGACATGAACAGTGTCCGCATTTAGAGCACGAGATGAGCGTGGGCGCGGTCACATGATTGTTTTGTGAGCATGTTCGCTAAGGTAGCGGTCGTCCGCAGGACACCCAATGTACGGACATTGTTTTGCGCATGCGTGTTGATGTTCTGCGGACAGTGTTCGGGTCCTGAACTAATTAAAAGTGCGTCACATGTAAAACGAACAGTTACGGACAGCCGTTTGTTCTTAGCACAGTTTAATTTATTTGCTAACAATACGGACAGACATAGCGTTTCAAGCACACCTCCATTTTCGTTTATTTATGAACAATTCAGGACACCACGAGTGTTCTTAGAACAGTTTCTGCTTGCTATCGAACACTACGAATAGGCATAGTGTTCTGAAGGACACCTCCATTTTTG
This sequence comes from Ambystoma mexicanum, assembly GCF_040938575.1. Lineage (NCBI taxonomy): Eukaryota > Metazoa > Chordata > Amphibia > Caudata > Ambystomatidae > Ambystoma > Ambystoma mexicanum. Next base: position 733,097,724 of record NC_090923.1, read on the forward strand.
TTTATTTACGAACATATCAGGACACTACGAGTGTTCTTAGAACATTTTCAACTTGCATGAGAACATTACGGACAGATGTAGTGTCCTCAGGACAGTTACATTTTTGTTTCTTTACGAACATTTCCGAACAACTGCGGTGTCCGTGGACACCTAAATTGGTTTTATCACAAGGAACTGAAAGTAATTACAACACAATATAAGAAAAGTAACTTTATTTCATATATATATACAATTATGACTGGAAAGGTGGGGCAGAAACGGAAACAAAAACAGGAGAATTAGGGATTTCTAGATAACTGGGATCAGGTGAAGAAGGGAAGGAAATCTCATCGAAACGCTTTGGTCTTAAGACAGGGTTTGGGGTTAACTGCGTGGGATAGGGTGAGGGGGGACAAGTGCAGGTTGGACAATGGTGTGCTGTTGGGGGTTTCACATAATTTTCCACAAAGTTTTTCAAATCCATAAAATTTTGCATAAGGTCGTCCATTTTTTGATTAATCTGCTGTAGAGTGATATCCTCTGATTGTTTTTGTGAGATGCTTGGGATTTTTGTATGGTCTGTAATAAAAAAAATGTATATGTTAAATGTATACAAATATTTATTAATTGGTTTATATAGTAAAGTGTGTACCATTAGGTGGACTATTTTCTAACATTTCCTCTCGTGGGAAATGCTCCTCTAGCCAGTCGAGGGTACTACACATTTCTGTGAGAAAACAAAAAAGTAGTATGTTTTTTTTTTCTAATATAGAAAGTTTATAAATATATGAGTAAAAGGAAGTGTCTGGTGAGATATGTAATCAGTAGTGCATACGTCTGGTCTTGCTGTTGGTTTTGGAGCGTCTGTGAGGTAATTATGGTGGAAGCCACTTTATCTTCTTTTGGTATATTCCATTTTAAAACATATTGTATTTACATGAATGGTTAGTGTGTTACATATATGGGAAACATTTTTTAAGTATTACTACATATACTTTGTATGTGTGCTGCTTTGTGAATTTGTTAAATGTTCCTATGTTATGCTATAACTATTACACATACCTCCCCAGAGTTTTTAGGTGGTGGTACTGTTGTCCAAACATGTCTGCGGACCGTCAAATTCAGTAGAAAACGTTCAGTATGTTCCATATTATATGTACATAAAGTCAAAGTTATTATTGTTAAGTTGTGCTACTAAAAAACTATGAAATTCAGTGAAAAAACGTTGTTAAAGGGACGTTATGGTTCAAACTAAAACCGAAAAACCCCTGAAATTCGGCATTTATGGTAAGATAAGCAACCATAACTCGCGCTGCCACCGTGCACTGCTAACACTAACACCCAGGACATCAAAGATGACATCACAAATGTCCTTGATGACATCACTGATGACATCACATGTGCATTTACCTTTCATGAAAAGTCTGTACAAGGGATTCTTAGTGTAATATTAATAACAAAAAGTGTCAAAGATTATTGGAATAAATATCAAGTGCTAATCAGTGCATTAAGCTATGCATTGATATAAATAGCATTCTATTATTAACTTCAATCCAGCATACTAAGGTACTCATGTAGAAACACAGGCATTGTGTGCAGCATACATGATGGAGGTGCAATATTCATAAGCTTGCCATGTTGAATATTGAAATGATAACTGTTTTCATATTAGAGTTTTGCGTACAGTGAAACTTGTGATAAGTAGGTAATAAAACCCACTTACTACATAATTGCATTATTATACACAAATCACAAAGAGACAACACCACATACAAATATGAATATATACAAGGGAATTGAAGTAGGAAAAAGAAACAGCAATAGTAGCAGAAAGTGTTCATAACCTAACTGATTACCTTTATGCAGAAAAATGATTGCTCTGTTTCAAGGCTGTTACTTACCCTATCCATATATATCACATGATGTGTCTGGACCCTGAGGAAAATAGTGTGAGTACAACATATAAAAATATGAGCATATACAGGGAAAGTACAGTAATAAAAAAAAATCAAAAGTATCAGAAAGTGCTGATAAATCTACTGATAATTTTAATGCACAAAAAGGATTGCTGTCTTTCAAGGTTGTGACTTCTCCTATGTATATGTTTCATATGATATGACTGGACCATAAGGGAATTATTCTAAGAACATACTTGAAGGATAAGTCTACGAATATAGTAATTTACAATTTTTAGTTCCTGACTGTTACTGAAGAAAATCATGTGGCCTAGATATGTCAGGAAAGGAAAAAAAGGGCGAGCCAGCCACGTGATGTCATCAGTGATGTCATCAATGACATTTGTGATGTCATCTTTGATGTCCTGGGTGTTATTGTTAGCAGTGCACGGTGGCGGCACGAGTTATGGTTGCTTATCTTTTTTCCCTGTATGTGCCTCTGATTTGTATGCATTGTGGTTCTTCATATGTATTGTTTGTACTAGCACAATTAAGTCTTGAATTGTTAGCTAGTTATTACATGTTTAACATTACTCAAAACTCTGATAAGGTAGCATTTGGATGTACTATCCAAAATTACAAGATTATAAATATTGTACTTCTATGGTGCATTCTGCATTCATTACCTATGTTAATATATGATTAGGTTTCTGTATTAATAACAACACTCCAATAAAATGATTTTAGATGAGTACATTCTTTAATAGATTAAGTAGTTCATGATAGGTCTAACGATCACCACTGACATCTTGTTACCAACAATATACCAACAATATAAACACACCCCCTCGTAGGGACTTTTCATCGAAATGCATTTCACATGTGATGTCATCAGTGATGTCATCTTTGATGTCCTGGGTGTTAGTCTTGGCAGTGCATGGTGGTGGCACGTGTTATGGTTGCTTAGCTTACCATAACTGGCGATTTTCTGGGGTTTTTCGGTTTTACTTGTAACCCTACCGTCCCTTTAACAACATTTTTTCATTGAATTTCATGGGTTCTTATTAGTGCAACTTAACCATAACGTCCCTTTAACAAAGTTTTTTCATTGAGTTTCATGGGTTTTTATTAGTGCAACTTAACCATAACGTCCCTTTAACAATGTTTTTTCAGTGAATTTCATTGGGTTTTTACCAGTGCATGCTATTTTCCTACAACTTACTAATATCATACTTACCCAATATAGCAATATTTGTGTCCTATTTACAGTGTCCCCTTAAAACTCTCCCATTTCCCACCTTCTAGAATCATTTTTAACACTTCTATACACTTTTTGCATCTATTTCAACTGGTTTTGCACTCGTGGACTTCTAGGAACATCTGACTTCATTGTGGACCTTCCAGACAGTGCCACATGACCATACGCTGGTGCGCGGCATGATGACCTGTCCAAGAACCCGTCCACACTTCACAATAAGATCTGTGCTTCACAGACATTTCGGAACTGAATTTTCTTCTTACTTTCAACTTCGAAATTTCCCTTGTACAGCTCCTACACCTATTCCTACTCATTATCCATTAACAATCTAGTACAAAGTACATATGTTTAGCAAAACTGCTATTTATCTTAAAATGGCATCAGTTAAGGCCATCCATCTTCCCCAAGAGCCACCACCACTGCTGTAATCAAGGAGCATGTGAAACACTGCCCCCTACCTTAGAAATAACACACACGCAACATTTTCCCCTGTCCACCTGCCCCTCCATATTAGTGTTTAGTGCCTCTTCCCTCATTTACCTCCCCACCTTTCGTTCAAAGCTCTCCTGCTAAAACAATTATAATCCGAAAACAACAAAAGAAATGTTCCTTTAGCAACCACCTTTCACAGTTAAAAAATAGAACTAAAAAAAAACTTATATCTATATCTATGATCTTTTTGCAAACCTTTGTGTAGATTTGTCAAACGGCACCACATTTATAAGCCTTTACAATATTTTGGGGAACCCCCTCTAATTTTGCCACTCTTGACAAAATCCCACCAAATTTTGCAAAATCATTTATATCTTGATCAGTTTGCCAAATTAAGTGTGGATTCGTCAAATGGCACCTCATTTATAAGCCTTTACATTATTTTGTGACCCCCACTCCAATTTTGCCCCCTCTTGACAGAATCCCACCAAACTCATTCGGCATCAGGTCAGGATTATAATTGCAAAATTCCATGCAGTTTCATTAAGTGACGCCAAAGTAATAAGCCATCCAAGAACTGCTTTTCACCAACCCTGTAATGCCATCCTCATCACCCCTCACTTCCCCAGAGATTATTTGTGAGTTTGACAAGTGAAAAGTAGTGTTTTTATGTTTTTACCGTGATGTCTGCGGACTGCGGCCAAAGTGTGCGAATCCAAGATGGCAGGTGTTTCCAAAAATCTGACGCACTTCACACTTTTCACCATCCAATCAGTGGACACGTCTGATGTCCGTGGACAGCATGTTGCCTTCTAAGCCAATCAGAGTCCGGTCCGCGGACTGAACAGGGAAATGGGTCCGTGGACCGGACCCAGATATCACTAATTTTTTGGACCTACTTTTTGGTTGTTTTAAAAGAAACTACTGGACGGATTTCCAGCAAATTTACAAAATCATGCTTTCGGGACCAAGCCACCGCTACTGCCGCAAATCTGGTGAAAATCTGTCCAGTGGTTTGGGCTGTAGGCGTGAGCAAAGTTTTTCTCCATTCAGTCTATGGAGAAATAAAATGTTGTGAGGATTTGTCAGGCGCAGCGAAGTTATAAGCCGCCCAAAAAGTGCTCTGCTTATGGTTTTAGCAACTTAAACATAACTAGTGCAGGCCGTGTAATGTGCGAGTTGGGCCGTAGCCCTTAAATACATCAGTAACGCTATTACGTCTTCATTTAAGGGTCCGTACAAACACGAGCTGGCAGCATTTAGCCTCCGCTCTAAGTGAAAAAAATGATGATGTTCGGCTTAATTAACGCGCGGTTATTCTGCTCGCGGTAATTTCACCAATGGACCCAATGGGGAATACCCATTACCACCCAACTCTTGATCCGGCGCTAATAGGATGGGCGCTAATGCAAACACATTTGGGCGGTATCCCAGTTGGGATACCGTCCGACACGTGATGAGGCCCACATGTAATTCTGTTAGTCTGCTCTGAGGCTGTTATCTAGGCTTTCATTCCCATTCCCATTCCCATTCATCAAAGCAAGGTAACACATGTTACCATGCTTTGATGATTTATTTGCATGCATGATGTGTGAATCATAAATTATGATGCACGCATCATTCACATACTGCTGCAGCGTGCAAAGTTGAGGGGCTGGGGCCGCTGCCGGGCTGGCGGCTGTCACTATGCTGCCACTCCAGGTGGATGCCCCCTGGAATTGCTGTGCAGTTGTAATAGTGATAAATATGTATTAGTGATAAACTACCAATTTTAGAGGCGAATAAGCATCCATTTCGGACTATGTAGTAATAGCATTTTTTTTTTCTGCCGTTGTCTCTGTTACGATCACCACAAGACATTCCATCTCGCTGTCCTCGGTCACTTGACAAAATCCTTGTGCCTAAAAGCTTCTGAACAGTGTATAAATATTTGACCATAGCACATCATGTGGCCATTGACTTCATTGTGCCACAATGAATGCTTTGTTGTAATGTGTCTATCTTTCCCATCTCCCTGGCATGCTGTTCAGGATGTCTGTTTGCATGTATGAGGTAATGAGTGCTCAGAGTATGGGATGTCCTGTGAGTGCGCTGCGTTCCCTATTTTGCCAACCTCTGAAGCCTGAAAGTAGATGCATGCAGGCATGACATGCGGCCAACTTTGCACCAGAAGTGCAGATGAACTTAACTGGTCTGCAGTTAAATCTCAGTTACCAGTTTAATGGTATCCACTACAGAATAATTGCTCATTTTACTATAGCCAATATGATAGCTCAGTGGGTTCAGCGCTCACTGCTGCAAAATGTGTGTGTTCTGCAGGTTCAAATCCCAGCAAGGCCATTTTAGCATTTCATCCTTCTTATGTTGATAAATGAGTACCAACACAGGCTGGGTGATATTGTATGCATATTTTTTCTATAAAAAAAGAGCTTAAGCGTTAGTGCTATACAATAGCATATTATCATTTGGCCTTGGATGTTTGCTTGCATTCACAGTAATTTGACAATATGGATCTATACACACAGATATTAACAATACCTATGGTGATCCATTCTTGTATGAAATGTATATCACATTAGTGAAATCATAACCATATTTTTCGTAGTGTACTTAGGAACAATGCTATTTGATGCCATTTCCTTTTTTGTCAAGGGGTGAAAGGTCATGTTTCATCGCTTCCCGGGATGTCATGTTGGGGAGGGGTCAAATGACATCACTTCCGGTGATGTCATCAGAGGTCAAGGGTCATGATGCAAGGTGTGGGCCTCTTTTTTGGGGCCTCTTTTTTGCGGCTAGGGGGGGGCACTTTTTTTTGGGTGTCTGGGCCTATTTCTTGTCCCGGTCTGACCCCGCCTGCAACCCTGCACTTCTACCCCAGGTCTCTCTCTCTTTATCTCTCTCTCTCTCTCTCTCTCTCTCTCTCTCTCGCTCGCTCTCTCATACCTTGTATCCCCAAAGGAACAAAACAAGCATCTGTGCGTTGATAGAGGAAGGAAAGGGTGTTGTAGAAACTCAGACATTAAATAACCTGCTAAGGCTTATGGGAGGTAAGAACGTAAGGTTCAGTGGAAGAGCAGTTAAAAGGTGAGCACTGCAGAGCCCCATTTCACCTTCCTTAGTTTGTTGGTTAGCAGGATGAGAAATGCCTCAAGCCTTACTCTAACATGCTCAGGTGCTATGTTCAGTGGCCTGCGGGACCTTTTGCCCATCGTGGCAGGGCAAGGCATTTGTCAGGCATTTGCAGGGGCCAGAGTCCCTGCTTATTTCGCCCAGACGTCTACCCTGCTGGAAATTTCGAGACATGATTCCTGAAAGTGTGTTTTTTGGGTCTTTCAAAAACCAAATACAAAAAAGGCACCAATGTTGGCATATATATTATAGCGCCAGGATACATTCCATGACAATCTTCATAAGAACAACAGAAAGTGTTTTCACCTGTAACGTTTGACTTCATGAACGTTCACCAAAATTGATAAGCCACTGATCCGGCCAGATCCGAGCACTTTACATCCAATTCGGTAAGGCTTTATGGAGTAAGAAAAGAACCAACACCCATTAGACATTACATATAATTCCCTTCTCTCCCCAGTCATCTCTTTTTTCGGCATTTCCCACCACTTCTACGCTGATGACACCCAACTCTTTCTTTCCTTCTCTTCTTTCACTTCTGACCTACACCTCACTCTTTCTTCCTGCCTCACGGCCATAAAAGATTGGATGTCATCTCACTTTCTTTCCGTCAATACTGACAAGACTGAGGTGCTTTTCTTCCCTCCTAACACTCTCTCCCCTTCGCCCCCTCCCTTCATCCACTTTCCACCTTCAACTTCCCCATATCTTCCCATGCCTGCAATCTCGGCCTCCACCTCGACTCCTCTCTCTCCTTCTCCAACCACATCTCACTAACCTCTCGTGCTTGTCGTCACCACCTCTATAACATCCGCAAGATCCGCCCCTCTCACATTCCATGCTTCCAAACTCCTAATCTCCTCCCTTATTTTCTCTGCCTCTTCTACTGCTCCTCTCTCCTCTTTGGACTCCCTTTCTCTCGCCTCATTCCCCTAAAATCCATCTACCTCTACTCAATCCATACTCTATGTCTCCTCGGCCCTCGAGACTCTATATCCTCCTCTCTCTCTCAACTTGACTGGCTTCCCTTCCTCTCACAACTGAAATTCCAATTCCTCTGTCTTGTCTTCAAATCTCTCCATGTCCTGGCGCCCCCCTACCTTTCCTTCAGCCTCTCATTTTACTCCCCCTCCCTCTCTCTCCGCTTAGCAAACCTCTACCTCCTCACTGTACCCCCAGCCCCAAGTGCCTTCTCACGCTTCCGCTCCTTCCAACACTTGGCCCCCTACACTGGAACTCCCTCCCACTCTCCATCCGATCCACCCCTACCTACTCATCCTTCCGCCACTCCCTCAAAGCCCTTCTTGTTCACTCCCCCCTGACTTCCTTTCCTTCCCTCCCCTCCTACCCTTGCCCCTCACTTCATTTCTGCCCATCCTCTCTCCTTCCCCTCTGACCTTAAATTGGTAACAAATACTACTTAGGGGCAATGTGCACACCAGATCACTCCCCCTTCCCTCCTTTCTCTCCCCTACCTCTAATTCTACACCGTAACTCCCTTCACCTACCCCTTCCTCTACCCTCCTCCCACCCTCTCCCCCCCTTGTAAATAGTTCTACTTATTGTTCTAACGACCTGTTCATGTTTGTAAATATGCTTCTCTCACTTTTGTACCTGTTGTTATATTGTAAAGCGCTTTGGCTTAAAGCGCTATATAAATTCAATAAACATAAACATAAACATATCTCCAAAATGGCTGATGCTGTTTTTCAGACAGTCAGAGCTCACCTACATTTACATTAAAACTGAAGTATGCCATAACACTTTTGAAATTATGGGCTCCCAAACTCTAGATATGCAAATTGTAAACACAAACGAAAATGTATTATTATTCCGAATTGCGCATCTGGACTGTAGTAACAGGTAAAACGCGCATGTAATGAAACACAATATGCACAGACAACACGCGGGGAGTAAACATTTGCACACAATATCGATACAGAATGTAACAGAATACTATTGCCACAGACAACACGTTTTGAGTGAATGCATGCACCCATAAGCCACAAGAAATACAAATGAGCACAATAGACAGAGACAGTACACACAGATAATACACGTGGAATGACTTGCACACATTATGTTACAGAAATATGTATAGGTTGGTAAGAGGGAGGATTGACTCTTAGCCCTCTCATGCCACCCCGACACCCCCCCACACACACTCCAACACTTCTCATTAAGTATCCCTCCGTCTATGTGTGTGCACTGACATAAGACAGGCATGGATCAACAGATCGCCTGATATGTGCAAAGAGTTGTATTGTGGTTCTTCACATTTGAGGTATAAGGAAAACAAATAACTCAGCAACCCCACCCTACTTTTCCTTCCCAGCGAGGTCCTCGTGGGCTCAACCCTTTGCCTTCCCTTAAAAGTTCCTTCAAACAAATTCTTCTGAAATAAATAACAATCCTGATAGAATGTTGTTCTCTCCAGAATGGTCAGGATGGGTTCTCTTTCCCCATTCCATTGAAAGGAAACAGAAGACGTGATACCTCCCACTTTGAAGCACAAGTGCACTGTCCGAAGGTTTTAGTTAAAAGAAAAGGCTCCCACTACCAAAGTACACCTTATAGGATTCACAGCTTTCTGGGCACATCCTCACCACTCAAAGTCACCAGGATTATTCAAAAGTCCTCTGATTTAGATTAGGCTGCTGGTGGGAGGTGACCACCTTCACTGTCCCAACAGCCTCTCTAGTTGTTATGATGTCTTTGTCACAAGCTGTAGAAATAAAGGAATACCTTCCTTTACTTTACTTAAGAACCAGTTGGGTTTTCTTATTCCAGGTCTTCAAAGAAAAGTTGGAAAGAGCCTGATCATCCCCCCTCCCCGCACCCCCGAATGGGTCTGGATTGCAGCTCTGTGCGGCAGCTCTCTACTCTTGTTCTGATCTTGGCTCGCCTTGATGCCATGCAACATGCTGATTCCTGCACCAACCATGGCTCTGATCCTTTTGGATCAGGGTCTCACCCCTATCTCTGCTACAGGCTTAGTGACCCCCCGTGTTCCTTATTATTCTTGCTAGCTAGGTCCTTTCTCTCGTTATTTGCTTCCCAACTTCAAATAGGTGTCTTCCTCCTAGCACCGCCAGGCACATATCTGTAAACCCCTCCAGTTTTATTTGCCCAACAACCTCCTGATGTCACTCTCCAAACCATGCCCCACTGTCTTTAGCTTACCACCTCCAGACATCCTATTTCAACCACCTCCTGATATTTATTTACTACCAACTTCTGTTTACCTTCTCCAGCCACCTCATGATATATATCGTCCCAACCCCCTCCCGGTCTCTTTACCCATCCACCTCCTGCTGCTTCTCTCCGACCACCTCTGTTTTTTCCCAACTCCCTTAGGAATTCTTTAACCAACCACCTACTGATGCCTTTCTCTTATTGTTGTTATTTCTTCTCCAACCACCTCCTGATGCTTCTCTCCTCCCACCCCCTGTTGTTATTCTCCTACAACCTCCTGATGTGTTGTCCCAACCACCTCATGATGTTTTTTCTCTGCCTCTAGACTCCAGCTACCCCCATTCTTCCATTCACACCCACACGGTCCTTCAACTATCTCTTTTCTCAATCACCAACTCACTCAAAACTCCTGGCACAACCTGCTCCTCAAAACACTCACATCTCCATTCCTGAGATGTTTCTTATATGCGTCAGGCCTGAAGCCGGCCTGCGTTTTAGTTCCCGCCGATATGTATTTGTACTATTATGGCTGTGTGTTTGGTTAGATTGTAACTGTTTTCCTGCACATTTTCCAGTGTGCAATTTAATGAGTGGTTGAACCAAGGCTTTAAGATTTGCCATCTTGGATTTGCTCTCTGCATGTATCCGCACATGTGCATGAACACCTGCGCAGTGGTGCCACCTCTGCAGCCCATCGTCCTCTAGCTCAGGGAAGTCCCAAGCCCCCTTGGTCAGACTAGATGTCTAATGCATAAAGCAAGGGACTTTGCCATAGAGCATACAAGCTGATCCAACAGGGACAGCATGTGCAGAGTAAATATATGCATCTGCCATTGGTGCAGAATGTAAACAAGCGCAATAGGCACCGACAATATGCACAGTCAACACACTGTGAGTGACTCTGCATTCACACCCACTCATACATCACATATATGCACCTCATGTAAACACACCCTAACACACTGTCCTGCCTCTCACACAATATAATGCAAACACACCCCAGCTCAATCCAGACATACACATGTAGAGGCAACGTTCGACATGCACACACATTATAGTGGTAAGGCACACAAGCTCGGAACACAAGCGTGGAATATACATAGGCACATCACACATAAACACAATAGGTACAGACAATATGCACATATTCTCTATATGCACCAGAGAAGCCAGGCAATACTCATTAAAATTGGCTCTGTAATGCACGTAGCCACGGAAAACATGCACGGAATAGACATTTGCACATCACACGTAAATATGGTATGCATCTCCAATATGCACATAATGTGCATGCACACATTTACATGCAATGCACAAATGCATCACATTCAAACTTCATGTAAGCACGGATTACATGCATTTGCACTTACACACTTGAAATACACACACTTGAAGTACGCACCATACACTCACAATACAGCACACCTTCAATATGGGCAGAAGGATATGCAAGCACAACATGCACATGCAATACGTAGGGATTGTAACTCTGCACATATAAATACATACTCTCAGAACCCACGCACAAAGCCAAACACACAAATAGTTTAAAAAAAACAATGAAATAAATGGAAAAACAAGTCTTTATTTTTAAATACTTAATGGGCCGTGGGTTGCTCACCAATGCTCCATGAACTTGACACATATCACTAGGAAACCGACCCTCGGGCAGGAGCAGGCACTTCTTAACTGTACGGATCAACACTGCAGCAAAGCCACCTCAAGGCCACCACCTTCTCTCGTTCAGATGCAACATATAATGGGGAGAACATGCTATTGTGATTGGTGCGAAGTGTCCGTGTAACGGAACATAACAAAGCATCCCTAAAAAGTGAGTGTGTCACATCCTGGGCCCAAAGTTGACGCATGCTGGACATGCCAATATTAAGGTACACACCTTCTGTCCAAATCAACTTAATACAAACCATGTCTCTCACACTACAAATGTAACGTTAACATTCACTAAACTATATCTTCACAACACCCACTTTAAATATTAGGTACCTATCCTCTATGCTCTAGTTAAATTGAGTCTTGGGAAGTAGAAATTTAGTATGAGTTAAGGTTTACATTGTAGTGTTATAGTTATTGATTGAAAATATGTGTCTTAAATTGATTAGATTGGAAATTATATGTCCATGTATGTTTGCAGCGGGTGTCTTGGCTGTGACGTGCTGCCATCTGCAAGGGTGTAAACGCCGTAGCCTTCTTGATTTCTATTAATTGGAATGATGAAGGCAATTCTGTTTCTTAATGAGAGGTCTGTTAATAAGAACCCCATTTCATAACTTCATGCCAAAATTATAGTGCCACTGTATGCCTTTTCTTAGATAGTCTCTTGGGCCTCTGAGCACCAGCCCTGCATTGGTACAGGGCAGGTTTAAAAGGCTTGCCTTACAGCAACTGGAACACAAAGCGACAGCAGGCAGACGTGGATTTTCAATTGTCTACACCGCTGATTCAAATTATAATAATTGTGTAACTTTGTCATTCTGGTGGCACATTAAACTGTATATATAATCCATGTCTGGTTGTTTCATGGTTGCTGCTAGGGTTACATAATTGTACAGCCAATGCAATTTGATATTATAACAGTGTCCACTTGGTGAGCAGGTTCAGCTATGACAGGGCAATGTGTATTAGCCATTTTGGCCTGGATATCCCCACAACTCCTATTTGGAACAATGTCCAGGAAGCTGCCTCTTTGATCTCCCAGATGAAGGCCAACAACTTCACCCCTGGGCACAGGAACCCTACCCAGGAGATATCCAGGGAATCAGTACCCCCAAGGCAGCACTGACATAGAAAATCCACACTCACAACAGGCTGATAACCACTGGAGTCCCTTTGGAATCAGTAGGCATGGGAAGGGAACAGAGTTAGAGTAGCCAGAGGAGAGAGGGGTGGGCTGAGAGAGCGATTCCACCTTCTTGATTTTTGCTAGGGCTCTCTACAACTTCCTACAGTCCCCATGTTCTGCAGACAAACCACACTGGGAATTGTGCCAGAAGTGCACTTGTTAAAACAGCTAGCTTGGATTGGACCTGTTGCAGCAGCCTTGCTTTGGACCAAACCCCTGTGACATTTTGCCTTTATAAGGAGAAGAAATCCTCTCCTTGGTTGTATCATCTCTGGACTTTCAAGACACATTTGGGAATATAGTCTATTCCAATGTCTTCTGCCAGAAAGGTGAAGAGAGAAGGCATCCAAGACAGAGGCAAGCTCTGCTCCCTAACCATCCCATGAAACAGTGGGGGGAGGAGGGACTGCTGAGGACCAAGGCCTTCTGCCTGTGTACTGGAATCTTGATCCTGCTCACTGGAGATGAAGGTCCCTCCATGAGTGCCATACAACTTCCTGGAGTGAAAGTGCAGAACTAAAGGACTCACTGTGTCTTGGAGACCCTATATTGGGCCTCCTACCAACACAGAGGTCCAGAAACAGTTTGGTTCATGCCCCAAGACATTTGGGAACGTGCTTGACTGTCCTTGGTACACTTGGAGCCCCTCCAGGACCGGCTGTGCTACTTCCGGCACTCTACACATCTTTGAAGTGCTGGCTGCCCTTCAAGCCATCCAGACACCTTCTCACCCAATTGAAGTGGACCGCCACCTCTCAAATCAATCGGTGGCTCAACTATGTGGAATCAACTGACTCAGGCACTGACATGACCTGCTATAAGCCATCGACTCGCCTTTCCCGTATGCCAACTTGACCCAGGAGAAGCTATCCTGAACCAATGCAAGACATTGACTCAATCGTCTCAAATGCTGACTTGATCCAGCAGAAGCCTGCACTTCTAACCAATTGATGCCAACTCGCTAGTGGGACCGCATTACTCGGAAACACCTCGACATTGGCTCACTCACAGTAAAAATGCCTAGAAGTCCAGTTTTATGTTGTTGGGCACTCAAGACAAGAACTAAAGATATTCTGAAGAGGCTCTAGCCCCTTGTCCAATTTAAGGTACCACAGTGATGTTTAGACCCAACTTTCTGCCTTATTGAACATATCTTTGAACATTGGCATCCCTGCTGATACCTTCTTGCCTGGGTACCCTTGCTTATCAACATTGGGTGCCCTTTCCTATCAGAAGTTTTCATTCCCTGTGTTTCTCTCACAAAGGTGGGTTTTTAGTGTTTCAATTAGTTGATTGCATTTAAGTTTTTCATGAAAGTCCCTAGTTTTATAGAACCTGGACTCATTATACTAACATTGTTTTGTTTGCGGCTGTTATCAGCTGACAACCCTACTGAAGACCTTTAGCCTGCCCACCTACAGCCCACATTACCAAAAGAGTGAAAGGAGGTACACGTTTCGAGCTATGCCTATTTCACCTTTATGATCGAGATCACTCCTGGTTTGATAGTATTGTGGTGCTGAGTAGGTGGTTTAACAGCAGGATTGTGTGAGAGCCCTCTACTGAGAATGAACATGGTTCAAACAACCTGTCATAAGGAATTTCATCCACTCAGGAGGGTCTACACCCATGTTTTTGCACACACTGACCCTTCACAGAGGAGAAATAATCATTTGCATATCAGTCTGTCCCACCCACAAGGTCAGTCCAGCACCGAAATGCTAGGCAATTCTCATATGAACTCTAGTACCATCAGCAAACCCAGACATGTGTTTCAGCCTTGTTTGGCATTATGAAATATGTAGGACTGGCTACATGAGATTGAGTTTCATGACAATTTGGTAATATTTATGTTGTATTGAATTATTGATGAAAGGGTCATGTGGAAAATGTTGATTATTGTATCAAGGCAGAGATATGATCGAGTGTGACTCTTTGGAATAAGAGATAGTACTATTTGAACATTAGTGAAAAGGTTTTAAATAAGGTTTTATATGGTAAATCACATAAAAGAGTCAGAATTATTAGACAATCTTCAAGATATTTTAATTGTTTACAACTGCATTAGTTAATCATACTATATAATGAAGGCCAGATGTATGTTTTTCTGAAGCTATTCTTCCTGCTATGCCTGTTATCACTGCTAGAGCGAGCTGTTGCCTTATGCATACAATACGACTACAAGTTTATCTTCCAGGCAAAGAAATGTGTATTTCAACAATGATAAAATACAATTAGCTGCAGAAAAGGCCCAAGACAGGGAGACCACTTTAACAGCATGCTTCAAGTTGCATACACTAAGAAAATATATACATTTAAAAAAAAACAGAAATTCATTTGATTAAGCACTATTTCTCTAACAAAATAAATAAAACTAATTATTTTCATTGTACTTATGTATTATGTAATTATTCATTGTAATATTTCTTGGTACGTATTATTATATCAATAATATTCTTCATGTACGTTTTTAACTTTATTTGACTTCAATTTACTTTATTTTATGATCTCATGTCTACTTTGAATCAAGCTGCACGTGATTTGTATTTCTCTGACATACCTCAACATTATATATTCGAGTCCAAAACCCATAAGTGGAATCCAAGGCAATGAGGATCAGATACAACAATTGGCTGTATGTACTATGTTGAACTTTCTACGGAATCTGTCAGTTTTTGTTTGAAGTTACTACCCCAAGTAAAAGGAGCAAGATCAGTTTCAATTCTACACTCCTGAAGGACATTGCAGGCAAATAAGATATAGGTTTAATTAGTATCCAGGATAAGCCATTCAAAAATAGAGGTAGATGTAGAAAGAAGTATAAAACAGCGAGTACAATCTTACCCGTGGACATCATAATATAGGACCTAACTTCAGGTCCAACAGTTGTGCCTGCTCAAGAGATAACGAATGTCATAAGTGCAGAACGACTAAGTCAAACCCCCAATTTATCTATGACTGTTCCCCAAGACCTTAAGACTTTGAAGAGCAACAAGAAAAAGTAAACAAAATCAGAAAACGAAACCTGGGACCAAGAATTGTTAATCTAGGAAATGTCTTCAAGCAATTCAGTTAAGTGCCATTATGGCTTAACAAAAAAACAATATAAAAAGAAGGGTAAAAAAGAAGGTGCCAAGAGAAACAAACTCACCTAGCCTTGAAAAGGAGGGGAGGGGGGCAATAATTTGAAAAGACATTGCTTCCTATAGAATCAGGAAGCAAGGAAGTTGTCAAGTGACTAGTCCTGGTTACCATCAGTTCTGTGTGGTACATAGGATGCTACAAAAATTACTAGACCATTCTAGCTATCTTCATTTACATTACTGTTGTGGAACTGTAGAGGATATAAAAATGCAATGTCCAATAAGACAACTTTTCCGTGCCTTGACACATTTTCTATATTAATGTTCGAGGAAACTTGCTTAGTTGAAACTCAGATTCCGTAGGGATATACAGTTTTCTGTAGACAGGCAAGGAAGGGGGATGTCGGCCGACCATCAGGAGGCCTAATGATAGCAGTCTCCAACAAATAACAATTTGTAGCAAAAGAGAGACATACTAAGTCACAATCATTACTAGCAGTAGAGCTAAAAGAAATTAGGGGGAGACACAATAGAATCTACTTTATTAATACATTTGTACTGGAATCTAGCAAAGTATGTACTGGGGACTGCATTACATGAATTCAGTCAAATCCTGTCTGATTGGTAGATGGATGGTATTGCTGATAATATAATTGAAGGGGGGATTTGAATTCCATAGGGCTCGATGTGACAATTTGTGGTTGTGATAACATGATGAGTTATAGTAAAATGGAAACAACTGAACAATGGCTTAGCCTGGGTACTGCTCCTGATGGAATCAAATCTAAAAAATATGAATGGCAGATTTAGGGACGGAGTATATTCAACTCTGACTTGGAGGAGAGGTAATTTTAATTCAGCTTCGACTATACATTTGCCTCAGAATCAGTGTTAAAAGATTCTGTTTCATTGGAGATCGAGTTCTCAGTACTGACCTATCACTCATGCCTTATACTCTCTCTAAATTGATGTTATGATCAATATGAAATAGTACCTCATTTGGCAGATTTGGAGTTGATTGCCAGCAAGAACATAGTGGCATAAAGTCCTTGAGAACGTAAAACAATTTACAGAAATGGTTAGTTGTAAAGCTTCCACAAAACCAAATAACCAGTTCTGACAAGATTGGAGTATTGACAACTATACAGAGTTTGTAAATGGAGCTTTTGATGCCCTTTTGTTGCATAGGAATTGGTGTCCTGTTAAATATGTTCATCATACTCCAGCTTTTGATGAAGAAATAATTAATAGGAAAATCGTCTTCAGAGCGGACTTGAGAAGAATTGAGAGCTGGGTGAGGCCCACAGATGACAGATGTTTTCACGCAAACAAAAGATTACACCAATCTTTTAAAAACTGGCTAAAATTACATAAACATGAGATGAATATGAGACATGCTCAAATCTTTGGTATCTAAGAGGAGTATTGATTTTTGGAGATGAATGAGGAACATAGAAAACTTTGGTAGGACATCCATTGTAGATCAAATACAAGAAGAAGTGTGGGTTCAAATGCTACATACGCCTGTCACCAACACTGTGGATTGGAAGGAGTTAAGGAGATGGGAAAGACATGTTACGAGTGAGGACATAGCATTTTTGATAGTGAAATCCAAAAATTCAAGGGCGGACGTCCGGCCAGCCCGAATGGTATGTCCATTCGCCTATTAAAAGAGTACCCCCACCCCCATGTGGGCAAAATGTTATTTAATCTATTTAGAGAGATAATTCGGAGAAACATATGACCTCAATCATAGCATAAATCCCACATACTTCCAATCAGCAAGAAAGGTGATAGGCTCAATACATTGAACTACTGCCCGATTGTACCACTTGATGTGTTAAGTGAGATCATGGCCGCTCTACTCTTGCAACATCTGGAAGAGTGGGCATCTTCGAGCGGGAGAATCAAAAAAATGGCAAATAGGATTTAGACAAGGGTTGTATACCCAATTAAATGGGTTGACCCTAGTCTTCCTTCATGGTAGGGCTGCAAAGAAAGGGAACACGTCTATATTACTGGCCTGTCTAGACCTAAGTGTTGCCTTCGATACCGTCAGTAGACCAGATTTATGGTTAAAGTTAGGGATTGTTAAAATGTATCATAATCCTGCATACAGAAACCAAGATCATGGTGAGATTGAACAAGTCGGGCCAGGTCACAAGAGAACTAGAAACATCAAGTAGCCTTAATCAAGGGTGTGTACTGTCACCGACTTCATTCAGCCTGTACCTATTGATCTCGATGAGGCATTTGAGGGCTGCAACTCTTTCCCTGTGAAATTTGGAACCTCAAGAATATTTCTGCTCACATATGCAGATGATATAATTCTACTAGAGTCTACCCAAGCTGGCCTCCAAAGTAACTTGATAGCTTTCAGCAATATGCAGAGATTAACCATCTAAAAGTGAATGCCAACAAATCTAAGATCATCACCTTTTCGAACGGGAAAAAGTTATGTAACTTTAAATGGACTTTGAGGGGACAATAGTAGAACATGTACCTTATCTGATGTATCTTGGTTTCTACATATGTGAGAAAAACAATGGTACTTCTTTTTGGGGAAGTCAGTAATATTAGTAGATCCCCGAGGGCTCAAATTAAGGTGATAAACAAATCATATTGTTGTTTCTTTTACTTGCCATTGTTAAATATTTGTAGAATGACAGTACTTCCAACCTTAACATATGATATGGAACTAACTCTCCCCAAGAGGTGGCACGGTTTGAATAGACTGGAGGGATTTCTTTGGAAGCAAACTTTATCTCTTCCAAATTCTGTCCCTCTTCTATGAGAATTGTTTGGCTTGAATTTGCCGAAATCTTATATCTGGTGGAAGGTGTTCCAACTGAAGAGTAAGATTCTGTTACAGAGGGGGAACTCGTTATTTGAATATCTGGACATAGCATGTAAGGCAAACTCGGTAGTGGAGGTATCAGCATTTATGAATAGGGGTTTGGACCACCTTAATGAAAGTACCTCAAGTGGAAATGAATTGCTTAAATCTCCCCAATTGACAAAAAAGAAAATGTTTAATTATGATTGGGGCCAAACCAATTTGGAAGTTTGAACGTACCCATTTCTAAAAGATGTAGCATTGACTCACAGTAAAAGGGAGAACTTGAGGCCATTTATTTGTAAATTTCCTAACCCAAGACTTCGCACAATACTACCAATACTACTTTGCTTCTTTATAAATTTAATTCCAGCTTTATGTATTATTGAGCCTAGAATGGGACTGTCTGATGACAAGAGGTCGTGTGGATTCTCTGATGAGCGATTATGCGAATCAGTGAAACACTTACTGGTTTATTGTGCAGGAATGTGGAAAGTTTGGACTGTCAACTCCCCCCTTGGAAGTGATTTTTTTCAGGAATAGACTCTTAACGTCAGATCAACTCCCTTTTTCCCTGATGTTGGGGAAAGCCTTGCTGGAATTGCAGCACTTTATAACAAAAGAAAATGTCAAAACATTTGGAGAAATAAAAATAGAGTTTTGTCATCTTATTTTGAATGCGAACAACAAATGTATTCAATATATTTGATTGTGTAATGCAGTATGTAACGATATATATGCATAATTGTCTTCTCTTTTTTCTTTGCTGGTTCATTTTTTGTTGTCTTTTTCTTTCTCTTTTATTGAAAAAAAATCAGCAAAAGGTTTGTTAAAAAAATAAATTGTAAAATTCAAAACTCCCCTTTGAATTCAGAATATTTAAACTTTGTTCCCTAAAAGAGAAAGACAACGGGCCTCATTAGAAGTCTGGTGGTATCCCACCAGTAAATCTGGTGGGATACCACCAGACGGCATTACCGTTACGGACACTTGGTCTGCCGGAATTAGCAGCAGCTTTCAAGTGCCCGTAACTACTGGAATGCCCCATTACATGGAGCCCCATAGGACTTCATAGGGGGTGGGTGGGTATTACTGGCACGTTAATAGAACACTGAAAAACATGTAATGAGGGCCAGTCATTCCCATGTTGGATATTGGGTCTAGCCAGGGAGTTGAAAGGGCTCACTGGGAGTACCAACACTTGGATTAGAGGTATCCTCAAGGGGTGATCCTACTTCCATGAAGATGAAGCTCACTGGTGTCAGAGAGTGTGCTTCTCTGATTGTCAAGTACCTTAGTGCAGGAACCCAGTGTGAGTAGTCTGGGAATCCCCTGTAAACCTCCTCTGGGACCAACATCTAGTAGCATGGGGTGGCCCGTGGCCCCTTGGATCCCTCCTCTGTCGGTCTCCACGATTAGGTATCGACTTTGCCTCATAGCCCAACAAATGGTTATGTTGGTATGCCAGAAGTGAGCACCATAAACTAGTGGTTAACAATATCCCAAAGGGTGAATAAATAAGACCACAATGAAATTGCACTGACTGCACCGTTTATGGACAAGAGAACCCGATGTATGCACTAAAAAGCAATTGAAAGGACACATCTTACAACATTTGAGGTATCAAAACAATGACGCTAGCTAGACAATGGCAGCGCATTGTACAAAAGAACAACAGGACCACAAATGTAATTTACTTCAATTCATTTTTTTTTTTATCTCCTAAAGGAGGAGACGAGGTAAAACAATTAAAGCAATCTAATTGCTGCTGGACATGCAAAATGAGAAACTCCTCAGAAGATCTAAATGTGGACTCAAAGAAGAATGGCTTTCAATAAGAGTTGTCATTTGGGGAGGAGCAGGGGCGCTGACCAATCAGGAGGAGCGATACCTAGGTGTAAACAAGCACTGACGCCACATTACTATATGTCTGTTAATAGTCTTCTGTTCATAATGAGCTAAATTTAATTCAATCATAATTGCAAATGTTTGCAATTAATTTTCCTGAATTGCAGTTTGGATCAATTATATACTAGCGATAAGTTAACTTACTAAATACAAACGTGTTGCTTTGAAGGAAAATAGCTGTTCTAGTATTATTTACATTTTATGAATGACAACATAAAAATAAATCCAAAATGGCCCATAGTTTGGGCATGCACCACAGTTGATTTTACATAGTCCTTTCTCTGTCTCCATATCTCTCTCTCACCCTCCCCCCTCTCTCCCTCTCTTCAGTAACTAGCAAGTAGTGCATGCTTACTGTGATGATAGTAGCCATCGATCCAGTTTTTATAACTGCCGCTGAAGTTCTCTGCAATGTTGCATTTTTCTAACAGCAGTTCATATTGGGCTTGAATTAAAAAGCGTTTTTCAATGGGATTTTCCCATTACAAAAACGCTTTTATGAATCAGACCCATACCTGCACGTTGTCTATCATTTAAAGAGCGCCATCTGGTTGAGGGGCCATTTTCTTCAATATGACACACAGCACCTCCATGTCCCTTACCTTATCGCAGCACTTACCTTTTAGAGCTTGTCGCTACAGGAACTCATCTTTTCCTAAGTGTTGTACGTGGACAAAAGGGACACTGCCACTTTAAGAGCAGCTACGAAGAAAGAGCGGGAAGAAAGAGGAAAGGGAGGGGGCTGGAGGGGAGAGCAGCAGTTGGTGTTTGGGAGTGAATAAAGACAGTTCACAGCAGCAGTGGCTCCGTGTCATTCTTGAGGTCTGTGTATGAGCGAATGATCGGAGTACAACACTAAGCATTTTGTCTTTTGGCTCCACCCCCTACACTAGAGATATAACCTCCTATTTACCCATCATCCTCATTTTCTTTACTTATTCTGGTTCAGGAAACACTTACATGGTATCCCAGGATTCCTTCCTGTATGAGTTACGGGGGCAAAAGTTCCGGCCCCTCCCCTACTCTTCTCTCCCTGCAGGGCTCGGTGCAGAAGCAAGCTGGAGGATGCCTGCTATTCCCCTGCAGGGCAAGGGTTCCGGGTAGAAGTTGCACGCAGAGTGGGTGGTTGGAAGATTCTTCCTACTCAGGCCTGCAGATGTTGTCACCATGATGCCAGGCCGCAGGATCCCCAGAAGGGTGGAAGGATCTGGCAATATGGCACGCCCCAGACAGTGGTTAACCTTGTGTTGGTCATCTCTCCCGGTACAGGTTCCTGTACCGGGGAGGCAGTTAAGGAGGAAGGCGTGTCTCTGGGGAACGGGAGGCTGCTCCTCCATTTTTGCAGGCAAGATTGAAGTCCAGGCACAATTTTCCTTGGTATAGGGACTCCGTGCTGGCGTTGATAAAGCATAATAAAAATAAAAAAATAGATGAAGGAACTTTTTAAGTTGCACACCTTCCGGGGAGGGTTGCTAGGCAATCTTCCAGTGGGTAGAAGCACAGCACCATGAGTAAGCAATCCGAGAAGGGGAAGCATCTGAGGTGACTGAAGAATTCTCCTCCAAAGGCAGACCTCACAAGAGAAAAAAGGCCCAGAATACGTAGAAGAGAAAGAGAGTCTCCAAACAGGAATGAAAGGACTTCCTGGTAGAGATACTGGAGGAACAGAGGGCATCCACAACAAAGGGAAGGGGGAAAAGGAAAACGCCCTCTCTCCTTCAACCTCTTCTTCCTCCTCCTCTTGCCCCACTTCTCCATTCTCCTCTTCACCTACTTCTATGTCCTCCCAAGAAGAAGGGGCCACAGGAAGGTATCTGGATAGGAATGATGTGGACCTCGTCTTACAACATATACATGAAATCATGGGCTTCTCACAGCAGCCAAATTCTCCTTTATCGATTGACGGCAAGCTAAGACAGTATTAGCATATCCCAAAGACAGGCCTTCCTATGATTCCAGCCATCTAGAATAAGATTTTAAGAAAATGGAAGGACTTGGAATGTATCGCCATACCCAGGTTCATGGCTACACTGTACCCTCTTAAAGGAGAAGAGGACAAACTACCAGTCAGCATTGAGGTTGATGAGATCCTCGCTAGCCTGGTAGGCAGGTCTGCAATGTCTGCAGAAGTGGCAGCAATCAGAGACTGAGTTGAAAAAAAGGTTGGCGGTGCCCGGAAAGAATCCTACTCAGGACCCAGATCGCCCTAAGGGCAAATACTTCTGGATTTTATGCCGTAGAAACAGTGCTGACGGTATTCTGAGAGCTGAAGAAACCTTTCAACGATGGGTCTGACTGCATCACCATCCTGTCTGCAATGCAGAAACAGGTGCACTTTATGTTGGACCTGTTCTATGATGGTGTGAGGGGTACAGCGATGACCAAAGGCTCCACAGTTTCTGGACATTGTCACATTCATCTGCAAGATTGGGATCCAGAAGGATTCCAAACAGCCATAGCTATGAAGCTACCTTTTGAAGGAGCCAAATGATTTGGGGACTTGCTAGAAGAGAAAGTGCATATCATATTCAAGGCAGACAAGCACATGGACAAATTAAGAAAGAATAGTACCTCAGACAAGACTCGACAGGTTTTCAAGAAGACCCCTGAATCAAGAGGAGTTTATAAGAGACTTAGATTTCAGAGGGCCTTCAGTAAGACGAGGTCTGCTTCTAAGAGTCAGAAGCCGTGACCGTTACAAATGGCCAGTCAGAGGGAGACTGGTTAATTTTCAAGGTGTGGCACCAGTTATTCTCAGACGTCTGGGCCAAGAAGACAATGCAGCTGGGCTATCGGATTGCATTCTTATTCCTTCTCTAGCTCTCACAAATAGTTCAAACCTCAGTATCAAGAGACATAGCAAAGAAAACTGCCATGCGATTGGTAATCAAGGAATTGCTGGCGAAGAAGCCGGTCATCAAAGTCTCGAAGTCACAGAAGGGATGCAGCTCCTGCTCGCAGATGATCCTTCTCCCAAACCCCAATGGCACATATCATCTCACCATAGGGCTGAACGTTCTAAAAGAGTTTGTCAGGTGTAACAAATCCACTTCCGGGGTACCCGTTGTCCATGGGTGAATATTCATTTCTAAACCATCAATCAGCTCCACACCTCTAATAAACCAGAAGGGATCCGAACAGATTGGAATAACACGTAAATCATAAACCTCCTTGTCCAATTTTAGTTATATGGACAGAACGGCAGGCTTATCTTGGAAAGTTTGTGGATCGGTGGTCAGTTACAACACAGCAAAAATACAATTATTACCCATTGATAAAAATGACTGTCCAGCCAAGCTTGTATCAAAAATATCTAGTTTATTCATATCACAACAGACAGTTCTGGCAACACTACAAAATACAACCCACGCTGTAAAGGAATGCAGAGGACAGACAGTTTCAAAGAAAGAAAAGGGATGCACTCTGGATACTGAGAGGAGGGTAGTCAGTATGGTTAATAATCACAACAGTTTATGGTTACTTGGTTTCAGCATTAAGGGAGCAATGGGTCTTAAAATGTCTCTAGGGGCCTTCTGGGAAGTACCAGGGGGACAGAAACACAATGTACCTTGTGCTGTAGGTGTTCTTGGTGCTCGACGGGGTCGAGTCGGCTTCAGGGAACTTTGCAGGCTTTTGTGACAGAGCTCAAGATGGGAGTTAGCTGCGGGCGGCAAGACGATTCGGTGAGCAAAGCTGGAAGAACGGCTGCAGGCTGGCATACACAGTGGCTCGGTTCAGGAATTGTTGTCAGTGATCAGTGGTTCTGAAGCACTGGTCAAGACATCTCAGATGTTTTTAAGTGACTGCTGCTCGACAATGGTCAATGTTGCAGTTGGTTGGAGCTCGAAAAACCCGGCTTGCTCGAAAATGTCCTTTAAGATGTACAGCGGTAGATGCTTTTCAAGGCACTTCTCCCAGGGGGCTTGTGTTCCCATCTTCAATGGGCTTGTATCATCCATTAAGGCGGATGGCCCAAGACTAAGGAGTGTGTTTCAGGCAGCTGCCTTGTCCTTGATTTCGGATTCAGAGACCGTCTGGCACTTCCTACCTCCGGAGCTTGCTTGCAGAGCCTAGCAGGGCAAGCTGTGTGCTGGCTGGGTACCGGTTCCGGAACGTCTAGGGGGGGCCGCTGGATTCAGTATATCCTTCTGTTTCCTGGGAGATATTTTGGGGCGAGATCTTGCTTCCTTCTTTGGAGGTCCTGGCCTTCCTTCACTGGTGGAAGATGTAAGGCAGACTGTACCTTTAGCCAGGATCCAAAGATGAGGTCTTCTTTCTTCTCCTTGCAAAGTCTTCAGATGATTTGCCAAAAGAGGGGTTCAGCCCTCTTTTAAAGCCAAGTGGGCCACAGTGATTGGTGTAGGCTAGCCTACCACAATGAACCTATCCTGGAGTCCCTACCAACAATCTCCTGTATGCATGAGGTCATAACCAGAGTGCTTTGCAACAGGAAAGTAAAGGGGTGAAACCTTGTGATACTAAGTCCCAGTCATCCTCCTGTCTGTTACGGATCAAAGAGTCTCTCTGGTTAATGGATCTCTCTGTGGTTTCTGATTAAAGTGGCAGGTCTCCCTTGAAGCTGCAGCGTGACCAGACTCTTTTGCTCCTGCAACCCACATTTTTGTACCTTTTGAATGGGGTCCCCCTTGACTTTCATCGTTACTGAGGGCAGGAGCTGGCTTCAGGTTGACACAGTTGCATATGAAAAGTTAATGGGGTTTCCTGTCTCCTTTGTTAACCTCTGCATCCAGGCCCCATGTGCGCCTGTTTGAATTACCATCTAATCGGTATGCCATACGCTGCCACAAGCTGCAGCGCCCAACAAAAGAGCAGGGCGGGTCCATGGAGCCTTTGTTAGTTAATCAGGCTGGCCATGGCAGGGCGAAGGTTGAACCTACCCGTTTCTGGAGATGACATAGTGTACTCCTGGCTGTCATATCCCCATTAAATATAACAGGATGGACTGTTCCTGTAGGCTATGTCCACCCAAAGTACATTGGTCTCTGTGTTTGTCGTCGTATGAACATAGGAAAATGTGTGTGGATTAGCCCCACACATTTTCCTGAGGTTGGTCGACCAACATTCAATTTAATTAAACATTTCACAAAAGTCCAGGTGAGCACAAACACACCGCATGGTTGGTTGTATTCCTCACATCAGGGCTCCTGCTTTCAAGATGGAGACATTATACAAAATCATCCTGGCTATTCAGAAAGGGGACTGGAGGACATACCTCTGTCTTCAGAATGTGTATTAACACATTCCAATTCTCAGGATCCACCAGAAATACCCGAGGTTCATGATGGGATTGAACCATTACCCGTTCGGAGTCCTACCATTCAATCAGCCCTCAGGGTCTTTACCAAGCTCTTGGCCACCATAGGAGCCACACACCATCTAGAGGAAAATCCAGGTCTACCCCTATCTAGATGATTGATTGGTCAAAGCACCATTGAGGACATTGATGATTCGACATCTACATAGAGTTCTCTAACCCTGTCCAAATAGGGGTTTCTGATAAAGAAGGACAAATCACACCCAGTCCTGACAAGAGACCTACAAGTTATAGGAGCACAGTTCTGAAGGGAAAGCTTGCCTCCCACGGACAGAGCACTCAGGTTGATTCCCCTTCTCATGGCAGTATTAAAAAGGAACAGTGTATCGGCCAGGATACTGCTGACACTTGAGACAACCTAGTTCACCAGGAAAGTGGACACACCAGGATCTTCACGGTTCCTCCAACGGGAAGGAACTAGTAGTGAGTGGAAGACTCTTAAGGGTCTTCCAAGAGGTTGTGAGAAATTGATCAGTGATAATAATGACAGAAAATTCCATAGCCTTGTCCTACATAAACCATCAGGGGGACAAAAAGGTGAAGAGCTTACATCTCTTAGCTACAAAATATATCTATGAGTAGAAAAAAACCTGATATCACAGGAGGCAGTTCACAGACAGGGTGTGGGAAACGGGACTGCGGACAGACTCAGCAGACAGTTCCCGGGGATGAGTGAAATACCATTGAAGAGTCAGGTCTTTTTAGAGACCTGTAAGAGATTTGGGACCACTTGGTTAGACCTTTACACCTCCCCTCAGAATTCCCAGACACCCACATTTCATTTCACAGTTCCACTTTCCAGGAGCCTGTTGGGTGGATGCAATGTTGTCATATTGACCCGGGAGTTACTCGACTCCTTCCCCTCTATTTCTCTCATAGCAAGAGTGCTCCGGAGGATCAAAGACAGCAAGGCGCCTGTAATCTTGGTATTCCCCTTCTGGCCCAGATGGGGATGGTTTCCGGCCCGATGGAGATGCAATTGTCACCAAGGTATAATCCCCAAATGGCCATCCCCCTTTAGGGATCCCCAGATCCTCAGCAATTGCCATCTAATTCAATGGTGGGTATGGAAGTTGAGAAGAGGGGTCTCCAACATCTAGGCTTATCAGATCAAGTGGCCGGACTCTGCACTGGGCCAGTTGATCTTCCATCCACAAGGCATCCAATCAACACTGGGCATTTTGAGGCCTGTTGCGGGAGGAACATTCTTCCAGCATTGAAGTGCATGCTCCCAGACATCCTCCATTTTCTACAGGAGGGTATTAAATGGGATTGGGCGTCTCTTCCCTGGAGACAGAATGGTCTGCCATTAAGGCATTTAGTGAACATTGGTCCGCAAAGGCTGAGGGAGATATTTTACTATCGAAATTCCTTAAGAGGTTTACCATTTCAAGATCTATGACTTGGGGGATCCTCCTTGGGACCTACCCATGGTACTGGAGAGGCCACGGAAAGTACCCTTTGAACCCCTAAAGTCACTTGATTTACAACTGATTACCCTTATGGTCACCTTCCTAATTGCCATCACTTCAGCCTGATGATTAGGGACAATCAGTACTTTACTCTGCCTTCCTACATTCCTGAGAGTTAGGGAGGACGAGATTGTCCTCAAGTGTGAGCTCATATTTCTCCCCAAGGTGGTGTCCAAATGTATTATATCCTAGGAGGGTGTGCTCCCAGCCTTTTTCCCGAACGCTCCCTCTCAAGAGGAACTAGATTGGCATTGCCTGGATGTCAGTAGGGCTGTCCTACAGTATCTCTGATGCACCGACTGCTTCAGACCGGCTGATAGCTTTCTGGTGACCATTGGGCCTGGTCCTGCTGCCAAAAGGCCTCCAAAGTGACTATTAGAAGGTGCATTAAGGAGGTCATTTTGATGCCTACTGTCTGAAGTGTTCACAGCAAGGGGTCCAATCCAGGGAAGATCTTCTAGGGATGTGGCTTTTTCTTTGACCAGCGCTCTGGGGTCAGCTCTTCAGGAAATCTGTAGAGAAGCCACTTGGGCTAGTCCCAATGCCTTCATTCGACATTACACTCTCAATGTGGATGATTCTGGGTTCACTTTGTTTGGTGTGGGTGTGCTAAATTCATGAACTCACTAATGAAAGGATGGGTTTGCTGGAGTTTTGTTTGAATAAAATTTGGTGAATGGTGCCCTTCAAGCAGACTGTGTCATAGTGGTTTGTTGTGTACCCCTTCCCAATAGATGTTGCTGTTGGAATTCTCAAAAGGAAATACTGTGGCATGGAATAGGCACATGGAGGTAATGGTCGGATTACTTAACAGTAACTTAATTACTCCTAGTCCTCGACACAGTACCGACATCCTTCCCAACCCTCCCAGGTGTTGAAGGTGGTACATCACTCGGATGATACGGATGATTCAGCTATGATGCTGAAAATGATGGGTAAGTAGAAGGTTATACCTCTAGTCTAAGGGCAGAGCCAAAAAGAGAAAAAGCTGAGGAAAAGGAGAGTTCATGAGGAGACAAGCTCTCAAAGATAAGTACTACCACGAGGAAGAGTAAGACTAGGAGTAATGAAGATCACCAGTAAGTAATCCTACCATTACCATTTACAAAATGGTGCCTAGATGAGGCATGCATTACAGTCAGCCTTGCATTCTCTATTCACTCTTTAGTAACAGATCAGTTAGGAAGTAATCTTGATCAAGATGGCAGCTGCTTCCATTAGATGTCTATTGCGGTCACGTGACAGCATGACTTCGCATTCATCATTTCTGTCTACTCAGCTCGGATGTAGTGATAGGATGAGTTGAAACCTCATGATTTCCAGAGCTCATTTGTGTAGAAGAATGATGCGCATGAATGAAAGGAAACCACCCTAAGTATTGCCGGGATCTGATAGCATGCCCGCGTCTCATCTGCTAGAGATGCATACTAAATGACAGGCTATTAGGGCCAGGATATGCTCGAGGAGAGGAGCGGGTAGTGGGGTCGCTGCTGCCGACTGTGCAAAATTATAGTTGAAACTCCGCCACAAATGTATGCTGCACGCTCGGCAACAATGAAGTTTAGAGAACAGACGTTGAACCGCTATGTTAATAAAATATAATACCAGGAGTCGAATGACTTTTGGCAGGTTATCGTGTTAGGCACCCAAATTTCACTGATCATCTCAGTGCTACGCTTCTAGAACAGAGTAATCGCTGTATGGAAATGAAAATAATGAGTAAATGAAATTATATTATTTGAAGGTGTAGACATGCCAACTCTTGCTTTCATTGATTATGATGAAATCTACTTAAGATTGTTTTTTTCTTCTTTATCTTACCTGGAATGAGATACCGCTTTTTTTTTGTCTAAGTCCTAATGCAGTTGGAGAGTATGTTGAATGGATAAGAATGAATGCTTTTCTAATGTATAACAATGTATAATTATGTAAAAATGAAAAGCTTATTTTTTTGTAATTTATTTATTTACAAGCTTGTCGGAGCCCCTCTACTGAAGACGAACATGGTTCAAATAACCTGTTCTATGGAATTTATTCCTCTTAGGAGGGTTTATACCCACATTTTACCTCACTGTAACCTTTACAGAGAAGACATTTACATGTGCATATCTGTTCCTACCCACTTAGGAAGCACTGCACTAAAATGCTGGCCAATTCTCCTCTGAACAAAAGTATCATCACCAGCCCCAGACAGGTGTTTTGGCTTTGTTGGGCCTCCTCAGTGAGGTGAAGCTGAACCTCTCTAAAGCACAGTAAGAAAGGGGTCCTTTCTGGATTACCATTAGTTATTTTGGATGAAACCTCAAGCATTACAAAATTTACAAGAGTGTGGGAGTCCCCCTACTGAGGACGAAGATGGTTCCAATAACCTATGGAATGTCTTCTGCCCAGGACTGTCTGCAACCACGTTTTAGCTCACTGTACACCCTGTAAAGAGGAGAACTACCTATTTGCATATTAGTCTGGTCCCACCCACATGGGGTCGTACAGCAAGATGATGGGGACAAGATGAATAGAATCACTCAGACGCCAATCAGCTCTATGGCTGTCAATGGCAGTAGTCGAAACAGCCTGACCAAATGTAAACACCCCTGTAGGAGTAATCACACTGCCTCCATCACAGGACAAATCACCTGATATGGGTTGTCTAGGACATGTGCCATCAGAGACGATGGCACATCGTCATGTGCACACGTTGGACAGTCATCATAAAGTAGAGGAGTATTGAAGCCATACAACGCCATGCCACTCCCCATCCATGGATTGACCATGTACACAGTCCCCATCAGTGCCTCCTCCCCACCAACATGGGAACAAAGAACACGCACAAGAATAAATGCACACCCACACACACCTTATGCTCTATAATGCAAAAAAAACTTTAATGGTGGACATGAAGAAACAAAGGCAAGATGGGAAATTAAGTGAGGGATTGGTGGTTAGAGACGTGGAGATGAATAACATTTTGAAGAAACCTAACATATTATGCAGATATATGAATGGAACAATATATACAACTAAAATATTTAGACTTGTAGTCAGGGGTCAAAATAAGACATACAAATGTTACCAGCACAAACACAGGGAACAGATGTTTGATGGACGAATTAGGAAACATCAAAACATAATTACAACACACCCTCTGACTCCTCGCCATCATTGTCTCACCCCACGAACACCGCCTTGTTTTCTTCCTTCACCTCAGAAAGTAGGGCCACTTCTTTGACAGGGTTGACGAGGAGGAGAATGAGGCACCCACCATCGTTGCCCGCAGGACCTTCCTGGTGGAAGGGGGAGTCAAAGGGAGCAAGAGTGCAGGGGAAGTGTGAGGTGAAGGGACTGTTGGTGGAATCAACAAATGTTGCTGAATGCCACGAACAGCTGCTTTCATCTGCCACAACTCGCCTTACCCCTGCAATCTCCTCCCTGAGACCCCTCACTCCTCCCTCACAGCCTCAGACTCTCTCTCTCCTGCTTCCCTCACCACCCTTGCAACCTACTTCAAGCCAACCCTGATGGCCTAGTTGGTTGCCCGCAGGAACCACTGCAACTGTTGGTAGAAATCCTGACTGTCACCTCCAGGCGGTGGGACCTGTGCCTGGTGGCATTAGGTTGGTCCCCCGAAGGTGGCGTGACTGCGGTTGCTGGGGTGGGCACGGTTGCCTGCATAGGTGGTTGACCTATGGCTAGTACAGGTGGTCCGGGTGGTGGAATGTGCTGTTATGGCCCCTCTCCTGCAGATTTTTCCAAACCCAAAGTAGGACCCTTGCAGGGCAAGAGATGGGGAACACTCCCTGTGCACCAGTGCTGGCCCAACATCCAGAAGGGAGGCAAGACTTACAAGGGAACAAGGCAGCAATATGGCTCAGGATGGGGAGCTGGCCTCCTGCAACTGGCCAGGGGCGAGGGACACTGGGAGGGAGGCAGGTGGAGCATGTGGAGGCACATGAGCCACAGCAGACAAAGCTACAGCAGTACCTTGGGGCCTTCATGGCCCTGTAGACTGTGCTTGCAGCCGCTCCGGTGCCTCCACATGCTCTACCTGACCCAGCACCCCAGCACCTCCCCCATTCTCTGTCTGAACCTCCTGTGAGCAGTTGCAGGTCTGGCATGCCTTCACGGGTTACACAGGCATCATCTTGGGCCATCGGTTCACTAGGAATGGAGGCCTCAAGAGAGTAGAATGGAACACATCAAGCAATGCACACAGCATGAGACACATCACTGACATTTGACTGACACATGCTGCCTACAGATGCAACAGACACAGCAGACATTTGCAATTTGAGATCCCACGGCAACTCTCTCTGGTGATACAGATGTAGAAATCATGCACGAGGCAAACACATTCAGAGAATGCTGGACATTACCAACAACAAACATCTGTCTGTAAGGAACGACCGTAGGGCGATGCCCGTCATTCCAGGACACACATGTCCCTCCCTCTGAAACCTCGGCCATGTCCATCTATTCTTTGTGCAGGTGTTCATCAGTACCCATCTGAACCGTGTGGAACATCTATGCCGCTCCTCAAGACGATGGCACATCACTATTGACCCAAGATGTGTCAACGCAGCTGAATAAGTGTCGTGTCCTGGGGCCTAGTGGGTCAGGTCTAATGCCATGGTGAATTTATTACGCTGCACCCCAAATGGACAACTCACTGCACATGTCTGATATCATGTGACATGCACTTTCAACACGCCATATGCACACACGGGCATTAATGCTTGTGAGCAGACATGGACACATTCAGCGTATTGGGACGGACGGATATGGGCCACAGTTCAGGGCATGGCAAGCCATTTGTTATGGGCAAGTACGTCTGCAGTGACAGTGGACTGTGCCAGTCACCGTGCACGTATCACTGACATGCCACATTTCCGTGCATGCCAACCCAGACATGTACATGCACCTTGAGTCCACCCAAGCACTGATTGTAGGCCAAGGCATGTCCGCATCTGGCAATGCTGCCAAGATTTACTACCATTCAAATTACCTGTACTCCCTGGACACATGCAGGCCATCTGCTACAGTACCAATGTACCCACTGTCAGTGAAGGGAACCCTGCTCACCAAAATTCTAAGATGTATGCACACATATTGTGAACACACATTACGCCTGTTCACCAGCACCAAACCCTCCCCGTATGATGGGCACAATGCAGTGCCATGCTATGAGCATCAGCTCTATGCTGTCCTGGAGGACTAGCCATAGCAGACTTACTATCCATGGGCTGCAGCCTTCTGGTGTGCATGACCCTCCGGTAGTCCTCCAGGCTGATATTGTGGAGTAACCAGAGTTCTAGAGGGCTAAGGCAGGTCCTCAGCATGGGCTTTGATGGATCTTCTGGCCCCACCTCAAGGAACGTCCTGGTCTTCTTGGCAGTGACCTTCTTCACCTCCTTGGCGTTGCACTGGTAGACCTCAAGCGAGCTGATATGCTTCACTGTCCTGGCCCAGGACTTGGCCCGTGCTGTCACCTAAGTGTGCATCGAGCTGCAGCTGCTGAGGTGCTCATACTTACTGAGCACCTCTGCCCCTAGGAGCTCCATCTCCTGTTGGGTGAATTTGGGATTCTGCAACCCAGGGGATGAAGAGGAGTCATTCCTGGCAGGTGGAAAGTTGCCTTGTGGTGCAGTGGGGGTCGTGGTGGCTGGTGCCATCTGCTCAGTGGGAGAAGGCATTGATGGCAGTGAGGCAGGACCCCCCCTCCTCCCTATGTGGCTTCAGTACCCACATGACTGGAGCTTCCCCTCCTCCCCTTCTTCATCGTCTGGAGTCGGGGCACTTCATGAGCTAGAGGGTTGTGTTATTGTATATGGCTAAAACAAATATCAACCTTCTACAAAAATAAAGTACATTGATTACATGTATATATTAAAACCCTGCCATTAAAATTAAAACAAATTAATTCTATGTTTTCTCGAAATTCAACCTTAAATGTCCACATTATTTCCCACATAATTCATAACACTGCGATTTCAACATTGCAATGGTTAAAGTATAAAAGTTGACTGTGATTAATTCGTCCTTCTGAAAGCTAACACTGAGCTAGGTGTTTAGACAACTCATACCCTGGTCAGCAGCTCTACCCCCCACAATCCAAAATATGAAGACTTTTAAGAAAACCCAGTACAGCCGCAGCTACAGAGGTGGGATACCCTCCCAACAGACGTTGCCACCTATTTTCATTATCAATGAACTCCAAGCTGTAAATCGAAAGTCTAAAATATAAAGTGTGTTTATAGTACAATGCAAGACCAAATAATGTCAAATGTTTCAGACTTTCACTCACGTTCTTACTACAGCAAAAGTGAAAAAACGCAAGAGCCTTAGGAAGCAACCCTCTTCAAGTTTAAATTTCTCTGGTTGGGAAAAGGTTAACCCTAAATCTCATAAACTCTTTGCGTGCACAATTTTTGGGAAAAAGCTTCCAATATGTTGCCAATATGCCCAATTTTGTATGCTCCAATTACTAATGTGCTAATAACTCATATTTATGAAAAGTCTCTATGGTGTAACTGCAGTCGATCCGATAAAGAGCCAACTTGATTTTACAAGGATAAGATATAAAATCTTCTATTGCAAAACCGGAGTCTATCAATATTTTAACACAAAGTTCTACAAACAAGTTCACTGTTCTCCCTTTTTTTTGTTTAACTAAAACCTGAACGTCACAAAGTAGCAACTGCTTAGGCAGTTCCAGAATTTTACGGAAGAGCAATAGATATTTCCATCTAGCTCTGTACACTATAGATTTCAGTCCTAATTCATATCCAATCACTGGCATGGGTCTGCAATTTGGGAGTCTTAATACCCTTCACCAAATCAGCTCCTCAAGATCAATTTGTCTAGAATCCAGGCTGCATAATGTCCATGATTAGTAATCACCCATACCTTTAAGTCCTGACAAAATGGACTAGGATTATACCATGATTTTGACATTAAATCTTTTTAATTTTTATATTCAACGCTCAATAAAACATTGTTACAACAACTTGCTTTAAAACACTTCATGTAACCCAAGATTATGACCCACATGGTGGGTATAACACCAATCTAATGGGAAAAATATACCACAAGACTTTTTTACAACATTAAAAATTCACAAACACATAACAATTAACATCCGCTAGACATTTAAACAATGTGTCGATTATCAACATATCCCGACATGTTTCAGTTCTTCAGGCTTTCAAATGCTAGAACTTTCTTCAGGGGAGAACCTTATTTCATATGTTTTCACCACCATGTGATCCTGAGTCAACAAGAATAATAATCCACGTGAGGAATCACCTAAAAATGACACCCAAACAACAAGCATCAGACAGTGAGCCATAAGATTATCAGTATCAAAAAAGCCCATCTGGACATCACAAGTACTGCCCAAAAAGGCTCACCAGGTAAGGCCAAAAGCTTGGTCTTCCCCTTAAAACTACAAGCTACTGTACCTCTATAAGTGGTGGTCAGTAGCGTTGGGGACACAGTCCCATCAGATAGCAACAAACTTCTTATATCAAGTTTTTCTCAGTCACTGGGCACTTCAAGTAGCCCTTCTGGATATACGACCTGCATTTTGAGTTAAAACAAACATCACACTTAATGACTACCACCGCTGCACCTACTAGTACAACACACCAATAGGAAGAAACCACACCATGTGTTACTACAATGCCACCTCAAGAACTTGTGACACCACATATTTACACCAACTTAATAGAATCACCCATGTGTCTTCCATCACCTTAAGTCATCCACATATATCACCTCTAGTCTGTTAGACTTTACTCCGGGGCCCAGCTCTTAGAGGCACCACACAGGAAACCGCCATTGTGTGCAGTATAGCTTTAGTACTACAAATGGAGGAAAACAAGAAAAAACACAGTCTCCAGTCACACGTTGTCCACATTGGAAAACCTTTGTTGTCCAAATCAGTAATATAGAGTCTAGTGCGTTCAGAAAACACCCCTTACCTGGCAAACAGGCCCTCAGGTCGCTTAATTCCTCGGGTCCTGCTCGTGAGTAATGTGTTGTGTCCAAATCCACATCTAAGTATCACGGCAAGCTCGCTTCACCATCGTAATGCTTCGCGTGACTAATGTCCGTAAACTACGTTACGTTCATGTGCGGAAACGAAGTACAGACACTAAGGTAGGACTCATAGGAGCTCACTTAGAGAGCAAGCGGCACAAAAAAGGGACTAAAACTGTCCACACTATCTCTTGCCCTGGCGAAAGCCTTACAAAACTAAGACAAGAATAGATTTGCAGGGACATAGATATAGGGATGTAACAAAATATATCAGATTAATCGTATATATATACGATTAATCTGATATATTTTGTTACATCCCTATATCTATGTCCCTGCAAGTCTATTCTTGTCTGTCTGCCTGGCAACTAAAGTAGAATGTTCAACTTGCATGTTTTTCAAACTCACAGTAGATTTTGACATCTGAAACTGCCAACTTTATGCTTGACTTTATTTTTTGAGGTACTATATATGAACAGACATGGCCCTCTCTCTTGGGTACATCAGTATTGTTATCCAGTCGTTCGGCAGGATCGCTCCCACATCCCTTTCCTACTTGGACTTCAAACTCACTACTTTAGGTATAGCGAAGGAGTTAATAACATTGTACATCACAGAGGTGATCTTGACATCTATTCGGTCTAATACTAGGTTTCTCGCTATGGGAGTGCAGTCTGCCATGTTACTCAGATCAGGGAGGTGACACTGTAGTGCATGACTTAACTGAGCATGTCGGTACCCCTCTGTATCGGGGAGGTTCAATTTAGCAACTAGGTCATCGAGGGGTACAAGCTTCCCTTCCGTGATCACTTCACCCACTTTTGTTATCCCTGCTGCTATCCAGCTCTGCCATTTTGGTAGCTTATCCAACTCGGATAGGTTCTTGTTTTCCCATAGTGGTTGCGCTGGGGTGATTTTTCCTCCCCAATAAATGTATTTGTGTGTATCTGCCCAGATTATCGTCAGATGGGACGACATAGTTCTGGGGGTATTAGTGTTGGTTTTCTGATATAGGGACTCCAGTGGGGCTGTTTTCGCCCCTCTTATGGTGTCGAGTCTAATGTGGGGCAGCGCTGTATCTTCATGTAGCATGTAATTTATTACTGCCATTTGGCTTGCCCAATAGTATGTCTTCAGGCGTGGTAGCCCAATGCCCCCCTCCCAAATAGGACGCTGAAGGGTTTGGAGTGCTAGCCTCGGGCGTCCATTCCTAAGGATCCTGTCAATCCTGTGAAACTCACGTGTGGGGACGTGTAGTGTGGCATTTTGAAGGATGTACACGAATCGTGGCAAGGTCATCATCTTGAATAGCGCTGCTCTCCCTAGTAGGGTCAACAGTAGGGCAATCCAATGTTTGGCATCTTCTGTAAATTGGTCTATAATTGGATGGATATTTTTAGCCATGTATTTATTCAGGTCTGATGTGATCTGCACCCCCAGGTATCGAAAGTGGCTCCCTTCAACATGAAAAGGGCAGTTTGGCGGAACAGCATCTTTCACTCCTTTAATTGGGAATAATATAGATTTCGACCAGTTTACCCCCAGACCACTGAAAGATTCATATCTTTCCTGCAGGTGCGTTACTACTGGACAGTTGATTGCAGTGTCAGACAGGTATAGGAGCAGGTCATCTGCGTATAACGAGATCTTATCCTCCCAATCATCTGTCCATCGAAATCTGTTCCACGTCTGCATGTCCCTTAATAATATAGCTAGAGGCTGTATTGCCAGTGCAAAGAGCATTGCAGACAGGGGGCAGCCTTGTCTCATCCCTTTGCCTAGTTTAAAGGGTTTAGATGGCCACCCATTCACCCTGGTCTCGGCCTCGGGGGAATTATATAGTAATTGTACCCATCCCATAAATTGTTCCCCAAAGCCCATTCGGTGCATTATTTCCCACAGTGCTTCCCAGTAGACCGAAACGAAAGCTTTTACGCCAACAGGGCTAGGGGACCTTGGAGAGCAGGGATTCTTTCTAGTGCCGAGTGCAGCCTATGTATGTTCATGCGTGTGGATCTTTTGGGCATGAAGCCACATTGATCTGGATGTATCAGTGACATGATGACTTTCTGTAGTCGATTCGCCAGTACCTTTGCTAAAATGTTTGTTTCGCTGTTTATTAGTGAGATTGGTCTATATGAACTACATTTATCTGGGGGTGTGTCGGGTTTAGGTATCGCAAATATGGTGGCTTTCCTCGGGTCTTTTGGTAGTTGGTCTAGTGCCTCCGAATGTGTATATACGCACAGAAGGTGCAGCACGATCTCGCTTGATTCTCTTCTCTTCCATATCTCCACCGGGAAGCCATTTGGTCCTGGTGTTTTCCCGGACTGAAGCTGCGATATGGCCAGCACCAGCTCTTCTTCTGTGATATTCGTTTCAAGCAGGTCTTTTTGTTCAACAGTCAATTTTGGCAGGCTAATCTCTTCTAGCACGTGGGTGTTAGCGGGGGTCTCAGGAGACTTGTAAAGTTCAGCGTAGTAAGCTGTGAAACCTTCCACAATATCTTCGTCGATTAACAAGGGCTTTGCATTACCAGGTTTAATAATTCTAACTTGCCTATGTCCCTCATCTCTGTGTTCCAGCCACGCCAGCATTTTACCTGCCTTGTCGCCAGTCTCATAGACTCTGGCACACATTGCTCTGTGTGCTTGCTTGGCGTTATCTAGGGCTATAGTGTGCATTTTCTTTTGGGCAAGCATTAATGCGCAGTTGGTCTCGGGCAGGTCCAGTGCCAGGTGCACTTGTTCTGCCTGTTCCACTTGCACCTCTGCTTCCTTCACCTTTTCTAAGTGTGTCTTTCTATGTGCTGCTGTCCAGGCAAGGGTCTCTCCTCGCAGCACCGGTTTGTACGCCTCCCATAGTACCCCTGGGTCATCAACTGATCCTGTGTTCAGTTCGAAATAGGTTTTTGTTGTTTATGGATGTGTTCTACAAATTCCAGAAAGCCCAGATAGTAATTGTTAAGTGGCCAAGAGGGCGCAGAAGCGGCCTTGTCATAGTCAATTCCATTAGCAGGGGAGAATGGTCAGAGATTCCGCGTGGGAGAAGGGTCGCACTGGTCGCTCTATGTATATCTGTTGATGGCAAGAAGAAGTAGTCCAACCTTGAGAGGGAGGCGTGAACTCCTGAGTGGAATGAGTATTCTCGAGCCGCAGGATGGAGATCACACCACACATCTCTCAATCCTAATGCCTCGGTGAAGGTAGCTAGTTTTGTGTGAGTATCAGGGTTTCTGCCCCTCAGGTGTGTGCGGTCCATTCCTATGTTCATGACCTCATTGAAATCACCCCCCAGGATCAGTATGTCTGAGGTGAGAATCAAAGGGGTAACATCCTCTATGAATGCAGACATCAATGCAAGTGGTGAGTAGACAGCTAATATTGCTATGGTTTGGTTCCACAGTGTTCCGGTTACATAGACATATCTACCCCCCATGCCCATGAGAGTGTGAAAGAGAGCTTTTTGTGAACCAATAGGAGCACCCCTCTTGAGCCCGTGGTGAAACTAGCATGCAGAGCCGTACTGTAGTTGGTACGCTTAAATAGAGTACAAGTTGTGCCTGCCAGATGGGTCTCAGTAAGTAACACCACATCTGGGGAGTGGCTATTTAGAACTTGGGTGACAAGCCTCTGCTTAATCCCACTACCTAGCCCATTAACGTTCCATGTCAGGAATCGCAGAGTTCGCACATCACTGCCAGATGTCGCCATGAGAAGTGGCTATTATTGAATATCGTGTGTGACGTTTTGGGGAGGTGCTCGTACTGCTGCCTCGGAATGTAATGCATTTGTGTAGAAATATGGGCCTCATTACAAGGTTGGAGGTAGCCATGGCGCTATTAGCGCCATGGCTGCCTCCATACTCGTTCCGACTCCGCCCTGGTGAATGGAGCAATTACCGGTCCATTCCAAGGTTGGCGGGAGCGGTAATTCCCCATTCACCAGGGCCATTCCCCATTTCCATTTGAGCCCCCAGAGGGCTCAATGGGAATGGGGAAGGCGCTAATAACGGTACCGCAAATTGCGGTACCGTTATTAGCTTTAGAGTCCCTTTGCGGGTCCCGTCCTTAACGCCTGAAAAAAACAGGCGTTAAGGAAGGACCCGCAAAGGGAACTCGTAGTAGGGTGGTAAGGGATTACCGGCACCGGTGCCCTTACCGGTGCCTGTAATCCCTTACCGCCCACCTCGTAATGAGGCCCTATGTGTGTTGTGTATCCTCGACCCGTGGAAAACCATAATAGATAACTTCCCCAGCCCCTCCCTATGGTTCACCCAACTTGAGGCATCTGTCGCCCGAACCAGAAAATAAACAGACCATCAAACAACCAAGCTCCTGCTGGTCTCCGCTATATTAACATTCAAACAACCTAACCTACCACAGACAGCTGGCTGCTACTTAGCAAGCTGTCAGATGAACAATTGAGGATGCCCATTTCTGGGCCGCCAGCTTTCGTTATAGCAACATGTTACCTTAGTGCCTCACAGCTTATAAAAACAAGAGCATGTCCTAGCTGTTTCTTGCTGAGTTCAAAGTAACCTTCAGAGCCAGACATTCACAGTTCAATCATTGTCGATCTGAAGTATCTCATCTGGCATCGGATGTGGTTGCACCGGTGGCGCCGTTTCCGGGTGTGGTGCATTTCTGCCATTGTCGTGTTCCCTCTGTGGCCTCCAATCACCTTCCAAGTGTCTTTCCACCCAATTCCACGCTTCTTTGGGATCTGTGAAATGCACAGTTGTGCCATTATCATAGATTTTCAGATGTGCAGAAAATAGGAGTCCATATTTGACGAGCAGGGATTGCAGGCGTCTCTTGAGTGGGTCGAAGGATTGTCTTGATTTCTGTACTTCCCTCGTGAAATCCAGGAAAAATGCAAATTTTGAACCGTTGTATGTCACAGTCCCCTTCGTTCTAGCCATTTGAGGCAGAGCGTTGCGGTCTCTATAATTTAAGAGCTTGACAATGACTGTACGTGCCGGTGCTCAGGGTATCTGTCTGCCAGTTGGCACCAGATGGGCCCGCTCTATTGAAAAGAATGTTGAGAATGTTTTGGGAGCAAGAAGGTCTGAGAGCCAATGCTCTATAATCAGTTCCATACTTGGGACCCTCTGACTTTTCCGGTAGACCGAGGATTTGGATGTTATTGCACCTCCATCTGCCTTCCCCCTCTTCCAAACCGTTCCTCTAATGTTCTGAGGCGCTCTAGTACTCCAGTCATTTGTTGTCCTACATTGCGTAGGCCATCCTCCATCTCTGATATGCAGTTCTCAGCCTCTCCCGTGCGGGAGGTAAGCTTCTGTAGGTCATGTCGCAGAAGGGACACCTCAGTACTTATGGTGTCCAGAGGGGAGATGTTGCAGATGTTGTGTATTGCTCCATCTTGCTCTGCGTAGTGAGTTTCTTCATCTTGTCCTTGCCCATGTTGGCGTACACAATCCCTACAGAATAATTAGTGTCTTTTGTATTGTGGGTGACGTATATATTTCACAGGACTATGATCCTGTTCAACCTCTATGGGTCAGGTCTTGTGCTTAGTGCGTACATTGGGCAGTGCTATGGCACCAATGGGTGTTCCTTCCACTTATCAGAGGGCGCACTGGCCACCCGTGTCTCTTTATTCCCAGAAGCGTCCCAAGATAGGGCTTTTGTGTAAATTTGCGATCATTAGGAGTTGTCACCTGGTCGAGTCTACCCAGGATTTTAGTGGGATGTCTTGAAAAGAGGAGCATTCATGCGCAGACCAGCACCCAATGTCATCCAGAACGGGCCCCCCGGGAGTCTCACACACTTTCCCCTTTGTTGGGTTGTTCCTGGTGACTCTTGGAGAACTGCACAGTTCATATAGTGTGGCTCAGTTAGGGGATTGTTGCATTCAGAGGTCTTCCATGAATGTATTCA
Organism: Ambystoma mexicanum; assembly: GCF_040938575.1. NCBI lineage: Eukaryota > Metazoa > Chordata > Amphibia > Caudata > Ambystomatidae > Ambystoma > Ambystoma mexicanum. Next base: position 733,139,042 of record NC_090923.1, read on the forward strand.
GCCTTTTTCATTTGCGGTTATATCGAGGGTCTACTCTATTCCAGGGTCAGAGTAGTGGTGCTATAAGGCCATCCTGAGCATAGCTACCACAAGCTGTTAATACTCACTCCAGCACATGTCTGCCCCAATAAAGATGTATTGCTAGTGCGGGATACTTCGGTATGGATAGGTGCGTGGGCCTGCCGCGATCCCCCACTATATTACAACAGCCTCTTGTTGTTGCCTAGCTTTCTGGAGGTGCTTTTTACTGGCGCTTGAATGGAACTTGGAATCGTAGTTACGCAGTAGTTAATATAACGAGCTGCCAGACAAATACCACACTTTTGGTGCAGTGACAAGTGACCCTTGGGAATTTCAGCTTTTATGTGTTGCAGCCAGCGTAGTAGCTTACCGCTTGTCAGGTTGGGTGTCGGTTCAACATTCCTTGGGCGCGGCGTCGCTGATTATGAGCACTTGCCTGTGAGTATGAATTATCCATTCTTTATCTCCTCGGTTGTGCCCGGATGTTGTCTGGGATTGCAGGTCCGATCGTTCCCACGAGCCTCTACCACTGGAGGCCAAGCACAGCACTGCTTGTTGAGCCAGTCGGAGCAATCCTCCCCTTGACGGACCAGGGGTATCCAGACCGGCTTCCCCATACCTGGGATATGCTTTGGTTTCACTCTCATACAGTGATCGAGGCAGTGTAACCATTGCGCAGTTGTATTTGGAATGTCCGTTTTCCCCTACAGTGCCTGGTTTCCTCTTAGTCTCCCTGCCGCGTCAGTCACCTCGGCGTGTTGCCGCTCGTTGCCTTCCAGTCTTCCCCATGTATCCGAGTTTCTCCCTGGTGTTATAAACATTGGGTGGTTGGATCAGAAAGCATACGCAGCGTCTTCTGTCTCGGCACGCGACCACAGGGTCTCGGCGTGTAGGACTTCTTGAGACTGTGGTACCGATTTTCTTCAGCCTGAAAGGTACCGGGATTGTCCTCCACTCTATCTCGCTGTGCTGGGTAATTACATCAGGTTTGGTCCTTGTTGGCCTCGTGTTGCAGAGGGGCCGTTCCTGCAATCGGGGAATCCATGGACACACACAATCCCCGACACTTTAACCCACTGTGTTCACCGACGCTGTTGGCGCGTAGTGCCTTGTGAGAGTTGTTTCATGCACCGGGCCAGCTCACAGTGTTTTCCTCTGTCCGCTGGCTCCGAAGGCCATTTTGTGGCACGTAGCTGCTATTTCAGCGCTGCGTTGCTGGGCAGATATCTCTTTGAGCTTGCCTCGAAGCGTTTCCACACCTCGTCCGGTTGTTCCAGGCAGGTTCACTTGCATATGTATGCTCTTAATAATTTTTGCGGATGGCAGAATATACAGGATATTGTCAGGATCTGGCTGGAGGCCCGGGAGCACAGGGGATTCACGTCTTCAGCACATGCCACGTCCCCCCTCCCTTTCAATGTTGACTGGAAGTACATCAGGTTTCCCGATTCTAGGAACAATGCACTCTAAAGATTGAGGACAGGCCGAGCCATGGATACCGTTCTGAGCTGTGTTAGTATTTAACTGTTGTAAGAGTGCACATAAATGCAGTTTTACCTCTGTATTGATCTTGTCATACAGAGTTACAAAAGATGATAAAACTTAATTTAGATTCAGCAGGGCTGATTGGTTTGTATCCCTGCTCTGCGTCTGCCTTCATAAAGATGTGAAACCGCATCTCCATATAGACTTGGGTGAGTTATCCAGCAAGCTACCACCACTTTTGCTATCATAATCTGTAAAGAAAGGGGGTATTCAGGTAGCAGTCATTCTCATCACCACGCAACCTATTTCCGCTCAGACCGAGTAGATCCGAGTCAGTCATAGATAACTTCCTTCCAGCACCCAATAGTGGATTTGCTCCTCCTCTTAAGATCTCTCATTCAACCGCCTTATTTTGTTGCAAGTCTCTCAGTATCATGTTAAAAAATGTGGTTATTTTAACTGCTTTTTTCATTTTGTGGGAAGATGTTACATAGCCACCTTGGACACTGGGTCTCGGCGTGTAGGACTTCTCGGAACTGTGGTACAGATTTCCTTCGACCTGAAAGGTACCAGGATTGTCCTCCTCTCTATCTCGCCATGCTGGGCGATTACATCAGATTTGATCATTTTTGGCCTCTTGTTAAAGAGGGGCCGTTCCTGCAATCGGGGAATCCACGGACACACACAATCCCCGACACTTTAACCCAATGTGTTCACCGACGCTGTCGGCGCGTAGTGCCTTGTGAGAGTTGTTTCATGCGCCGGCTCACAGTGTTTTCCTCTGTCCGCAGGCTCTAATGGCCATTTTGTGGTGCGTAGCTGCTATTACGGCGCTGCATTGCTGGGTAGATATCTCTTTGAGCTCGCCTCGAAGCGTTTCCACACCTCATCCGGTTGTTCCAGGAAGGTTCACTTGTATATGTAAGCTCTTAATAATTTTCGACGAGGGCAGAATATACAGGATATTGTCAGGATCCGGCTCGTGGCCCGGAGCACAGGGGATTCACGTCTTCAGCCTGTGCTTGTTGGCCACGCCCCCCCTCTGTTTCATTGTTGCCTGGCAGTACATTAGGTTTCCCGATTCTAGGAACAATGCATTCTAAAGATTGAGGACAGGCCGAGCCATGGATACCGTTCTGAGCTGTGTTACTTTTTAACTGTTGCAAGAGTGCACATAAATGCAGTTTTACCTCTGTATTGATCTTGTCATAGAGAGTTACAAAAGATGATAAAACTTAAATTAGATTCAGCAGGGCTGATTGGTTTGTATCCCTGCTCTGCGTCTGCCTTCATCGCAGTCACAGATAACTTCCTTCCAGCACCCAATAGTGTATTTGCTCCTCCTCTTAAGTCCTCTCATTCAACCGCCTTATTTTCTTGCAAGTCTCTCAGTATCATGTTAAAATATTTGGTTATTTTAACTGTTTTTTTCATTTTGTGGGGAGATGTTACATAGCCACCTTGGACACTGAGGTGAGGCCTGCTTCATGGGCCGCCTACGCCACAGTTTGCCACATGTGGCTCTGCATGATATGCCTGGGAGGCTCCAAGCCCGGGGTGTATTCCTCCCTGATGGATTGACTGCCTCCAAGCTTAGTGGCACTCTGGTAAGTGGTTGGCCTGCAGATAGACTATGGCAGATGAGATGGGGTGCCCTTCACCTGCCCAGCCCTGTCCAGCATGTCAGGTCTCCTCCTATCCATGGTGTGGCTGGTCCTCGACTCTGGTAGTCTGTCTGCCAGTCTCATGTATGCCACAAAGGCTCTGTCCACTCTGGTGACCAGCACAGCGACCACCTGCATTCAGGGTGCCCAGTCTGATGGCCACTGCAATGATCTCACTCAGTATGGAGCATCCTCCTCGGCAGATTCCCTAGATGAATCAGCGATTACCTGGACCACATGCTGCTGCGGCTCCAGGAAGACATTGACCCAGTCTGGTGGTCTCACCCTTGATGGTCACCCAGGGCGAGGTGATAGGAGGTGATAGTTGGCCTACCTTAGGGTTTGGGTTTTGTATTATTTTTTTATTTTTTTTATTTTTACATTTATAAAGCGCTCACACATAGCCCGTGGGCATCGAGGTGCTGTTACAGGAATTGGTTTTTTTTTCTTCTTAGTTGCGTAATTGTTTTGTATTTATAACGCGCTTAAACACCCAGAGGTTTCTAAGCGCGGACCCGGGGATCGAACCTGTGTTGCTTCGTGTTGTCTTGCTTCCAAGACGCACACGCTGCCGCTGAGCTATCTTCCCGGGATGGGTGTCGATGGCAGCAGCAGACCGGCCCGAGGTCCTCAGGCGCTCCACAGGTGCGGCAACCTATTGAGACTGGGCATCCAGGGACATGATGTGCATGGACTCTCCCCTGGTGGTATGTTACCTGCCCTCCACCTGCATGACGGCCATGCTGTCCTCGGCAAGCACCTCTGGGCTTACCTCCTCTACAGGCGGGGCAAATTCGAGGGCCACGCACCAGGATCCAGATGACATATAACCACTAAAGTCATATTGTGTCAGTGAAGCGTCATCTTCCTCCTCCTCCTCCGCCTCGATCTGAATGTTCCAGATAGGCAGGTGTGGCTGATGTTCTTCTCCTTCCACACTGCTCTCAGAGCGTTCTTCTGTGGTTCATTCCTTTATTTCCATGGCTGGGAAGTGTACAGGAAGAGAGACATGTCAGTCCGTTACACGCGATGGATGTGTACACATGTCTCCTGTAAGTGTTCAGACATATTAAAGTATATTGTCAGGCAACTTGCCCTCATACATATTTCCATTCATTCGTCCTGCCACTGTTGCCATCCATGTGCAATTGTCCCTCGTATGCCATATGCGTATTGTTGGGGTGTCCTCCTCTCTGTTGGCTGGTATGGCCTGCTTTGTAGAGGCCATGTCATTTGTGTGGTTCAGTGCACGTGTGCATTGTGAGTGACATGTGGACTTGTAGATGTACATCATCAGGGTGATGCCATTGGTGCTGCTGCCAATGGGATGCATGCCGCACGGCATTTGTGTGGCAGTTTTCTTCAGTGGCTTCTTCTATGATACATATGCTCACCTGGTGTGTGCCTGGGACTTGTCCTGTGCTGTGTCCCTCTAGCACCATGTATGGTGATGCCCTTGTAATGTGGCTGTGTGCTCGTGGCGTGGGCTAACAATGTAAATGGTGATCGGGATCCTCTGTGGCATAGTGGTTTGATTGTTGTGGGGATGGATGTCATTTCATTTGTGCCATTTGCTAGCAGTATGTGTCCCTTTGGACAGAGTGGGAATGTTAGGGTTTGGAAAGTGTTTAATGCATAATGGCATGTAATAGCATGATCTATTGCCATTCTCATTCGATGTTGTGCAATGCTTTGAGCAGGGGATGTAGTGTTGACATGTGCACGGGTGCACGGGCGAGTTATGGCTGCATTTTGTGTTTGTCCTTCACAGTTGCAGGTCACTGTTAGTTCATGTTGTGTTCCCTGTTGCAGCCAGTGTTCTAGGGTGCAATGGCATGTTGGGCATACCCATGTGAGTGCTGATGCAAAGGCGATGTGCGTACCTCAGTAGTCTGAACTTGCTGAGTGCTTCGTATGCCCGTGTGGCCCCTCTTTGCAGTCAGGGACAGGATCACCTCTTCCCTGGGAGTGAGTCCATCTATGGGGCCCTATGGGTTTCCCTTGAGAGCTTGGGCCAGGGAGAATTTGGTGGATATGAGCATCAACTTGCACTTCTCATCACCCTACTTCTTCTTCAGGTCTTCCACAGTGCGTGACTCGGTGCCCATGGCACTGATGTTCTCTGCAAGCCTTTGCCAGAGTGCGTCCTGTTGGCTCTGCGAGTTGCGGTGCCTGGGGGTCTTGATCATGGTGCTCTGTTGCCAGCTGATGAACTCCACCACGATGTCCATCTTAATTCTGTGAAGTCCTGCTTGTGCCAGAACACCTTCTAACCTTCCATGTTGCTGGACACCATGAACCCTGCAGCTACTGGGCCTGCTTGTGTGGTAGCTATTAATGGTTGGTAATGGTGGAGGTGTTTCATGCAGATTGCAATGGATGTGTCTTTCTGGGTTGTTGCAGTCACTGGTGCTGTGTTGGTTACGGGAGTGGCCAGATTTTGGGGCCAACATGTGCTTGGGGCCCTTGTTTATTCACTTCTGTGTGCCTTGTGCGTTGGTCCACATTGTATTGATGAGGCAGCTTGTGGGGTCATGCGGGTTTGTGCTGTGTGGCTATTTGTGGTTTGTATGTGTTGGATGGTGTCTGTTAGTGGGGTGTGAAGGTTATGCGCTGTCGGTGAAATCAGAGGGTGGCCAGGTGACCAGTGCAGTTTCAGTATCAGCCAGGAAGTCAGCAGGGGAGAGGAGGAGAAAAAGCAGAAGTAAAGAGAAAAGTTTTCAGGTGCTTCCGGAACCGGACATGATTCTCCTCAAGTTTCAGGGAGGCGGGAAGGCTGTTCCAAAGGGAGGCCCCAGCCGAAGAAAGCAATCTACCACCAACTCGTTACCTGGAGAAGAGACTGACCCTGAGGGAGTTGGAGGCGGATGAGCAAAGAGCTCGCGAAGGAAGATATTTAGGAATCAAGAGTTGAAGATAATGAGGCCCCAGACTCCAGAAGGCCTCGTGGACAATGCAGAGGGTTTTGAACTTAATCCTCGCAGCCACTGGGAGCCAATGCAGAGATTTCCGTCCTGGAGAGATATGATCCCTGGGCTTGAGGCCAAGGGCAAGTCTTGCAGTCCTGTTCTGGATGAGTTGTAGAGGGCGGAGGGCGGAGAGTAGAAGCAGGCAGATTTAGAAAGAACCAGAGCTCTGGGGACTGAGAGCTTCTGGGGGAAGGAGAGGAAAGGAAGAATAACTCTGAGGAGGTGCAGCTGGTAGTGTGACTTCTTAGAGACGTCAGAGATGTGGGGAGAGAAGGAGCGTGTGGAGTCGATAAGGACCCCGAAGTTTTTAGCCTCACAAGTGGGAGCAAGAAGAGGGCCAAGAGATGCCGGCCAGAGAGTGACAGGAATGGAGGGAGCGGGTGTGCCGATGAGGAGAATCTCTGTCTTACTGGCATTAAGGCAGAGATCATTGACGGCACACCACTCCTGGATGGTGGACAGACAGTCAGAGATGAGAGAGGGAGAAGAGGTGGCTGAGGGTAGCCTGAAAATGAGCTGAGTGTCATCCGCATAGCACTGTAAATTGGGACAGAGCGCGGCAATGCAGTGGGCAAGAAGTGCCAGGTATTGGTTGAACAGCCAGGGAGAGAAGTTAGACCCCTGGGGGACACCACACCTAGAGATAGAGATAGAGGAGAGGAAGGACCCAAGTTGAACCTGGAAGGGTCGATCAGAGAGGAAAGAAGTCAGCCACGCCCGGGCCTGACTGGTGATCCCCAGGTTATCACGGAGAAGGTTGAGCAGGATGGCATAGTTGACTGTGTCAAAGGCAGAAGAGAGATCAAGTAAGATGAGGACACAGGGGGTGTTGGAATCAAGGTTGGAGAGCCGGTCTTCACGGATGTTCAGGAGAGCAGTTTCCATGCTTCTAGCAGCGCTGAAGCCAGACTGATGATCATGGAGGCAACCAACAGAATCAGTGTGGAGATTGAGCTGGGAGATGGCCAGCTTTTCCAAGTGTTTGCCCAGGAAAGGAGTGATGGAGATTGGGCAATAGTTAGGTAGGCAGGACGGGTCGGCAGAGGGTTTCTTAAGAAGAGGGTGGACAAGGGAGTGCTTCAGGGCGGAAGGGAAGACTCCAGTGGTGAAGGAGTGGTTGCAGAAGTCGGCCAGGGCAGGAGCCAGGGAGTCAATGTGATCCTTGATGGTTTTGGAGGAACAGGGATTAACCTGTTTTGACGAGACTTTCATAGATCGGACTTGTCTAGAAACCTTGTCTGGGGAGAACAGGGGAAAGGCATAGAAGGAGGGATGAGCGGTGGCAGAAGAAGGGCCAGAGGAAGAGCAGGGAGTAAAGGGAGGAGGGGGAGAGGAAGCGAGGGAGGACAGGATGTCCTACGTTTTAGAGATGAAATGAGAAGCCAGTGCCATGCAGAGGGCCTGGGAAGGGACAGGAAAGGTAGAGACTGCTGCAGGATTGGCCAGTTCCTTGCAGATTTTAAAGAGTTCAGCCGAGTTGTTAGATGCTGCAGAGAGATGGGCTTGGATGTGAGCTGTCTTCTTGGTGAAGACAGAGAGCAGGTATTGCCTTTGGAGTAGGCGGCAGGCCAGTTTGTCAGAGGATGAACATGAAGCACACCATTTACTCTCAGCCACCCTGCACTTGTGTGTAAAGGTGATGAGGTCAGAAAACATGTTAGCGTATTTACTAAGAGACCGTTTGTCTGGGGAAGGTCTATGTCCAGTGGCATAACTTGCACCATGAGAGTGGTGTTGCAAGATGTGTGAAAGTGTTTGGTTGTGCACGGCGATGATAGGAATGGATGGTGACAGTGTGGGGGTTTATGGGAAAAGGGTTTGCTTGTGCAAAGTGAAAGTGTATGTCTAGTTGGCATGGTTGTTTGATTTCCGCTTTCACTTGTGCTAACATGTTTTCTGACGACTAAGTTAGATCGGATAATTTTGTGGGGTAAGTGCTTTCAATCTGTGAATCAGGGAGACTTATGCTAAAATATTTGCACAATATAAGTTTCGCAAAATTACTGTCTGACTTGGCAACTTCCCTAATTGTGGCGTAACTTACACTTTACTCATGCAAAAACAATTTTCCCGTAACATACACAGAAAAAAGGGTAGTTAGTAAATCGGCCCTATGTACATATGCTCTTATAAGTGCTCCTGTTTATAAATGGGATACCCAACACCCTTATACCAAAGACCAGATATTTGTGATTAGTTAACACAGAATAGATTGACCGCACAATATTTTCATACACACATATTTGCTTTGGCTAATATTGCTTTCAGAAAACCTCAACTGTTATACAATGGTCTGGCATGTTTCAAATATAGACATATTGACGCACATCTAAATGAGTGACATGAGTCCAGTGCGTTTAACCCGTAATTGTTTCAAATCACTTTGTACACAAGGCTGAGGTATCGCGCCAAACACCAAGCCTTCTAGTATTCCACAACTGTGTCACCAAGTACACAATTACTATTGCCAGTCAGTCGTTTTCCTAATTTGGTGAGAATCGCTTAATGTTAGCAATTGACCTGTGTCTGAGAGCCCCCAGCTTTTCCACAGGTGAACTAAGGGTGCCCTTTTGCCCTAATACGACAGAAACAGCACCAACCTCCCAACCCTCCACTAAAGAAGGCTGCAACCCATCAGAGAGCACTCTGCTGCGCACTCTCAAGCTCTACTTCAAAATGCCATTGGCCGGTCAGGTTATCATGACAGCTAATCGATATGAGGTTGGAACTTTCGCTGCAAGACACCATGACACACTCAACACAACTCTGTTTAGTTTATCATCACACACTCCTTATATGAGCATGCAGTCTAGCATTGTCGAGTTATATGTTGGTCTCCAGATTGCACCATTGCTTCAGTAATTCGGTCACTTGGTCCAGATGCCACATGCATAAAGTTCTGTGTGGAGCACATCATGCAATGCCCTGAGTGGGATGAAAAAGGTTGCTTCGCTAAAGCCTTGTGAAAGGGCCATTGGCTGAGAAACGACGGGCACCGCTTCTAAAAATGATTCTGTATTTTCTTAAGCTTCGCGGTATGAGTGGCAACACCCTTGTATACAAATTCAAGGGTTTTGAAACTGTGGCCTGGCCCCCCTCGGGGGCATGGCGAGGGATGTCCAGGGAAGGCATGAGCATTTAAAAAAAAAGGATTATAGTGACTATTTTTAATTGAAAATTTAAGCCGTTGTAGCTTGTGTGGGGGTCCGTCAACAATATTTGTTACTCAAAGGGAGACTCAGCATAAAAAAGTTCAAATACCAGTGGTTTAGGGCTATTAGGGTACACATAGCTACTTCGACTCATTGCATTTAACCAGAGTACTGACTGCAAATCTTTCTCTGTTTAAGTGAGCCTGAAAGTAAATAAGAGAATGCTTAGGTTTCTGTCCGTTTTTTTTTTTTTTTTTTTCAAAATATATATTTATTGGTTTTTGTACAAACATTGCATCGAGTGGTTGCGAGTACATAAAGAGCGCTGCGAGCAGCGACGTTGAGCTTCGAGGTGCAAGTAGTAAAACAACAAGGACCATGTCCTTCATAACAAAACAACAGTAATAACAGGTCAGGGGACAGTTCAAGGGGAAAGGCAAGCGGTTAGTCTAGCCCTAGTGGGCGGTGATAGGTTACAAGAGGGCGAGAAGGGATCCTTGTATGTTCTTTAGGCACTGGGTCATACGTAGGTGGCGGTGAGCGTCAGATTGTCCGGGCCTTGATGCGTTATTCCTGGGTTTAATAGCCGGCAGGACCTTAGGCCAATCTGTACCTCTGCTTCTGCGTTGTCCCCTCTGTATTTATTCAATTTTGTCCATCCATCGTAGGGAGGGGGGTTGTCGTGCCAACCCTGGGAATTTCTGGGTGTAGTCCAAAAAGGGAGCCCATGTTTGGGAGAATTTGTCTCTATTTCCGAACCGGAGGGCAGTTATTTTTTCTGCTGCAATTATGTCCCAGCATTTCGTCCACCACATTTGTACTGCTGGGCCCTCTGGATTTTTCCACAGCCTAGCTATGGAGATTTTTGCGGCCGTCAACAGGTGGGAGCATAGCTCTGCTCTGTGCCCGGAGAGGGGGAATTGGCCCTCCCCGCTTGATCCCAATAGAGCGATGCCCGGGTCCCATGGGATGGTGAGTCCTGTGATTTTCTTGATGTGATCCAGCACTGATTTCCAGAATTGAATAGCCTTGGGACATGACCAAAACAGATGGAAGAGTGTGCCTTTGTCTGGGCATCCTCTCCAGCAGGCCGGGGGAATCGTGGGGTTGCATTTATTGAGTGTCTCTGGGGTCCGATACCACCTGAAGCATGCCTTAAATGCCCCTTCCTTGTTGGAAACACACTTCGAGCTTCTGTTTGCTCTTGTCCAGATATGGTTCCACTCCTCCAAATCGATAGGCCTCCCGATGTCATTTTCCCACTTCAGCATATATGGTTCTTTGCGGGATGGGTCTGTTCTGTCCAAGAGCTTGTAGAGGGTGGAGATTCTGCCCTGTGGCGGGGAGCCCGTGAGGGTGAGTTCCAGGGCTGTAAGGGCCCTGCTTCCGTGACGCCTAATCTCCCTGCTCGAGAGCCAGTGGCGGAGCTGGGTGTATCTGAATCTTTCGCTCTCCGGCACGTCGAATTTTGCCTTGCAGGCCTCGAAGTCTAGGGGGTTTCCTTCCTCATAAAAATCTTGTATCCTCTCCAGTCCTCCATCTTTCCATCTCCTGAAGTTCCTGGGGTTACAGCCCGGGGTGAATTCGGGGTTTCCCCAAACCGGGGTGAGTGGGCCCGTCGTGCCGCGGAGGTTCCATAGTCGCGCCGCTTTCTTCCAGCTCCTTACTGTGTTTTCAGTTGCCGACAGAGGACCCGTGCCCTTGTTTGCGCTGGGTTCCTTCAGGTGTGGCAGTGAGGTTATTGGGCTTGGACTCCAGGCCTCCTCCAGCTCCAGCCAGCGGGGCTTGGAGGAGGCGGGGAGCCAAGCGAACGCCGACGAGAGCTGAGCGGCCAGAACATATCTTGCAACATCGGGTGCTCCCAGACCTCCCGTCTCCCGACCCCGGAGCATGATCCTTCGCGGGATGCGCGGCTGTTTCCCCTCCCAGATATAGCTCATGATGTTCTTTTGTAACTTCTGGATCTCTTGCTTCGGGATTGTGGTGGATATGGCAGCACACTGGTACAGGAGTCTAGGGATGAGGTTCATCTTCAAGGCCGTGATTCTTCCAAACCAGGAAATCTCCTGTTTTTGCCAGCGTGTGAGATCGGCTTTGAGTTCTTTCAGGAGTGCCGGGAAGTTGGCTCTGTATAGTCTGCTTAAAGCGACAGGAAGCTGGACCCCCAGATACGGGAGGTACTTTCTGGCCCAGGGGATCTGATATTCCTTCTCCAGGTCCGATAGTAGCTGGCTAGGAAGGTTGATGCTTAATGCTGTGGACTTGGTAAGGTTAACCTTAAAACCCGAGGCTTCCCCGAATTCTAGCAGTTCCTTCCATAGGGCTTTCATGGATTCCTCTGGCTTGGTTAAGGTGAGGAGGACATCGTCGGCGTACAGGGCGGCTTTATATGTTTGGGACTTGATTGCCAGACCTTGGATCCCTGCATTGTGGCGAACCCTGATCGCGAATGGCTCCATGGAGAGGGCGAATACCAGGGGGGACAGGGGGCACCCCTGTCTAGTGCCTCTTGAGATTTTGATCGGTTCGGACTTAGCTCCATTCATTCTGAGGCTGGTGGAGGGATGTTGGTAATTTGCTAATGTCCATTTTATGAAGTTTGGGCCGAAGCCGAAGTGTGTGAGTGAGTTTCCGATGTAGCCCCAGTCAAGCATGTCAAAAGCTTTGTGTGCGTCCAAAGATAGTACCATCAATGCCTGCCCCCTCCTATTGGCAGATTCGATGACATTGATGGTTCTTCTTATATTATCATGGGTGCAGCGGCCGGGTATGAATCCCGTCTGATCCGGGTGGATAATTGATGGAAGCAATGGGGCCAACCTGTTCGCGAGGGTTTTGGTGAAGATTTTTGCGTCATAGTTCAAAAGGGTGATAGGTCTATAGGAGGCGCACTGGCTCCGATCCTTTCCAGGCTTCGGCAGGAGTACGGTTATTGATTCTTCCATTGAGGGGGTGGTCGTGCCTGAGGAGAGGAATGAGTTGAATAAGGTAGCCAGGTGTGGAGATAGGATATATGAACATTTTTTGTAGAATTGGGCTGTAAGCCCATCTGGGCCAGGGGTTGAATTTTTCAATTTAGATATGGTTTCACTAACTTCTTCTGCCGAGAAGGGGGCCTCCAGGGCCTCAAGTTGTGGGGATGGGGCGGCAATATGTGCTTCTGCCAGATATTTGGCTTGTGCTGTTTCGGCCGTGGGAGCACCCGACATGATCGTTCTGTGATGGGAAGCCATGATTTCAATTTTCTCTTTGATGGAGTAACGAAGAGTCCCTTGCGCATCCGCGAGGCTATGGATGAGGTTTCTTGTTCGTAGCTTTTTTAGTTTGTGGACCAGGAGCCGGTTTGCTTTGTTGCTGTGCACATAGTAAAACTGTTTAGTGTATGTTAGCGCCCTGGCCGCTTTGTCGGCCAGATGCATTTCTAGGGAGCGTTTCGCCCTCCGGAGCATGCGGCTCGCTTTCCTGTTCGGGCCTCGTTTAAGGATGTTTTCCGCTTCTGCCACCTCCGCTTCAAGTGCGTCTTGTTGCAGCTTGCCAAGTCGTCTGAGTCGAGCTGTGCAGTCGTTCGCCGTGCCCCTGATGACAGGTTTCATAGCGTCCCATATCGTGGCCAGCGAGGAGTCTTTGGTGGTGTTTTCCCTGAAATAATTTTTGAGGGCTTCTGCAATTTCTGTTCTGATTGCGATGTCAGATAGAATGTGGTCTTGCAGTTTCCATTGTCGCTGGGGCGGCTCCGGGAGGCCTGATACCCTCAGGTTCAATATGACTGGAGCATGATCCGAGAGGGCTCTGAGCCCGATTTGGATGGATTCGACGCAGGGTATGAGGATGCTTGAGATTAGAAGCAGATCGATCCGTGAGTGACCCAGGTGAACGTGGGAGAAGAAAGTGTAATCCCTTTCTCCCATGTTGGCCAGTCTCCACACATCTATAGTGTCAGTTTCCCTTAGGAATTCCGCCATGGCAAGGGCTTTGCTGAAATCCTCTTTCGATGGAGGGAGCGATTTGTCCAGGTTTGGGTCGGGAGCCAAGTTGAAATCGCCCCCTATGAACACGCGACCTTCTATGAAGGCGGTAAGTATTGGTAGGAGATTCCGGAGGAATGTGCTTTGCCCGGTGTTTGGGCAGTATATAGCGGCGATCGTGATGGGAAGTTCTAACAGGAGGCCTTTTAGCAGGAGATAACGACCCTCGGGGTCCCGCTTGGTGGTGATATTGGATAAGGGTAAGTCCCGGCTTAGCAGAATGGCAACCCCTCTCTTCTTGAGATCCGCAGAGGCGAAGAATCTTTTGGTGTAGCGTTGAAAGGTTATGCGGCGTTCGTCGCTCCTGAGGAGATGAGTCTCCTGCAAGCAAATGATGTCGGGTGCCAGTTGGGTGAGCCTATGCTCCACGGACTTCCTTTTCCTGGGGGAATTCAGACCCTGAACGTTCCAGGTCAGGAGCGAAAGTTCCCTATCCGGCTGAGACATTATTGGGTGGGTTTGATAAAGACTTTACCCTGCGTCTTTTGGATTGCGGAGCTGGGGACCCCTCAGATCCGGCTGGCCCCTTCGCCGCTGCCTTGGAGCTATCAGGCAGAGAAGAGAGCGCATCGTCAGCTTGTATTTTGTCCGTCATTTCCCTCTCGCCACCCGCCCGAGCGCGAGCTCCAGCCCATTTCCCCCTGACCAAGGAGAACCAACAACATAAACTAGAACAGAACCTAAAACAACAAACAGATAAAGGTATCCAGTCCAGCCTTCTACCAACAGGGCTGTCGGCTGGGCCACAGACGCCATCTGTGTCGGAGACCAGGGGGTCTCATGCTGTCGTGGTGAAGATCTTGCAGATCGAGAGATCGCGCCGCCGGCTGCCTCGGCCAACAGGCTTGTTAAGTTAGAGGATCACTCCATAGTGACCCGGATGGGCTAGGTGGTTGTGAGGCTCTAGGTTTAAAGTCTAGGCTCCCAGGGGGCGGTCAGGCGGCTGCTGTATGGCTCTGATGAGGATAAGCTTGGATCTGGGCCGATCGGGTTCTCAGTGAGTATTGGTGTTTTTCCCCCTTGCCAGAGGGCCGCGTATCCTGCGTCGACCAACCACCCGGGACCAGGGGCGGAGAGCCCCTCCCACAGCCCCCTCGGGGGAGCGGGCCGGGCCCTTTGGGACCTCCTCCTCCATGTCCGGCTTCATAAACGCTGCCGCTTCACGTGGAGATGGGATTTGCTGAGGTTTTCCCTCCCAAGTGAAAGAGAGGCCCGAAGGGAAGCTCCAGCGATAGGTGATCTTGCGTTCCCGTAGCCAGTCAGCCATGGGTTTCAGAGCTCTTCGTTTGGCTAGGGTAGATGCGGCTAAATCTTGAAAAAGGGCTATCTCTGAGTCGCGGAAGTGGATCTGACCCATGGCCCTGGCCTCCTGCATAATCTCCTCCTTGAGCTTATAGAAATGGACCCTGACCAGGACATCAGTCGCCCCGCTGGGTCTCTGCCTGGGTCTAGCCCTGTGTACTCTGTCCAGCTCTAGGGGGGAGTCATCTGGGAGGGTGATGATGTGGCGGAGGAGATCGGAAACATAGGATGGGAGATCCTTCTCCGAGACTGCCGACGGGATTCCCCGGATTCTGATGTTGTTCCGCCTCGAGCGGTTTTCGGCATCCTCTTGTCTAGCTTCCAGCACCTCACACCTGCACTCCAGGGCCCTAATCCTGTCCGCCCCCTCTCTGATCTCAAAGTTCTGCTCGCATAATGTAGTCTCAATCTCCTCGGTTCTTGCCTCCACCTCCCCCACTCTCTTGTCCAGCTGGGCAATTTGGGTCTTGACTTCTTCAGTGCCCTTCTGGAATTCCCTGGTGAGGGCCGATAGAAGGTTCTGGAGATCTGCCTTCGTGACCGCCTGTGATGCTTGGTCATCAGGGAGGCCATTCCCCGCCCCAGCCTCAATGCGCTCACCCTTCTTGCTTTTTTCCCCCCCAGTAGGCATGGTTAAAAGTGTAGAAATGTCAGTCTGCTTGGCGGCTTTACCCGATTTGGACATGGCACTCTGGAGCAGCCCCTGCAGCTAGGACAGAGGCGGGGGGGCAACCAGCCAGGCGGCAGAGCGTCCAGATAGGGCGAAATGCGGCAGGTGCCGCCTTACCTTGTGGCAGTGGTTTAGGAAGGCTGCCTCCCCCTCTGGGAGTGAGCCAGAAGCGTGAGGCGAATGGAAGTCCAGGAGCCCGGAGGTGCGGAGCGGAAGCTGATGGGTGCCCCAGAGCGGGTACAACTGCAGGGTTGGAAGCGTGGGGAGTCCTTCGAACAGTGGGACCCCAGGCCGAGTCTCCTGGCTGCGGTTTCAATGCCACGGGGGGTGGAGTGCCAAGGTTGTTGAGGGGTTCAAGGGCTATATTGGAAGATGCGGCCTCCGTGAGCCCCGAGGCTGTTGAGGGGGAGGATCAGGCTGCGGAGCGTCTCCCTCTGGTGACAGGGGCAGGGGGGGTGCAGCCTGAGGGGGTTCGGCGAGGAGTGACCACGATGCAGCCCCTGGGCGGCTGTTAAATCAAGGCCCCTGACCGGGTTCGAAGCTGGAGGCCCGGGGGCTGGGTCCAAGTTGATCCGCCGCGGTCGGCCTTCCTCCGGGCCGGCTCGGTCTGCTAGTGGCTGCAGGAGTCACCCCCACCGAAGACAGGGCGGGCGGGGGCCGCCGCCTGGATTTATCCGGAAGGAGGGAGAGGGGGAGCGAGGAGCCCACCGGTCGCGTCCCGGGCGCGCCGGCCCCGGTGGAGTAGCTGGAGTGCAGGGCTGGGTGGGGCGGGGACTGCCGATTCCGCCGGGCCCCGGAGCAGGGGAGGCGGGGGAGGGGCCCCAGGAGCCGGACCCCTCGTAGAGTGAAGAAGGGCCCCAGAAGGATGCCAGTGAGCCTCAGGGGCGACGCTGGAGCCAAGTCGCTGTCTCCCGCAGACCGAGTCCCGCACCCGGAGTGCCCCGCCTCCAATCTCCAGGCCTCGAGATCAGTGCCGGGCTTGGGAGGAGGCCGCCATCTTGTCCCCCGAACCCTCTCGGAGCGTCGCGGTCGGTGGATCTTTGCGATCCGCATCAGTGGGGCTTCGATATGCATCCCAGGCATGCGGCAGCGACTCAGCTCTCGGTCGCGGTTGGGTAGATCGATTGAATCTGGTCTTCACACGGGCATTTTCGATGGCGACGTGGCACCAGCCGGGAGCTCTCACAGAGCACGTCCGACTGCCATGGCTCCAAGCCACGCCGTTTCTGTCCGTTTTTATAAAGCACTTAGTTCTAAAACTGGTCAATGTTGTGGTGCTCACAATTTTGCCAGGTATGTAGAATGATGCATAGTGAGAGGAGAATATTGGTCTTCTCACAAATTCTCTGGTGCAGGAAAAAAACGGAATCGAACCCAAACTGCGACCTCATAAGGACGCCTGGTACTGACACTGCGCCTTTGCGTATTACAAAAATGCCGACCCCCATTACTGCGACTAAGGGAAGCAGGGGTTGCGGGGGTGTCTCACGCTCCTCTTAGTCATGGCAATGGGGGTCAGGGGTTATGAGGGTCAGGGGTTGCAGGGTTGTCCCCTGCTTCCATTAAATAGAGAGCAGGGGACACGAAAGTGTAAAAAAAAGATTTTTTTAAATGGACCCTGCGGCGCCTCCGCTGACCCGCGTAAGTGGGTGGGAACTGACGCTGCAGGGATCGAGGGAAGTCTGTGGCACACTTCTGTCTGTGCCGCCGTTAAGGTAAGTGGGCAGGGGGGAGTGTGGTGGGGGGATGTGGGCTACAGTGGTCTATCTGATTACTGCGCCGCCCCGTAATGGTCGTCAACATTTTTGTCGGCGGAATTACGGATGGTGCAGTGATCACACAAATCTTTTTGGCAATAATGGAATTACTGCCGTATTTACTGCACCACCAAACTACAAGTTTCATCCTACAGTGGAGGACTTTCCTTCCAGCATCATCCTGGAGGTAAATCTGCCACTTTAAGGTAAACAGTCTGTGGAATTACCACATTGGAATTACTGCTTGTGGAAATTCTGTCAAAATCCACACAGAGTCCTGTGGGCTCCAAAAATGGGTCTTAGCACAGACCTACCACCACTTGTAATCCTATGGTAAACCAATGGGATCTATGTGATCACTGAGACCACACATAATTGCGACGGCCGAAAATGCCGACTTTTAAAAAAAAATTAAACCCTCTTTGCACCACATAGATATGCGGGGGAGACCCCCGCAGCCCCACATACTACTATAATATCCCATACCCCCCACATATATATGTGGTGTAAAGGGGGTTTAAAAATAATCGGCATTTTCGGCCGTCGCAATTCTCTGGTCGACATTTTTGTACTATTCCAACCAATGGGATCAAGTGGCAGTAGCGGTAAACGAGTTTGGTGATAATTCAGCAGATTTATGCCAAATTACCACCAAACCTGCATTGAGGCTCTATGTGCCGAAGTTCACACAATTTTGGTAATGTGGGGAAGCCGGGATTAGTCTACTGGTTCCATATGCTGAATATTCCCCTATAATGTTTCCAGAGTCAACCAAAGAGTGTGTGGGGAAAGGAGGTTTTGCTGGAAGGCCAGCATGAGGCACGTGGGATTTGGGTGAGGGGGCTGTCCGTTGCAGAATAATTAAAAAACAAACTCAATATGAGTATGGCAGAGCAGTAAAAAAGTGTCAGTAACAGAATTGCTGCCCCTTTAACGCTCTGCCATGTTCCGAGTTTGGCCTTGGAGTGGAGGATTTACCTACAGCATCATGCTGGAGGAAAATCCCCCAACTTTCCACCGAAAAATCAGCAAAATCGGCAGAATTACCGTCTGTGGTGATTCTGCTGAAATCCCTGTGGACTCCAAAAAATGGAAACTAACTCAACTTGTAATCCCACGATAAATCTACCGGACCAAGTAGCAGTAACAGGAATTTCCTTTAAGGGAAATCCATCTGACGGTATTCCAGCAGATTTACCGACAAACTCGTAATGAGGGCTGTTTATGGAAGATACCCTCTAGGAGGGAATTCTCTGGCAAACATGACAGAAGCAGACATATTTATGCTGTCACCAAGGCCAACCCTGAGTTTCTGTGGGGAGAAATACATTATTTTTTAAAACGTTTACATCATAAACAGACAGCCTATTACCATACCAGCACTGCTCTTGTCTCAAAATTGAGATCCTGCACGAAACCCATTTTGGAGTGTTTTTTTATAGCTTTGGCAGGTGAGGAACTGGGAGGAACTCATGTCCGAGATGCTCCTGTTATAAGCAATGTCTTCTGTAAACTGCTCTACTACTAGCTAAGTCTGACTGCACTACAACAATCATAACTAATAATAACATTTTATTTTAGTCTGTCTTATTATGGTGTGCCTTCTGACATGTGCATAACATGGTCACTGAAAATGGCTGTCCTGTGCAGCAGTAGCTTCAACATCCATCAAAATTAGGATGGACTTTGTGTAGGCATGGTGCAGGAATTTGCCAGGCACTCTTACAATGGTACTACCTGGCCATAAAATGGCACCAGCTGGAAAGTGGTGAGAGTACCTGGGCACATGATAGCAGCACCTTGCAAATGCCCACTCACAAGCCGAAACTGTTACTTTTGTCAATGCATGTTTTATAACAGGACGTAAGATGCAACGACACACAGACTGCTTCAATTGGCCGGAGGTACAGTTCGATAAGAAATGTTTTTACCATACCAGTAGGACATTTACATATGCAATTTAGCCATTAACTCTCGGAAGACTGCTCTGAAATAACACTGCCAAGCCCTTCACAGAACAAAGTTTGATGTTACTGCTCGCTAGAGTTAGCTCAAAGAAACCCTAGGGGGATGTGTTTTGGGCAGGCAGGTTTAGGCAGTGACAGTGAGTGGGAATGGCCATACAAATCAGCATGAACTGTGGCGGTAAATAAGCAAACAACACCCTCAGCCTGTGTGTCCCTCCTCACATCTCATCCCTCGCCTGGCTTCACTTTCTATAACAGTAGTTTCAGCCCAAGAGCCGCGCTTTCAGCGCCACCTAATAGCCGGAACTCAAAGGGGGCTTTAGTCTCCAGTTCCGGTAGGCCCAGAAATTCACGTCACACCTCTTGTTTTGAAAAGAGACACTTCTTTAGAAGCAGTTTATGTTCTGGGAGCGTCACGACCGAATGAGGCATTTTGATTAGTTGAGAATTGATGAGAAACCAGTGTCATCTGTTTTTTAAGAATAATAACGCATTTGCTTAGAACCTTAGGAAGGCTGGGCATTTTGTAAACAGCAAAATACTGAGTTTACAGCTGAATACGCGGGCAGCGTTCCCACATTTCAAAGGGTGCTTTAATAGGTTCCAATGTGAATATGTTGAGGGTCAAGTCTGAAATGCTAATTAACTGGAATTATTTGCAAAACGGTAAGGTTAGTTAGTACAAAAAGGCCAATTTTCAACTAAAAGCTGAGGATGAACCGCGAAATTCAGAAGATGTAGCAAATCTAGGCCTCACGTCTACCCACATGGGAATTGCTGGTGACCAGTTACTAATGGTTTCTAATGGACCCAGTTGCCGCATGTCAGTATTTGGACATTGCAGTAAATATAGCTAGGAAAAAAAATCCAAACCAACTCATATTCTACTGGTCAAATAAATGTTACCAAAACCAATAGACATCGTTAGACTGTATGTAATCCGTTCCAATTTCCAAACTGCATTCTCTGCAAAGAAGTCCAAAACCTAATTTGCCAGCAACTGGATCCAGGAGAAATCATGTGTGGATGGTAACTAGAATTTCCATCGGGCTACTTTTATTGTAATCGATCTGTTCATTAAGGCAAAATAGATATGTTACACCAGGGTATTTTTTAGCAGCATTAATAGCCGTAGTGATCCAGGCTGCATTCAGTATTTAATGGCCGGCTCTTTCCATAGACAGTGCAAAAACGGAGTGCTCTACCTGTGAGATAATGCCCCGGCAGGATGAGATTCCTCGGGCCATGCCTTGGGCTATGGCTATCCTCAGAGGGCCTCATCTCTTTCTGTAGAAATAGCTTCTCTGCCTCCTTCAGATCAAGACAGTTTGCAAATTCTGCAGAGCAGAAACAGGGCCTGTCATCAGTGCTTCAAGCAAACACCCTGTGGCACTTCCATTTTAGATCATTCTTTTGCTGCCTGTTTTTTTTTTTTTTTGTTTGCTCTAAGTGTCAGGTGACAGGATGAGAAGAGATGACCCTATATCAAAATAAGAAAATAAAATGTACATGCACAACTCACTAAATTAAATAGCATGGCCTAAGTGAGCCACTGTCATGATTGACACCGTAAGTCAGGCCTGGCTTATTGTGTCTGTTGTTGCCTAAACAACAGTAGCACAACAAACTACATGCCCCAGAATGCAGCGCGATGCTGGCTGAGAAAACAGGATTGGCTCAGCTTGTCGCAGTGATATGTGGCCACTTCGCAGCTAAGCATTCATGTCCCGAACATGGACAGCAAGGTACGTGAAGATGTTGTTGTGGAGCACAAGCAGCGCACTGATTTAGAATATAGAAGGATGCCCCGGCGTTGACACTGGAAAGAAAAACAACGGCCAGAAAACATATTGAATAGCAAATCTGAAGCCGGCAAGAAACATTTGTATAGATTTTTCCTTCTGTGCCTTCTCCTCCCTGTTTGAAGTGCATAGAGTACTGGCGCCTCCTCCCCTAGCTCCTTATCACTTTAAATAAAAATCTTACCGAGGGTAACCCCCCCACTGTGGGAACCAGGGGAGCGGGGGAGTTTAATATCTCATGAGTGCACATGAGAGCCGCGTGGAGAGGCCTCTAATGGAACAGCCCCGGGCTCTTATTGAGTGGGGCCGGGAACGCCTGTGCAGGAGCGCTCCTCTGCTCGCTGTTTACACAGCCTGGAGGATCCTTCGGGGGCGGGAAAAGGGATGAGTGCCAGCAGCAGACCAAGAAAAGGAATGTTGCAAATATAGCCCCCGTACACTTGTGTTACGAGTATTTAAAATGTTGAGCAAAGGCTTACTGCACAACAAACAAGATTTGGCAGTGCCAGCAGGCTTGCCATGTATCAACAGAGTTCTGTTTTCTGTAATGGATGTGGAAATGGGAGTTTGCCATGCTAGGGCATCTGTTAGCAGCCTGAAGCGGAATTGCTTGCAGTGTTAGTCCTTCCACGCTGTCTACAAATGACTACAAGGTATGCTGTTGCTTTTTGGAAAGCAAGAGGCTTCTATGGCAAAATGCCATCTTTCTGAGTCAAGCATTCACAGCATTTTCCGTGAGGCTAGAAGAAAGATAAGTGATTTAAATTATGACAAACTTGGGTGAGATGGTGCAGAAAACTCTACACTCATTATTTGGAAAAGATTGCTTTAATCTGACACATCATACAATTCACTGCTCATCTTGCTCAATTTCCTTACAGTCCAACCATTAAATATAAACCCATAACTTGCTTCTTTTCCTAATTCCTCCCACTTTCAACCCTCCTCCATTCGCTGTCTAAATGTTCTGAATGCAACCGCCATTCCCAGAATTTCTGCAGGAATCCCGCTTTCCTATCCCCCCAGTACCCTCAGGTTGGCCTATCTGCAACCAAGTCCTCCTTAACAGTAGACACAGCCCAAAACATTAACAAAGACTAGCTGGAATTCCCATACACCCGGACAGCCCGACCCACATTCCTCCTAACCCTCAACTCGACAAAAATCACCTTCCTTCCGCACCCTGCCAGATACCAAAACCAGGATGACCAGACACAACATCAACACAAAGGAACATCACAAATCACAAATCCTCCTACTACCTAGACCTGTCATGAAAACCCAACTCAAGCCCACCTTTTCCAGGGCCCTACTTTAACAAACCAGAATGCCAGAACCAAAACCCTACCACGCCTCGACCGTACTCTCCATTATTACGGGAAGGCGGAGCAATCTCCCATGTTCCTTAACGTCAAAGATTCCCAAACCATTCACCCCCATCTAAACCCCTACCTCTTTAACAATATATTGACTCAGCAGAAGGCTGAACCACTCACTCTAACCACACTGGGGGGAGATGTGTTCATTGGTTCCCCAGGGACCCCACTTGGGTGAGATGATACAGACTACACCACATACTTCTTAAGTAAAAATATTTGTTTTAATGTGACTGGCCTTAGATTACAATTCACTTCTAACCTGGTTCAATTGCCGTCAAGAGTAACCTACACAGCTCTTAACATAAACCATGAACTTTAACTCTTGGCCCGCCCCCATTTGTTGCCCAAAAATGCTTAATGTGCCCATCATTCCCATAAATCTTTTAGGGATCACGATCCCTATGACTCTTACCACGGTCCCTCCCCCACTTTACATGTGGGCTAACCTGCCTATCTGAACAAAACGAATCAATCCCTCTTTTAAATGCCCGCAAACCCTATCTATGTCCTGTGGTAAGTCAGAATCAGGAGATGGACAACTCATCGTGGTTTAACTTCAATAGTTTTATTTCACTCCCAAAACCCTATTCTAGCCCTATGACTATGGTCCCTATGCTAAGAAAAAGAAAAGAGTTAAAAGGGTGCACGTCAGGATGTCGCAAGAAATACTGTCTGTACTCCATCTACAAACCTAAAGTAGGAAGAGAAAAGCACTCCTGTTGAGCTTCTCGAAGTTGAATTAAATACTCAAACAAAAATGTTCAGATTCCTTTTAGTTTTATTTAAATTATAATTCTGACAAAAATTGGCACATTTACGTCCAAAAGTAAAGAAAATGTTTGTTTAGGCAAAAATAAATTGTTTTGAGAGTATCAAAAAGTTGAAACTTTTAGGACAATGTGAAATCTTGAGTTGTTTTCACTAAGATTTAGTCTTTATCCTTTGAGAAAGTCCTGTGAAATCTTGAGTTGTTTTCACTAAGATTTAGTCTTTATCCTTTGAGAAAGTCCTTAGTTAAATGCACTAGGTCTTGTTTGTAAGTTGAATTAAATCCTTGTTAATTTGGGATCTTGAGACATCTACAAACGAGAAGGAACACTAGAATCCTAACGACCAGATCAGACGGAATCTATTCATTCTATTAAAACTGAAGTGAACCAACACCATCAACCAAATTGACTTGACCATAATTCTACACCCTTTGATATTTCAACTCATATTCCTCCTGAAGAACCACCGCAACCGTGCGGCGGAGAAACACGTGTTGAGGAACTAACATTTTTTCAAGCCAAGAAACGTGGTTTCCACATTATTGGAATCTAAGGGAACACTACAAATTGAAGTACTCACTGCATTGATCTAAACTTCAATAGGACTTTTCAACCTACAAGGACTTTCTTAACCCATGAGACTTAGTGAATTGAACTAAGGACTTCAAACCAATAAAGATCCCAAATTAACAAGGATTTAATTCAACTTACAAACAAGACCTAGTGCATTTAACTAAGGACTTTCTCAAAGGATAAAGACTAAATCTTAGTGAAAACAACTCAAGATTTCACAGGACTTTCTCAAAGGATAAAGATTAAATCTTAGTGAAAACAGCTCAAGATTTCACATTGTCCTAAAAGTTTCAACTTTTGATACTCTCAAAACAATTTATTTTTGCCTAAACAAACATTTTCTTTACTTTTGGACGTAAATGTGCCAATTTTTGTCAGAATTATAATTTAAATAAAACTAAAAGTAATCTGAACATTTTTGTTTGAGTATTTAATTGAACCTCGAGAAGCGCAACAGGAGGGATTTTCTCTTCCAAGTTTGTCCTAGCCCAGGTCAGCCTCTGTGGCATCCCTCTACTGCAGCATCTCTATCATTACCATTCTGTATCTTTGCAATATTCTCCACTTAGAGCGCCAACACTGTTTCAAAGGCTGAACCCTCTTTTCTACAAACCTAAACTAGCCTGATCTCCAGCCCTACCACAAAAAGTAATCAGAACACAAATCACTTAAGAGCCTTTTGCCCAAATGGTACATTCCAGGCTGGTTTCTGACATGCCCTAGATTGTCTCAGGATTAGACAAGGGCTTCTTGCACTAAACAGGATCTCAATGTTATCAAAAGCCAATGTCTCTGGGCCTTTTGCCCTTGCCACGGGGTCTCAGGCTTCACACCCCATCGTGGGGTATTTGGCGTCTAAACCCTGGTTGGGCTATTTGGTCTCTCAGCCCTGCTTGGGCCATTTGGTCTCTCAGCCCCTCTTGGGCTCTTCGCCTTCTCACCTTGCTTGGGTTATAACGGGTCTCACACCATGCTTTGGAACACCTTTGGCTCCTACCCCTTCCTGAGGTCTTGCGTTCGCATTCCCCCTTGAGGTTGATTTGATGACAGCCCTCTCCGGGCACAATGGATTATCTACATGCCCTGGGGCCTCGGGTTTCAACCCCCCTTGTGGGATATCTAGTCTCTCAGCCCCTCTTGAGCCATTTGGTCTCTCAACCCTTCCTGTGCTGTTTGTATACGAGTACATGGAATCTTGCCCGTTTCGGGCTATCTGGCATTGAAGCCACTCTTGTGTTCTTTATCTTCTCACCCCGACTTGGGGTGCATGCATTCTCATCTGAAGTCAGGCGATCTGGTGCAGCAAGCCGTCTTGCACTGTTTAGCTTCTCACTCAGGCTTGAGGTATATCAATTCTTGCCCTGTTTTGGGATGTCTAGTGCCTCAGCCTCTCTTGGGCTCTTTAGCGTCACACCGTGGCTTGGGGTATTATTCAGCCCTGTCCGCTCTCCTCCCGGTTCCATGAACACTCTGCATACCTGGATTGCTATGGTGCCTCAGGAAAGGCGGCAGCACAGTTCCGGCTTCTCTTCTGTCTTCAGTGTCAGTGTGTGAGCTTTGGTGCTTCCTATCGGTTTGTGATAACCACATTTCATGCAGTTGCATTTCTTCTCTTGTTAGCGGGGCAGCGATTCTCCAACCCCAGGGCTGGCTCCAGGTAGCAGCGTTTTGTAGGCTTTCTCGTTCCTTTGCGCTCCATGCCCTCGGTGTGGGTCTGCTTCCTGCCTCTGCCTCGAAGGGGGATGTGCCCTCCTCTGTGTCTCAGCTCTGCAGACTTGTCTACCTCTCTCTTGCTCGCCCCCTCCTGGTTTGTCTCACAGGCACTTTATGTTCTTCCCTGGGAGAAGACAGAACAGTCCATTGGCCCTGCATTGCACACAATGCGGGCAACAGTAAAGGGTCAGAAGCCATACCAATTTCCTCTTTATGAACACTCTGATAGTTGTCTGGCGCAATCCCCACGTAGCCACTGAAAACATTGGGCCTCATTACACGGTAGGCGCTAAAAAATGTGATTTACCGTCATGGCGCTATTAGCGTGTCCGCCATCGTAGGAGACCGCTAATAGCGTTCCATTACGAGTTAGCGGACACGCGCATAGGGCCATGCCGGTAAATGACCCTACCGCCATGGCGCAAAAGCACCTTACCGGCTCCGACCAAAGTGCTGATAGCACCTCCGCCCTCATGCTGCACGCTATTAGCGGTCACTGCTGTTAGCGGTCACTGCTATTAGCGGTCACCGTAAAACACCGGAACCGGAAATAGCGTCATCGCACCGGAACGGGAAAGAGCCCGGCGGCCATCTTTAAAAACACAATCCATTGCCATCCCCTGCACTCAGGACCTGCAGCAACACCACGACTGGCAAAACCACATCCCACAAGAACAAACAATGCCCAAGGCCCTAAAGAAAGCCGATGCGCGCCAGCGCAAAGAACGCTTCTCAAACGAGGAATTGAAAATGCTGGCAGACACCCTGGCTGCAAATGCAGACGTAGTGTTCGCTAGCGACATGCGGCGCCCGGCACTCCTGAGAAAAAAGGAAATCTGGGCTGAGGTGGCGCAGAAAGTCAGTGCGGTGGGCTCCACCCCCCGCACCGTAAAGGACGTGCGCAAGCGGTGGGATGATCTGCGCCTCCGTGTACGCAGCATTTTATCGGCCAACAGGAATCTGGCCATGGGCACAGGAGGCAGAGGTGGATCCCCGATGAAGATGCAGGAGTGGGAGGAGACATGTGCCAGCACCATTGGCATAGAATCCATCGAGGGAGTGGGCCGAATGGAGTGTGGTGTGGCAACAACGTCAGACGGAGGTGAGTGACCACGCAAAACACAGCAATGCCAAGCATGAGTCCCTCCCCCAAATGTGAATTGGGAATCAGCTAATGGATGGGGTCATCACACACACATGTACACAACCCTGCATATATGCCCTGCACATCCCCACACAACCACATGCATGCAGCACCTCACACACATGTCACCCTGACACATGTCCGGATGACCCACCCATCTGCCCAACAACCTGCAGGCCCAAACCAGATGTCCAAATCCAAAGAACTGCAGCAACAACAACATATGCATGATGCACGTTGACCCATCACTGATGTTATCCCTGTCTTGCTCCCCCACAGGGTCACAATATGACAGTGAGGAGCTGGACTCTGCAACGCAGGCCCCACCACCCAAAAAGCAGGCCAAGGGAAAGGATGCAGGCACCAGGCCCAGTACATCGAGGGGCACTGGGATATCTGGAGTGGCCCAGCGTTCAAAAGCCACCCACGCAACGACCACACCAAGGGTCGAAATGCCATCCGACACTGTGGCAGCACCCCCACCACCCACCCCCACCACTCAGGAGCCAGTGCCAGAAGGCACGCCGTCCACAGCCAATAGCTCCGTCGAGGAAGCAGCAGCCACGGCACCTATGAGTGATGTGGATGACCCATGTCCGACACCGGAAGGGCAGCGTACACCCAGCACCCAGCTGTCCCCACTCCACAGCCCATGCAACACATCCAATGTCAGCATCCATGAGGTGCATGCCGGAGATGCAATGGATGGGTCATTCAGTCCCGTGGCAAGCTCACCTGATGTCGGCCACATGCAGCAAGCTGCGCCGAGGAGTAACAGGGGCAGGGCCGCAGACGACACCATGAGCCTGATACGCCAGCGCCAGGAGGAGCTCAATGCCCTGGTTGCCCGGCAAGTGAGCGAGGCTGCCTCGACCAGGGAGGAGATCCGGGTGTTGTCAAGGGACATGAAAGCTGCCATGGACAGCAACACGACGCGCCTATGTGACGAGATGGCCGCTGTGAGGCAGGTCCTAACGCGCATTGCTGAGGCGATGGAGAGCATGCGTCACTCACAGGGAGCAGATCAACCAGCCACCCCCTCGTCTACTAGCTCAGACCAGACAACCATCCTGCGCAGGTCCAGCCGGTCCTTGCGGCGGTCAGACTAACAACCCCCCAATGGTGGTAGTGGAGGAGGGAAGTAGGGCCAGCCTGTCCCTGTTGACACTTGGGAACTAATGCAGCACTGATGTGCACACCATGTTCGGTGGAGTTGTGGGGGGAGGGGGGTGAGGGTGTTCGGTGGAGTTGTGGGGGGAGGGGGGAGGGTGTTCGGTGGAGTTGTGGGGGGAGGGGGGGAGGGTGTTCGGTGGAGTTGTGGGGGGAGGGGGGTGAGGGTGTTCGGTGGAGTTGTGGGGGGAGGGGGGGAGGGTGTTCGGTGGAGTTGTGGGGGGAGGGGGGTGAGGGTTGTTGGGGTGGAGGGTACATGCACGTTTGAATGTCATAATGCTCAATACACACGTAATGGCATGGATAATCACATGAATGGACATTGATCATTGTGTATGTGTGCTTTATTGTTGAAGGGTGCACTGTGTTTATGTCCTCCATACACCCCGTGCCCTGAGCTGAACACCAATTGCACCCTCCTAATCCATGTGCATCAGAAAGAATGGTCTATCAGGTGCTGCCGCACAGCACGTCCCTCATGGGCATCGCCACCTGCATGACCTGCAGCCCCCTCTCCTCCATCCTCATCCCCGTCATCATCCTCAGACGGTGGTCGCAGTTCTATGTCAGGGGGCATTGGCACATTCCGTCTGATACACATATTGTGAAGCATGACACATGCCATGGTGATCTTGGCCACCTTCTCATGCCCGTACAGGAGTGCCCCGCCCGACCTGCTGAGGCACCGGAAGCGTTCCTTCAATAGGCCGAATGTCTGCTCGATCACCACGCGGGTACGGTTGTGTGCATGATTGTAGTCCTCTTCGTGCCTGTTCTGTGGGTTCCGCACAGGGGTAAGGAGCCACCTCTTCAGGGGATAACCTGCATCACCTGCATGGGTGCAACAATGGGTATGTGCAAGTGTCTACATAATGTGGAGCGTGCACATATCACACAAACAAACATTGCATATTCAACGACATCCACTGATCCAAGCACGCATGGCAATCAGGGTAACTGCAATGTGGGAAGGTGAGGTGGTCCTTGCAAGTGGACATGCACCATGCATGCATACAGCAGGGATTGCCATGTCCCGCCAGAGTTTAAGTGATTTGTGTTTCCTGGCCCTGGCAACGTTAGGGCCACACTGCTAGTACACTGCCATTCCTTAGTTGATGTCCCCATGCTGTTTGATGGCAATTCTGTGGTGGGGTACGGGTGTGCCTCACCACAATGGCTACAGGGGATCCATTTGTATGCACTCATGTGCGCGGACCATTTCTGATGTTGTTCAGCGTACATTTCAGTTGTGATTTTGATATGCATGTTGCTGATTTGTGTAATGGGGGAATGGTGTGTTGTGCGGTGTGCATGTTGTTTGGAATGGCCTGTTTGGCATAATGGATTGATATGTTTGCCGTGGCACTCACTTCCAGCATGTGGTTTTGTCTCTGGTCCATTGTGGGCTGCCTCACTGTACAGTGATGCAAATATGTATGTCCATTCTTCTCATGACACCAGTTCACGCCCAGTTGGAGTATGCATCTCCCCCCCCCATTCACGCCCAGTTGGAGTATGCATCTTCCCCCCCCCCCCCATTCACGCCGAGTTGGAGTATGCATCTCCCCCCCACTCAGAATCCACATCACACTGACATGTGGTCGGCCTGCTACTCACCAAGTAGCCACGAACGTTGTCCAGCATGTCGCTCCATGTATCGTGGTATTGTCGAGTTCCGCAGGACCATTGCATCATGGGTTGAACCGGGATATCGGGGACAGCAATGTGTGATGATCTTATTGGAGTCACATACCATTTGGACGTTGATGGAGTGGTATTGCTTTCTGTTACGGTACACTACCTCATTGGCATGTGGGACCACCAGTTCTACATGGGTACAGTCGATGGCCCCGATGCAACTTGGGATGCCTGCCAGTGAATGGAAGCCAACTTTGGTGTTGGAGATCTCCTGGGCAGTCCGTGGCATGTATATGTGTTGACTTGTGTGCTGCAGGAGGGCATCGAGCACCTGGTTCAGTGTGCGTGAGAATACTGGTTGTGATATGCAATGCATCTGACCTACCGTATGCTGGTAGGTGCCTGTGGCCAAGAAGTGGAGCACTGTTACTACCTTCAGTAGAGGGGGGATGGCAGTACGGATGTCAATGAGACTCACAATGTCGTTGTATATCATGTCTACTATGGTGGTGATGGTATCCCAGTCCAGACGGTACAGGGTGTGTATCTGCTCAGGGGTTAGGTTGACTGGACTGGCTCTGATCCTGGGAATTGGTGGCTGCCTCTGTGGTATCACTAGGTGCACTGGTGGTGCTTGCTGCGCCTGTCTTGCCCTCCTCCTCCTCCTCCTGCGTCTCCTCTGTGCTGCCTGTTGTTGTAGCTGCTGCACAGCAATCATGTCCTCTAGCCCATGTAATGCTGCTAGTATTGCATCCATCTTGGTGTGGGAATGGGTGTGGGGAGGGGTGTGGTGTGCTCTTTTGTGCTGCCAGTCTCCATTGCCTCCACCTGTGCTGATTTTGTCCACCTGTGGCAGGTGGGAACTCTGCTGTGCTCTTTTAACGTGTGGTTCGCGATGCCGGTATTAGCGCCTTGCCGGTAAGGGTTCTTTGGGTCTACTACATGCCGGTATTGCCATGTACGCATGGCTCGTGATGCCGTGATATTAGCGCTATGCCGCTATTTCCGGTCTGAGGGGCCGCGCGCTCACGGACTTGCCGCTAATAGTGCCACCGTACTTTGCGGTGCCGCTAATAGCGGTATGTCCGGTTCGTGATTGGGGAGGGGATTTACCGATACCGGTAATCCCTTACCGGTACGGTATGTCCCTACCGCCTACCGTGTAATGAGGCCCATTAGCTTCCTGGGACAAGGGAGGATAACACATATCCCTGTCAAGGGGTATCCTGTCCTTCAAGGGGGCAGTCATCCCATTGGGATCCCGCTTGCCCTGTCCCCCAAGGGGGCTTTCAACCTAGTGGGCTCATCTTCCTAGTGCCAAAGTGGGTGCCTCCCGCTTGTGGAGAGGGGATGAATCCGCCAGATTTGTCATATACCGCTTCCGTTAGTTTGGAGCCCCCTCTTGTGGGTTTGAGACTCAGGTAAATATACTGTCTTGCTTGTTCCATGGTGCTTCTGGGTTTTCCTCTAGAAATTCCTCGCAGGACGACAGAGGGGAGTTTTTTTCCAGGATCTCTTTCTTGGCAACTAGTTGGAGTAAGTCTGGAAAGGTGGGAAAATCTGTCCAATGATTATCTCCTCTTTGAGTCCCGGGACAACGGCTATCTTTAAAGGTCTAGGGTGTCACCTGACCTCTAAGGTAAGGGGAATTTTGTGGTAGACCTCTGAATCCCTATGGATACAGGTTAGCTTCATGGTTTCTTTCAAATCCAGGCTGTTTAGCTACAATACGTCTGAGCGAATCACCGTCTATTTGCTACCTGAGTCAATCAAGGCATTGCCCCAGACTTGATTAACTCGGACTGGCTCCTGGATATGAAAAGGACTTTTAGAACATAGGAAAATGTCAATTTCCTCAGGGGTTTTACACTGCTTCTCCTCCCATATTCTGCCTTGTTCAGACGCCAACCACCCTATCTCCGTTGGTCCCTTGGATTCCTGGAGGCACTGTCTCTTGATCAGCTTCCAAGGACTATAGTTATTTTTAAGCCCCCTTCTCTGCCTTTAAAATACACCTACCCTCAAATTGACACTGCTGCACAAATCCTTTCGACTGAATACCTGTGCCTCTTAACCCATAGCGCCCTTTATTATCAAACGTCTGCAGTCTCTGTGCTTCTCTCACATGGGGGGGGGGTCAGTATTGTTTTTAGTTAGTCTGTGCATTTATTGGTTTTCATTCACGTCTTTATTTTTATAGAACTTTTGTTGGATTTTCTTTTTTGTAAGTCATTGAAAACCTGCCTTTTTTGTTCATATATCTGACACATCTGCTTTTATGTTCAGTCATTCGTAGCGCTGTGACACTGTTACCTCGGAATGTGGAATGTGAATGTGTCTTGAATGTTTATAAATACAAATTCTAATTAAAACAACACATTTTGGTACCACTGTACAAGTGTTTGTGTTACAACTTCATGAGCACACACCGCTCCTGAACACAGAGACTTCCTTCATCCTGAGCTACCAAAATATGTGGAGGAGGCATACCTGTTGGGCTGTTCCTGTTTCACTTTCATGATTGGGATCACTGCTAGTTTTGTAGTAGTGTGGGGCTGCGCAGGCATTCTAGACACTACTCATCTCTGTATTCCTGCAGATCAGTAATCATTTAATCACAGTTTCCACCTCATGTGGTGGGTTGCTGCGAGGTGATGTCGCGTCCTCGTGCGTACGTCAGGTGCAGGGGTCAGAGCAGCCCTGGGACTTCAGTTCATTACTGTGCAGCAGTGGGACTGGTCTCCCCACAGCAGTGGAGGAGGCACTGATGGAAGCTAAGTGTGAGCTGCTCTGAGGCTATGGTTCTTTCTGTGTGGCAGCAGGGGAAACAAGACTGGGCTCAACATGGCATGGGATCTTTTGGGGGTACCACTGGGTGGATAGCTGCCAAGTTTCCCTTTTGCATGCAGAATATTTGAGCTAGTGCGGCTTTTGACCCACACTGCATGCTGGGACTTGCAGGCCCACACTTGCAATGGGTAAAACAAAACTACAAGTTCCAGCATGCAATTGGAAGCAAAAACTAGGACTGGCTCGAGGTGTCATGCATGGAACTGGGAAACCTGGTTGGGATGTGGGTGCTAAGTGTTTAAGGGTGTAGGTGTGCTTGGGTCGGTTATTGCAGGATGGGGGGCCCACGGCCATCAGGGGGGTAAATAGGATGACAGACCATGTATCAACTGTAGGTGGTATATGTGGCTTCCCAGCATTGTTGGGTGGGAGAGACTGCCAGGGTCGTGAAAACAAAAAAGGTGGGCTGAAACCGCGCAGCAATGCACCCTTGGGGCTTCAGAGCAGATAGGTTGTCAGAGCTCTGAGTGGGATTACATTTGGGCAGGGGCGTCTGCTGGCTCAGACTGTTCCTGCATCGCCTGTGACGGGAACTCAGATCCTGGATACAGTTCCATTCTTTGGCTAGGGTTTGGCAGTTGTGCGGGGGCATGGCAGTATCCTTGGGACTGGTAAAGTCAGTGCTTGGGCAGCATGATTGGAAACATACACCTACCTGGAGACATTGAGGGAGGCCCTCTGATTTATTACCGAAGCTGGGCAATCGGAGCTGGAGGTGGTGGTGATAAGTTTGATCATGGGGTGGATGAAAGTGGGGCAGCCAAAAAGAGGTGGATATCTTTGGAAAAGGCTCTTTTGGTGGTGGCAAGGTCAGGCACAGAAAGGGGACTGAGTAAAGAGGAGGTTGTAAGAGTAGGAAAAGGGGCCGGGCTCAAGGGGCAGCAGGCGGTAGAGGAAAGAGGGTGTGAATGGGGGTTGGAGGAATGAAAGGGATGCAGAGTCCTACTCTGGGACTGGGGAGAGGACTTGTACAGGCACCAGCAGCAAGGTACATGAGGTGCCGGGATAAAAATGAGAGGTGAAAGGCACTTGGCGATTGTAGTCTCCTCATGGTTAATGGAGTCAGGAAGCTCCGTCATGAAGGTGAGATCCAATGGGATTGCATGAGATGCGCACATAAGCACTAGAGAGACTACACAGCGGGAAGTTCGCTATGGCAGGGGATAAAGATAGTATCTCCCCATAATGGCGCCTGTGTTTTCTTGCTACGCTGTGGCTCACAATGTGTATAGGCTGCATACACAGTATCCACTAGTGTTCCTCTTTATGAAACCCTTGAAGAAGCAGACAATGTCGACGAGGATAGGATTTCCCTCCCAATGAGGACAGACATTCCCACAATCAGTGCCCCACCAATCTGAGGGAGTGACAGGAGCCAAGCAGTATACCAATTGCCTCTGAGTTTGATGAGATTCACACGCCGCCAAGATGTTGGAAGGTGAGCCAGCAGAGGAAGACGTGAGCAGCAGCATTTCGCTGGCCAGGGACATTTTTATATGGGCGCCTACCAAGCCCTTGGGCCCTGCTGGGAAAGGTGGATAAGAAGGTTTGAGAACTACCTACATGCTCATGATGAAAACGAGCCAGACAAATTCGCCAGGAAGCTGCCAGGCAACCTGGTGGGGGATGAAGTGGAAGATCTCATTCTCACATTGCCGCAGGATGACATTAAAACATACTCAGGCCTCAGAGAAGCACTAAGCACATACTTCAACCCCCAACGCAATGTTGACCATGAAAGACACACTTTCAACATGGCATGCCAGATGGCTGGCGAGTCCATGGATAACTTTGCGACTCGCCTCGCAAGTTCGTGGCGTACTGCGAATTCCACAAGTTCACGAATGAAGAGGCAATTGGGCTAAGAAAAATAGGAGGCTGCTTCTCCTCGGCATTCAGGAAGAAGCTGCTCTGGAAGCCGCTCCCGCTCGCTACCATACTGCAAAGGGCTAGGCCGGAGTCCAGAGCGGATACTCAAGCCTCTACCAATTGAAACCGCCAAGACCCTGGAAGGGAATAAATATGCCAGGTTGCAGCAGCGACTCGAGGACGTCAGGTGAGCGGACATCTACCCAGAGGGGGCCTACATCATTTGGGAGGTGTTACAAAAGTGGCCTCCCTTTTCCTCACATAGAAGGTGTCAGATGTCCTGCATTTGGACAAACGTGCACCAAGTGTGGCAGAGAAAACCACCTAGCAGTCATGTGCAACTCCCTTCCGGGACGATCATCAGGATATGCTCCCCGTTCTCAAACCCGAATCGACCCACTTGGTATCGGTCCAAGAAGAGATGCGGGTGCAAGGCTGAACCTTGCCAGACATGTCAGTCAAGTTACCGGAAAGGTCCTCATCACCGTCAAACCCTCAGATCAACCAGCAAGACTACCTGTACATGATGAAAGGGACCACAACTCAACCGGAGGGCGATATCAGTCTGCGGGTGGGAAATCGCCCAGCCAAGTTTCTCGTCAAAACAGGTGCCACCCTAAACATCATGTGCGTATCCGAGTACCGCAAGATTCCGTCTCCCCCACAACTACGGCCATCTGATCTGAAGGTCTTCCAGTGGGCCGCAAGAGGGCCCGTGCAAAATCGTTGGAAATTCTTGTCAACCCTACAATACAAGGAAAAGTGTGCACAAGTTGAGTTTCACGTACTGCAAGGGGAAGTCCTTGGAAACAATTTACTCGGCCGCATCACTTCCGTTGAAATGGGAATTGCTGAAGCAACCTACACTATGCAACATTGGCTCTCAGTCATGTAAATGTTCCCAACTCTAATTGAGGGAATGGGATGCCTCAAAGGAGACCCCGTGACACTCCATATTGATGAATCTGTACTACCGGTGGCTCAACACCCGAGAAGGATACCAATTCATCTGCACCCACTTGTAGAGAAGGAGTTACAAAGTCTACTGGCCGAAGACATAATAGAACCAGCAGATGGCCCCACTCCACGGGTATCTCCCATAGTGGTGGTGCCGAAAAGAGGGTCACTGAACAAGAGACACATATGTGTGGATATGCGCCAAGCCATCAAGGCCAATGGATACAAAAGACACCCTGGGATGCATCTGGATGACATAATCAGCCTGCTCAATGTAGCGATAGCCTTCTCAAAATCTGATCTGAATAAAGGATATCATCAGATTCAAATAGACAAACAGTGCCGATACATCACTACTTTCGCCACGCCAATTGGTCTCTTTCATTATCAGAGACTTAGCTTTGGCATCTGCTCAACGGCAGAGATATTCCAGGAGAGCGTGAGATGAGTAATCCACCACGTGAATAACTGTTTTAACTACAGCGACGACATTCTGGTCTTTGGGGCGACCACGGCTCAACATGATCAAGCCCTCCAACAGGTGTCCAAGGCACTAGTAGAGGCTGGTTTAACTTTGAATAGCGAGAAATGTGTATTTCACAAGTCTCGCCTCAAGTTTTAGTCACATCTTCTCATATGAGGGCATGAACCCTAACTCCAGCAAAGTTGCTGCCATCTCAGAAATCTCAGCTCCCAAAGACATCAGCGAGATTAGATCATTTTAAGGAATGGCTAGTTACTGTGGCCGGTATCTCTGTGATTTTGCTACCACCAGTGCTTCCCTCAGAGAACTCACTAAGCAGGGTAGAGTGTTTCAATGCTCGCAACAATGTGAAGAAGCATTCATGCAGATAAAATCAGCCATTGCCTCAGCAGAACGCATGGTGTATTTTGATCCGAACATGTTCACAGAAATAACAGTGGATGCCAGCCCCGTTGGCCTAGGGGCAATTCTGGCACACCATCAACCAGGATGAGAATCTCCCAGGGCCATGATAACATATGCCAGCAAGAGCCTGTCTGAGGTGGAGACGAGGTATTCACAGCCTGAGAAGGAAGGGCTCGCTGTTCTATGGGCCTGTGAACACTTTCAGATGTTCCTTCTAGGCAAACCATTTACAATTGTAACAGACCATCAGACCCTGGTGACCATTTATGGGAGTTCCCAATGCAAGATGCCACATTTAATAGAGCGATGGGGTCTGCGCTTACAGGATTTCAACTTTACTATCGTTCATAAAACCAGAAAGGAGTATAATCCTGCAGATTTCATGTCTCAGCACCCCTTACCAGACCAGTCCTCCAATGACTCCATATTGGAGGAGTATGTCAACTTTCTTACCCATCAGTTCCCCCCAAGGGCAATCACAGTAGAGATCATCCTGGAGCACACCAGGCATGATATCATGCTAACGAGAGTGCAAGAACTTGTTAGAGCTGGAAGATGGAAAGACACCAATATTATATGCATCCAGGGGAAGACTACTACATAGCTGAGCTGCAAGTGTTTAAGAACATACGAGAGGAATCAGCAGTATCAGCAGAAGGGCTCATTATGCGAGGACTCTGAATAGTAATTCACACAGATCTGCGACAACAAGTTGTGGATCTAGCCCACAAAGGTCATCGGTGGGGGGTTAGTATCTACGAAGAGACAAGTAAGGGACATCATGTGGTTTCCAGGAATAGACCAGATGGTGGAGTGCACAGTCAGTGCATGCCACCTGTGCCACAGCACCTCCAGACGCAACAATCATGAACCCCTACTAATGTCTTGAATGCCAGAGCGCCCATGGACCCACCTCACAATCGACTTCTTTGGCCCTTTTAGAGACAACAAATACTGGCTCGTCATCATGGATGAACATTCTCGATTCCTATTGGTGCACATGCTCTCTCCAACACAACCAACACTGTGATACCAGTACTAGATAGCATATCCTCAGCATTGGGGATCCCAGAGGTCCTAAAATCGGACAACAGCCCCCCCTTCAGCAGCCTGGAATTTGCATGGTTCATGCAGTACATGGGCATCGACTACAGAAAGGTTGCTCTACTACGGCCCCAGGCCAACGGCATTATGGAGAATTTTATGAGCAGCCTCAAGAGGGTTCTCGAACAAAATAACCACGGCCAATGTCCTCAACCAGGCATTGTGCAACATCCTTATGGACTACAGAAACTTGCTGCATGGCACGACCGGAAAATGTCTCACTGAATTACTGTTTGGCCGATGGATAAGGACCAGACTTCCTCACCTGTCCAGTGGCTCGAGTGAGGACATAGAACAGATTAGAGTTTCAGATGCCCGCAGGAAGCAAGGCATGAAGGTTTACACCGATAACAGGAGGTGAGCCAAGAATTCTGACTTGCAAGTGGGTGACAAGGTAACCATGTGCAGAAGACAAGACAAGAAAGCAGACTCAAAGTTTGATCCAGAGCACTTGACAAATCTCCCAAGTGAATGGGACAATGGTGACTGCTCGCTCTCCCAGAAGTGTGGTCACGTGAAGTGTCTCTCACTTTCAGCTGTAAAGAGAAGAAGACCAGGAACAACTTGAAGAGGATGATGCTGCTGTGCTGACTGGTGAGCCTCTCGGAGAAGAAATGGAGGGAGAGCAAGAAGAGCGAGTGAACCGGCTGACTTGATGCATCAGGAGACCAGTACGCCTAATCGAGGAGATGGAAAGGGGCAGAGCTGTGAATGACTTTTGTTCTTTGGTCCGACGGGGGAGATGTAGTGTCCTGGAGAGGACACGTTTATTGGAGCCAGGAAGCTCTGTCATGAAAGCGAGATCCAATGGGGTTGTGCGAGGTGTGTGCATGCGCACTAGAGAGCCTGCGTGGTGGGCAGTTCGCTATGGCAGGGAATAAAGATAGTATCTCCCCATAATTCTCCAGTGTTTTCTTGCCACGTTGTGGCTCACTATGTGTATAGGCTGCCTACACAGTGTCCACTAGTGTTCCTCTTTATAAAACCCTTGAAGAAGCAAACAGGGATGTTCGCCAAAGAAGAGAAGGCAACAGAACTAACACACATGGGTTAGAGAGTTTGAATCCTTAGCCCAGTGGTATAGGATGAAGGCAAGGGCCTTGGATGGCCCCCCGGATCAGCGACAATGGGAGAGCGATAGAGGGCAGGAGACATCTGCCCAGCAGCATCGGAGAGATTAGATGGTGTGGGATGCTTTCCCTCCCCAGAGACAGAACAGAATGAGAGTTTGGCTGCTGCCTCCAATCAGCCGATGCGCTGCCAGGAACAAGCGCTATTAAAAGGCGGAACTGGTACATTGCACAAGGTGAGGATAAAGTATATTTGGAATAGGAAGAAAGGGGTTTGGAGTAATGTAAAGTGCACAGGGATGTTAACGAGGGGTAAATAGTGGAAGTGAATGAGTGCCTTGAAGGTGGAGGGCGACTATGGAAGGAAGAAGTAGTGTGGCGGTGGTGGGGCACATGGGGAAAGGTAAAGTTAGAAGTCAAGAAAGGTAACATGAGAGAGGTGGGCAGAGGTTATTTATTTATGTATTTGATTGTTTTTTAATAATGTGTTTAATACCAGCGCCTAATACCATTGCCAAGTTCAGTTTCTAAGAGAGGATCCGGGATTCGAACCTCTGTTGTCTGGGTGGTCTTGCTTCCAAGACCAGTGCATTGCCCCTTTGCTATCCTCTGTTGGAGCTGTGCTCATACAGTGGGTGAGATGTTTTTTCTCACAGTAGGAGACCAGTGCAAGCAATGTTATTGTCAAGTTGATTTATACCACACACCGCTGCCATTTTCATGGTCTCCAGGCGCTCACATGGCTCTGTAAGAAAACGTGGGTTGGGTTGGACAGTGAGAGAGCGAGGCATAGGATAGATATTGTACTCATCGGTTGATGCGTATAGAACCAGGAGGCACTGGTGTCTGTGCATGTGAGGTTTCTGGGTGTGCTTTGTTTTGTGCATTGGGTTTGTTGTGTTCGGAAGGGGGTGTTCAGTGTTAGAGTTGTTTGTGGTCAGAGGTTAGTGGGTTTGGAGCTTGGCTAGAGGGTGATATGTGGTTTTCGTTTTTTGGTGGGTTCATTCACTGGCCCTCTGGGTGTGTCCTGTATGTGGGAGGTGTGGGTTGTGTGGAAGAGGGAAGTCGTTAGTGGGATTTCGGTGGTCTCTGGCTATTTGTAGCTATGTTATTGTTTTTCATTCTCTATTTATCCTTTGTTTTCCTTGTTTCCCAGTTTATGGTGTGTTGCAGCTGGCATTGTATGGGTTTGGGTGGTCCGCTCGTGAGAGTGGTTGTTGCATAGTTGGTCTATGTTTATCTCGGCGAGTTGAATAGCAAGGTTTGTAGTAATTTCCTGAAAGTTAGGTGGTCTTTGTCATTCTTATGTACTTCTGGATTGAGTTCTATAGTTTGGCTATCAGATAGGAGAAGGTGGTTCTTACGAATGTTCTTTTCACATAGAGTCTTGTTTCTATTTGGAGGTCGGTGCAAGATCTTAAGTCTCTTCTCGGTTGGTACCAGGTGATTTTCACTTGGATGAATTCAGCTCCTGGTCTGTGTAATGATTTTTGGACAATGCATAGGACTTTGAAGTTGATTTGTTTCTTTACGTGCAGCCAGTTTAGGCTTCTTAGGGCCAGTGTGATGTGGTAGTCTTGCTGCAGTATTTTGCATGTGTTGTAGTTTTCTGGTGTGGTGTTCGGGCATTCCTAGTGTGCAGATGGGCCTTTAATCACCTTAACTCAAACAGTCCCACCACTTAAGAAGTGAGTACCTCTTTTTCACTGTGCACGGAAGACTGGTCCACATCGTGAGGTGCCGCAGCTGAGAGGTGTGGACAGAAGACCCTAAACGTGTCTGGAATACCGGGGGCTTCCACTCTAGCTCACCAAATGTGCAATTGGCCTTTATTAACCTTAACCCAAACAGGCCCACCACTTAAGAAGTTAGTACATGGTTGTACATAAAGCAAGTTTATTGTAAAATGTTCTGGTGAGCAGTTAGATGGTGTTGCAGGACTAAACTAACCCAGGTCTCAAAAAACCACATCAGTTCACATCTTTTATACAGTTTTGAAACAGTTAAAACACTCCCACATACATTATTGCAATTCACCCCCAAACATGATTGGACCAACCATCTTCAAAGAAATCCCATATTTTCCCAATTCATTCATCTTCATTGCCCAGTTTTATTTTAATAATGATCTTCAGATCATATTCATAACACACCTCTTCTTATGATTTGTCCATAGTAGGTCATGACATCAATACATGGTTAAACATTGGTATTGAAACATAATTCATTACTAGCAATAACTGGCCTAATCCGTTTAAATCATAACTCTTGATTTGCACATGGCTCACATGAATATTCACTGTGATATGAGAAAGGCTGGGTGAACGATTTCTCTTTGTTAGTGGTGCTATCTCATTCCCCAGGTCACTGTATCATTGAAACTTTCCAACCTACAAATAAATCCCACTTCATCGCACAATTGAAACTCCTGAATAGCTTTAAGCACACAGGCTTACCCTGCGTTATACTACTGACCAAAATAAATTACGAAATTTCCTATGTCATGCTGTCAGGTAGGAGGAGATTACATCTACTATCTACGAGACTTATCAGATGATAAAAACTCATGGCTATTTTCTACAGCTGTACTGACCGCGAAGGATGAAGTTACTCATTCACCTGCCTTCTGAAGACCTGGCAAGGTTAGTTTAAAAGTTAAAGTACATTTTGCAAAAGGGATCCCAACTACTGTGTTCCTGCATGAATTTCCCATGTAATTATATGATTGTATATTTATGTTTTTACCTTAGGTAGGTTTAACATTTTATCTTTCTGCGTGCATGCAAGCTAATATGTATTAATTTCTAGACCAACTGGAACACTGAAGTAACATATCCCATCCATAATTAACTACACCTTGATACCAATGAAATTGCAACATGGCGCCCAGCTCGCCTCCACCCTCATTTAGTCAACTGTTGGTAGCTGGCAGAGCAGCAACATAGGATCAATTGCCAAGAACACAAAAGAATGAGAGAAAAAGACAAAAATAGGTAACATGATATTTGCAGCAAGGCTCAACCAAGAAGGCACCCACGAGAACAGAGAGTCGATCCATGAGTCGTTGGTGATCCCAGCCTCTGTTTCCATGTTCATTTGCAGTTTATGCAGGGCATCAATAGTTCTGGTAACCATCCTGTTTTCAGTATCATTTGGAGGCACAAATGTGCAATAGGTACTCCCTATTTTCTGGCATACCCCACCTTCCATTGCTGATAGGAGGTCAAGTATATACTGGTTTTGCAGAGTCGTATGTCTGAGTGCCCTTAATTCTTCCCTAATGGCACTGAACACTGACTCAGATGTGCTCATAAAGAGTAGGAGTTCTTAACTGGTCACATGGAGCCATTTGGCATTGGCCACTGCTTGGGTGCCAGGTGCCAGGAGGGAGGCGAAGAAGGTCTTGGGGTGGCTAACAGATGATATTGATCAGGAATGTCTGCTAAAGCCTGTGATGATACTGCTGAAAGGTAGCTTGAACTTCTCCTTTGTTGCAATTGTTTGTGATTAGTAGTCCCTTACCTGTCCATATAAGGTGGTGAAAGAAACACAAGGAGCACAGGGGAAAAAGGGGGCACAGATGAACTTTCGGGCATTGGATGGACCAAAATCAGGTCCTCTTCGGGGATCACGAGGAAGGGCAAATGAAGGGTAGAGAGACTGCACACACCTCACCAGGCTGGAGGCAACTGTCTGTATGCATACAATCCACAGGTGCAGACAGATCTGTGATATGAAGTGTCTGACTGCAGTTACTATTTGTGCCAATGGGCACCGTGCCATCACCATTAAAACACAGAGACAAATGGATAAGTGTCTATATCCTAACAGGTGTTTCTGGCTCCTTGAGCCACGTCAGATACTGCAAATGATTTCTCCATACTGTCCCACACTCTTGATTTATTCATGCTACCCCTTCTTCTGAGAATCCCCTCATTCCTGCAGCTCTGCAACTCTTCACCCCTTGCTCCCATCGATTTCTAGAAAAAAAACAGCTCCTTCAAATCTCAATTGAACTCTTTGAACACACCTAATATATATGTGTTCCGTATGCTCTGCAATTAAGCACTCATCATCACTTGGTATAATTGATTCCTTGTAAACCGCCCTCAAACCCTGCACAGGGCTAGGTGCACTAGGCATAGCACAACTTTTACCTCTACCTCTCTCAGGACAAATACACTAGGAATGCCAGATGCATCTGGGATGAGAGCGCAGATGTAGTAATATCCTACGGATCGCTCTCCCCACCTTCCTCATATGGCTATACCATATGTTATGCACTGCGAAACCATGTGCATTCATTGTAGGATCTAATTCATTATCATCATTACCAAAAAGATTATTATCGACATTTCTTTTCATTCTTAACATTTTCTCATCAGACCTCTTAAAAATAGACAATTTAAACTGGCCCCTTTCCATATTAGTTCTCATCCTCAGAAATGATGACCCAAGGACCAGGAAATTGACAAAAATATTAATTTTTTCGAAATGTTCAATCTTAGACATTCTTTACATTCCGTATACAAAAAAATGTATTTACATTCCAGATCTCTATTCATACCCCCCTTTACCCTGAAACAAACAGTGCATCCTTAGGGCGTATTTAACTTCTATGCCTGCTCCTGTGCAGGTGGCGGGCTGCCTGTATCACTTCGAGTATCCCTTAGGTGGATCCAACTCTTGTTGCTCACCACCTTCACGACAGTCAGAGTCACGTAGATCACCCGATGCGCCCCATGGAAACGCTGCTCGTTCCAGTGATACAAGAAGATGTGGATGTAGATGTGGTCCCACATGAAGGCTCAATGGTGGTTCCTTCCTGGCTGGTTTCATTAAAAAAAAACAGGGCTAGAGGGAGGCATGTATACCATGGGCCTCATTACAACCCAGGCGCTAAACCATGGCGCTATTAGCGCCATGGTTGATGCCGGAATCTGCCATGCTGAATGGCGGAATTACCGCCCCATTCCAAGGTTGGCGGGCGGTAATTCCCCATTCACCATTGGTCTTTCCCCATTCCCATGTTTGCTCCATAAGACTCAATGGGAATGGGGAAGGCGGTAATTACGGTACCGCAAATTGCGGTACCATAATTACCTCCAAGGTAAAACCAGCCGTTAAGGTGGGAACCCGCAAAGCGACCTCGTAATTAGGCGGTAAGGGGTTAACGTTGCCGCCACCTTTTACGGCACCGTTAACCCCTTACCGCCTGGGTCGCAATGAGGTCCCATGATTCGTTTAACTCTGCGCATTTCTTTGCTAAATGAGCCTTAAGGATCCAATTGAGCCTCTCCAAGATCTCATTGGCCTGCGGGTGGTAAAACCAGCCGGTAAGGTTGGAACCTGCAAAGGGACCTCGTAATTAGGCGGTAAGGGGTTAATGGCGCCGCCACCTTTTACCAATGGAGCCTCTCCAAGATCTCGTTGGCCTGCGGATGGTACACCGAGCATAACCAAAGCTTTATTCCTAGCAGAAAAGCAATTTCTGTGAACAAGGTATTAAAGAAGTGGGTTCTGTTGTCAGATTTTTGGACCTCGCA
The DNA here is from genome assembly GCF_040938575.1 of Ambystoma mexicanum. NCBI lineage: Eukaryota > Metazoa > Chordata > Amphibia > Caudata > Ambystomatidae > Ambystoma > Ambystoma mexicanum. The sequence goes on from NC_090923.1 coordinate 733,182,528, forward strand.
AATTCCCCATCTTGGAAGTACCTTTCTCACCAGAAGTCTTGCTGCCAATTTAGCATCAGGATGTATGCAGGGACCACCCTCAAGCCACCGGGAGAATGAACAAGCTCGACAATTAAATATCTGAAGTTACTGCACCTGGTTATCACATCCACAAAATTGATGTGGAGCACCTTGAATGGACCAGAGGCCTGGACAAGACCCCCCTCACCGACCTCATGGCATTTCTGGAATTGAACTCCTTTCACACTACGCAATTCCCTACGAATCTACTTACCTGTTCTTGTAAGTTAGGGATAAACCAGTCCTCCTGGAACTCTGTGATGTGTTGTCGAGAAGTATGCAATGGATAATGTAGTTGCTCTAGAGCCAAAAGAAGCAGCTCTACGGGCATTGCTGGAGTCAAGGTTAGAGAGCAGATCTTCACAGGTGTTCAGGAGAGCAGTTTCCATGCTTTTGGCTGCTCTGAAGCCAGACTGATGTTCATGGAGGTAGCCAACAGATTCAGTGTGGAGGGTAAACTGGAAGATGGCCAGGTTTTCCAGGAGTTTGCCTAGGAAAGGAGTGATAGAAATAGGGCGATAGTTTGCTGGAGATGTAGGATCGGCAGAAGGCTTTTTTAGGAGAGGATCCACAAGGGAGTGCTTGACGGGAGAGTTGAAAGACTCAGTGGCAAAAGAGTGATTGCAGAAATCGGCCAAGGCTGGAGTGAGGGTGGCAATGTGGTCCTTGATGGTTCTGGAGGAACAAGGGAGCACCTGTTTGGGCGACACTTTCATAGATCCGTCTTGCTAGAGACATCATAAGGTGTTGTCAGAGCAAAGGAGGAAAAAGGAAGAGGAGAGGGAGAAGCGGCCAAAGGCGGCCTGAGAGAGGTAGAGAGAGAGAAAGAAGAAAGCGAGAAAAGGATTCCCTGAGTATTAATAGTGAAATGAAAGGCCAGAGCCATTCAAAGTGCCTGGGAGGGAACAGGAGAGGCGGAGACTGCAGTAGGATTGGCCAGCTCTTTGCATATTGTAAAGAGTTTGGCTGTGTTGTTAGAGGCCGCGGAGATGCAGGCTTGGCTATGGACCCTTTTTTGGAGAAAACAGAGAGTCTGATTTGCCTTTGGAGCACGCGACAGGTCAGTTTGTCAGAGGATGTGCCCAAAGCCCTCCACTTCCTCTCAGCCACCCTGCACTTGTGCATCAGGGTGGCGTGGTCAGAGTAGTACCAAGAGTGGAGGAATGCTTTAGACGGATTCTTATGACAGAGGCAAGGATGTTCAGACTATTGGCGATAGAAAGATGCAGGTTAGAGATGGCAGTGTCAGAGTGCGAGTTAGCCGCAGGATTAGGAGGAGTAGAGAAAGTAGAGGCAAAGGCATCCACTGACACTTCATGGGCCAAATGACCGAGAAGGAGGAAGGCAGTGATGTGGTAGGCTTTGCTTGAGGGGCACGAAGTTTCAGGTGAGAGGGGAGCACAAAATGGTCAGTCCAAGAGAGAGGAGTGGTGAGAGGGTTAGAGAGGGGGATGTCTGAGGAGAAGAGAGCATCCAAGGTGGGTCCAGCAGAGTGTGTCGGACCAGAGGGTAGAATGGAAAGGGAGAGAGAGCTGCATAGGTTGCAGAAAAGCCCAGAGGAGGGATTAGAAGCATTCAGGTGGATTTTGAGGTCACTGACGAGAAGTTGAGAGGTCTGGGCAAGGAGGGAAGAAGAGTGGTCAGCCCATTCTGAGAGGAAGAGAGTGGCCTGGCCAGTTGGCCTGTTGATGGTGGCCACAGTCAGAGAGAGGCCAGGACAGATAGAGAGCGAGCAGATTAAGCATTCAAAAGAGGAGTAGGCCTGTGTAGGAATGACAGAACCGGGGACCCATTCTGGAAAAAACAGGGCCACCCACCTCTGTGCCAGCTGGTTTTGTGCTCAGAGAGGATCTTGTAGCCCACAGGGAGGAGCGTGTCAAAACTTGTGATAGAGCTGGCCGTGAACCATGTCTCGGTGAGAGCGAGGACATCCAGGTCAAGGGCTTCGAGGAGGTGGCAGAGGTCAGTGCAGAGCAGGTTCAGGAATTCAGTGATGTTCCTGTTGGAGTTCTCTGCTGCCAATCTGTCAGTTCAAGATCCTTTTATTGTAGTAGGATTTTTTGGCCTTTTGGATCTCTGATTTGCAGTTTCTGTGGTGGTGAGTGAGTACTGATTTGTTTTGCAGTGTTCTGAAAGCTCAACATTTGTGCTCAGGGGAAGAGTTATGTGTTTTCAGAGTCTTCAGGAAGCAGGTGACCCATTTGGGTGTGGGTCCTTTGTTAGAGGAAGCAGACTTTGAAGGGGTTGGGTAATCAGGGAGTACTTTAGACATGAGTTCTATGGGTAGCAGTCTAGTTGGTCTAGGGAGTGACATGAGGGCACTTAGTAGCGCCTCAGCAAGGTCAGGTAGTAACTTGACCTTTTTTCAGCACTTCCGCAGAGATGTAGGAGTGGAGGATGTCTTGGGGGATGGCGGTAGTATGAGGATGCAGAAAGGAATGGCAGATTGGTCTGTCCAGATGAGAGGTTGGGCTGTGGACGTGGAGACGAGGTCAGAGGAGCTGAAAATGGTGTTGATGGTGTGGCCAGCAATATGTGTTGGTCCTCTGATATGTTTGGTGAGGTTGAGTGCCTCCAGGCTGTCAACCAGTGGTAGAGTCATGGAGTTGTTGGGGAGGATGAACCAGATGTTAAAGTCTCTCAATAGGGTGCTTGCCGGGTGGGTGACTAGAATGGCTGCCAGGGAGTCACATAGGCTGTTGGCAAAGTGTCTGTCATAGCCATGGGTCTGTAAACCAGTAGGAAGCTGTGTGAGAGAGTAGGCAGGAGAGAGAGTTTGACTAGGAGGGATTCACATTTAGCTGTGCTGGGTTGTGTTTCAGTGGCGGTGATAGAGATGTGAGGTTGTGCAGAATGGCTACACCACCTCATCTGGAAGGTCTGTTGTGGGCGATGAGTGAGTAGACAGGTGGGAATGTTTTGTGAGTTATAGGCTTGAGGTTGTCTGGGAACCAGGTTTTGGTGGTGAGGATAAAATTGGGGTTCTCAGAGGTTAGGAGATTAAAGATGCTGGGTTTGTTCTTGGCTGCAGAGCGGGCATTGAAGAGGAGGCCAGTGACTTTGACAGAGGTAGAGGCAGCAGTGTTTTCCAGGGTGACCGGGGTTGGCCAGGCTGGGGTCATTGGAGGAAGGATATTGGTGGTGGGTTGACAGTTGGTGGGAGCACACAGCGAGATAGGATGGGCAGAGGTGGTCAGAGGCAGGGGGTACTGTAGTGATTGCATAAAGGGCTGGAGGTTGCTAGAGATTGCGAAGAGAGGAGGGGCGGTCGCAGGTCCTCCACTCAGTGGTGCCGTGGGATAGGTGGTTTGGGTCTTGGTGAAAGGCTGGCAAGGTTTGGGCGGGATATGAGGGGTGGTGGGTAGCACAGAGGTGTGTGGTTAGGGATTGTAACAGGAAGGTGCATGGGGCCTGGGAAAGGGGGGAGGAAAAGGGAAGAGGGGGAGAGAACGGGGGACACCATCTACACAGAGGGGGATAAGAGGGGGAAGAGAGGGTGGTGGACCGGGAGGTGTAGGGTGGGTGAGGCTTGCCGAGTAGAGGGTGAGGGTCGTCGTCTGAGATTTTTTAGATTGAGTGCTGAGGGAGTGTGCAAGAGGGTGGGAGGTCTGCAGGAAAGGGAGTAAAGGCGATGTTTTGGGAAAGGGAAAGACACGCCATGCTCAGTGAGGTGAAGGGGCTTGCCGTGGTAGGCCACTTTGGGGTGGTCAGTGTGGTAAAGATGCTGTTTGGTGGGTGGGCAGAGCTTACCGCGGGAAGTGTGGTCAGAGTGAGGGGGAGGAGGTAAAGCTGGGCAGGGAAGGGTTTGGCCAAAGCTGTCGCAGCGTCCTGAGATTCCTCTCAGATGGTTGTCCCGAGAGAATGGTGCAGGTTGAGAGTGTGTGTGAGGGAAGGTGTCAGTTTGGAGGCTGCTGGGGGACAGGTTCCCTTTTGTGAGGGATGAGCTAAGGTTGGTGTCTCATGGTCTCTGAGGGGGTCAGGGATAGGGGGTGGGTGAGGGTTGGGCAGGGTGTGTTTCTGAAAGAGGGCGCAAGAGTTGTGCTGGTAGACAGACCGTATTTTTGGGAGCGCCAGAGAACTCCTCTGGTTTGAGAGTTGGATGCTGGGTGGTGGGATTATCTGGGAGGGGGAGCTACTGGTGAGAGAAGTGGAGAGGGGAGGCAGCGGGCAGGGAGGGAGCGGGCTGGGGAGGAAATGACTGGTGGAAGGTTCTGTTTTTTCTGGGTGTGCCAGAGTGCCCATCCGGTCTGGGAGTTGGCGGGTTGGTGCTGCAGGTATGAGGAGGCTGTGGGTTCTCAGTGAAGGACGGTGAGCAAGGGGGTTTCAGTGTTGGGGGAAAGCCATTGCATTGCGGTGGTCTGCAGGGGGTATGCAGTGGATGACTCGGAGTGGTCCAGTTGTGCGGTGAGTGGTGGTGGCAAAGGGTTGGTGGGTGTGTGGTATTAAAAGAGGTAGCGAGGTTGTGTGTAGTGTGAAGTGGCTTCAGGACTGAGGATGAGAGGGTGGAGGATGTAGGTTGTGTGAGATGGGAGTGTGAGAGTTTTAGAGCTCTGTGTGAATGGGAGTGGGATAGTGTACTGTGGTAGGTGGTGTGCGTGTGCATGTTTCCAGGTAGGTGTTGTAATGGTTTTGAGAATGAGGGTGCACAGATAGGTGGTGCACTGCAGGAGAGGTGTGATCTGGGGTGGATGATTCTGGGAGAGTGCAGTGGTGCATTTGGGCATCATGTTGAGAGGGAGGGTGGTGTCAGGTGAATGTGGTGCATTCTGGAGTCTCTGTGAGCCACTCGTATATGCGGTGTGGGGGTGTGAGGCTGGTGGCAGTGTGTGCATCAGTCATTCTGGGTGAGTGTGGTAGTGATGTAGGGGAGTAATGGTGGGGGTCTTGGGAGTGCTTTAGACTGACCTACGAGTATGCTGTTCACCATGGTCGTGTAAGGGTGAGGCTCGGTTGGGTGGGTTGGAGACATTAGGTGGCTATGATTGAGATATCAATGTAGATGACGGAGGCTAGACCTACCTAGACCTGCGAGAGTCTCATCGGTGCATGAGGCACCTAGAGTTGAGGTGATAGGTGCTAGCGCATCTGGAATGGGAGACGGATTTTAAATATGGCAGACCATCAAATGCAGTGACAGCTAGTAATAGTGGATTATCAGGGCAGTATCCCCAAATGCGAGTGAATGCTGGCTGGCTAACACAGTAAGGCTGGGAGAGAGGTATGGTTGAGTAGCACAATCTACCTGGAAGTGAGATATGGCTGATTAACCCAATATGGCAAGAATTGAGATATGGCTAGATAACACAATCTATCTAGATGTCAGATATGGCCGACTAACACAATCTATCAACTAGATGTCAGATATGGCTGACTAACACAATCTATCTAGATGTGAGATATGGCTATCTAACACAATTTATCTAGATGTCAGATGTGGCTGACTAACACAATCTATCTAGATGTCAGATATGACTGACTATCACAATCTATCTACGTCTGAGATATGGCTGACTAACCCAATATGGCAAGAGTTTAGATACGGCTGACTAACACAGTCTATCTAAGTGTGAGATATGCTGCTGAACACAATATGGCAGGAATAGGGATACGGCTGACAAACACAATCTATCTAGATGTGAGATTTTGCTGACTAACACAATACGGCAAGAGTTTAGATACAGCTGACTAACAGTCTATCTAGATGTGAGAAATAGCTCACTAGCACAATATGGCAAAAGTTTAGATACGGCTGACTAACACAATCTATAAAGATGTGAGAAATAGCTAACACAATATGACAAGAGTTTAGATGCCGTTGACTAACACAATCTATCTAGATGTGAGATGTGGCTAACTAACACAATATGGCAAGAACAGGGATATGAAAAATGACTAACTTTCACAATCAGGCTTTCTGACACAGGCTATCTGGCATAATCAGGCTACCTGGCACAGTACAGTTTAATGCGAAATTGGCTAATTTTCACAGTCAGGCTATCTCGCACAATCAGGCTATCTGGCACAATCCAGATTAAGGCAAAACATGGCTAATTTACACAGTCAGGCTATCTGGCACAATCAGGCTAATTGTGAGATTAGGTTAATTTGAAGACTCTTGGCTTTACACATTGGACCCAATGCTATTTGAGAATAGAAAAGGTAGAATTGGGTTGGTCAGTTAAGTGGGGAGCAGTAATGGCTGCACCGCCTGCCCGTAACCATACTCACTCTGTCAGTGGCTGCTGGTTGTCTGCTGCAGGTCCACAGGCTAACAAGGGGAAACAGGCACTGGGGCTGCTCAGTTGGGAACTGCCCTCTGCCTTTGGTCCTCAGACGGCTGCCCAGGGCAGGCTGCCCTAGGAATGTCATAGAAGTGGTCTTCCAGGTCCTGTGGGAGGGTGATGGGCCAATCAGAGGGCGGTGGGTGGGGAGGGAGGCGGGGAGTATGGAAGTTGAGAAATGGAGAGGTATGTGGCGCGCTTGCAGAAAAACGACCAATGCCCCAATTCAAGCACCAATGGGAGCGCTAGTGCTCCAGTGGCAACTCACTTTGTTGAAACACTGTGTCTGAAGTAGGGCTGCTAGGCACAATCAAGTAGCTCAGGGGCGGGAGGGACGCGGGAACAGGAAGGAGCTGGCAATAAGCAGGGAAGAGGGAGAGTGAGGAAAGGGTCTATCTAGGGCAGCACACGCACCTCATCCACCAGCCAGTGCTAAGATGGCTGGGATGCAGATGTTGGGGAGAGGAGATCCTCAGAGATGGAAAATACAGGCTTCTAGGGCCAATAACGCAGCTCGGGGTAGGAGGTTGGCAGGAACAGGAAGGAGCTGGCAACACGCAGGGAAGAGGGAGAGCGAGCACGCAAAAACCAGAATTAAAGGCCAAATAGGTAAGCACACTCACCTCACCCACCAGCCAAAGCTGAGATGGCTTGGACGTAGGGGTCGGGGAGAGGAGACCCTCGGAGCTGTGTGCTGCATCGCATCCTAACTCGTGAGATAGCTCATTGAGTTACGCGTTCATGTAGCTAGTGAGATAGCAGAGTCAGCTAGGCTCAACCCCTAGGACCCCCACAGCCTTTGGACTGATTACTGACAGGCAGGGCCAGCCCTTGATCCTTATGTAATTGAAAAATGGAGTACAATTTAATTGGCTAATAATAACAGCTTTTATTACAGCGCTTAGAATAGCAAGGAATCGTGCATGACGCGCTGTGTATATCCATTGCAGCAGAAAACAGTGCTCACGCCATCCCGGTTCCAAGCTCGATATAACGAGATCACCACAGAACACCGTGCCACAAAGAGGGGATTTCAGGGGCCGAGGAAAAACACTGGCAAGTCCACCGCCCAGGGACCCCCACTCGCCGGATAGAGCTGACCTCGCTGGCCGCTGTCATTGAGCGCCTTCATGCCCCAAATATGATTTTTAAAAGGGATTATCCACTTCAAAAGAAGCCGAGCTTTGAAGATAACGTTTCCACACGGCTGCTAAAACCTCTATTCAAATCTTTTCATTTGTATTTCAGGAAAAACTGGTTAAAGCTTCCTTTGTCATCATAATATTGTAGAACAAATGTGCATGCGTCCTTCTCACTTCCCCTTCCGTTGCTCCACTCTCCGTTATTTCTCAATTTATGTCTTTTTTATTTCTCTCTCTCCCTTGTATATAGTTTATATTCAGAAAATAAATATATATATCTACTGTTGAAAATTAGGGATGTCTGCCTCTATTGTATTTTTGCTACTCCTTTTTATCTTTTTCTTCTTTTCCTCAGTTACGTTTCCTTTTTACTTATCATTTGAATCTGTTTAATTTCTGTCGCTTTTTTGCTTTCCTTCTTTAGTCTTTTACCTCTTTTTAGGTTGTGTCTATTGTTCTCTCGCTCTCCTTTTCTTCTGTCTCTTTTTCTCTTTTAATCCCTTCCTTTTTTATCCACACTCCTTCCTTTCCCTCTTTAGTTTCTTCTATCATTTTCATGCTCATTCATGCTAATTTCTTCCTTGCGTGTTTATTTACTTCATTCCCCGTGCTCATTTTACCACTTTTTTCTTATCCCGGTATTCTTTACTTTGCATTCCTCTGTCTCCTTCTTTCTCCTTCTCACTCTCTTTACATGTTTTCCACTGCAGCCTGTCTCACGGTCTATCCCTGTTGTCTAAATAATGCAAAGAGCTGCTGCCTTGGACAAAGAATGGAAAAATAACCCCATCTGACCCACCAAAATAAGAAAAATTACTTATTCAGATAGAAGAAAAGGCTGCCTGCGATCTTCAGATGCTGCGAGGAAAGATCTCTCCAGCGAGAAGCAAAAATGAGAAGAATTGAAAAAAATCGTGATAAACAATGCGTCCTCGGCCAAGATAGTTGGAGGGAAATGCTCAACTTTCAGACAGAAAATCAAAGGGGCAGGTTGGGAATCGTCAGGAGGACCTGGGCTGATGGACAGGTGAGGGGGGAGGTCTCCCTCTGCTTGCCTCATGTTTGGACTCTTGGTCCAGCAATTGTTTTGTACAGTTCCCCTTTGTGCAATGATTTCGTAAAGGGGGAGCAGTGTGGGCTTTATTTCTTATTTACTAAATATTCTCTTTTTCTCAGTGGAGGAAGCGCTCAGGTGGACTCAAAAAGCTCAATCGACCTGCTCACTTTTTTCCCTCCGGTAATCTCTTCGCTTCCGAATGGGTCTGTCACTCTTTATTAGCTGGATGGATGCTCTCTAACTTCCCTTGCGTAATGCGCCCTCTCGTTGTGCATTCCTACTGCGTCATACAAGCCTGGCCAACTCCACACATGATATGATATGATAGTTTATTTATATAGCGCCTATACACAATGGACCTCATTACGAGTATGGAGGTAGCCATGCCGCTTCTAGCGGCATGGCTACCCCCATACCGGGTACCGGTTCCGAGCTCCGGGTTCCAGGAATAAGGAATTACCAGGCCATTCCGACCTTGGAGGGCCCGGTAATTCCCTTTCCTGGGACCCGGACCCTGGTACATCCCCATTCCCATTTGAGCCCCGATAGGGCTCAATGGGAATGGGGAGGATTCTAACAACAGGCCCGTTACTGACGGGCCCGTTGTTAGCATCCTGGTCTGCTAGCGGGTCCCGCTAAGGATGCCTGGTTTTACCAGATGTCCTTAGCGGGACCCGTGAGCAGACCTCGTAATGAGGTGGTAGAGGGTTAACGGCGCCGGCAGCTCTACCAGCAACGTTAACCCTCTACCGCCTTCCTCGTAATGAGGCCCAATGTGTTTCAAAGAGCTTCAAGGCAAGGGAGGGAACAAGGGAAAATACAATGACATTCTTACAGGCCATGAACAGGAAGGATGTGAAATTAACTATCGTACTCGGCCTGACGAAATTTCAGATAGTGCAAGAGCTAAGACATAGATAAGGAAGGGAGGGGGAGAGTGGGAAGGAAATGGAAACAGACAGGGGACTACCATACTAGGCCTGATGACATTTCTGGTAGAGCCGGAGAAAAACAAAAGGTGAGGGAGAGGGGTGCAGAAAGGGAGGGGAGGAACAAAACAAGCAGCTATCGCACTAAGGCTGACGACATTTCAGATTATGAGCTCAAATGCTACAAGTGTGGCACGCTGATTAATTAGTACACAGGGACACCGCAGAGACCAATCCGGATGCAGGGGAATGGGGCTGTTATGTCTCCCTAGATGCAGTGGGACCCAGGAAACAAGGAAGACACGGGGACACCAGGTAAAGGGCGACTTTCCTCTTTATTTCTCCTATGTCCTACTGTCCTTTCTATCACTGCACTTTCTCCTCCTCCAACCCTCTAAGGGCCTCACCTCATATACTGCGGTGTCCCTGCAACAACTTCCCCCCTCTTATCTGTCCAGTTCTATATCTCTTCCACCCATCAGCAAGGTATTCTAATCACTCTTCCTGACCGTGCCTGGGTCATCTGCAAGTGAGGAGTCCCACCGAGTACCACCTCTCCGGTCACAGGGCTTTCCTCTGTGCCTTCCACCTGTTTCTGCTCTCCTTTGCCTCCTGCTTCTTCTTCATCTGCTCTTCGGAATGGTCAGAAGTGTGATGCGTTCCGAGTGACCTCCTTATCATCTAGGGCTACTGTTAGCATGGACCCTTGTAGAGGAGGTCCCAAATAAAGCCTGCACTCCAGTCGCCCATTTTGAAGTACCAGGAACGTTCACACCAAAATATGTGACGTATGTTGAGCAAATAAACCAGCAGAGAGCCGCAGAGGGCTCTGCCCAGTACCTATCAGAAGAGCAACACCTATTGAAGTACCGATACCCAGAAAACCATGGACAGTAAGGTATGCATTAAGAAAACCCTACCACAAATGAGACGAAATGAATAGTGCCTAAGTACAGTCACGGAAGAAACCAAAAAGGTCTTAATGGAAGACGAGTTGAGCTGTAAGCAAAATTAACACAGTCGATCAGTTTACACCTGTACATATGCTTGGAACTGCAAGAAAGCTAAGAAAACAGTGCGGCTTGCTATGCTAAGTAGAAGAATAGTGTGGCAAGTGCCATTATAAATAATCTACCTCAAACAAAGTACTTTAGTATAAGTATATTCCACTTTGCAAAAGAAGCAGAATCAACCCAGGTTACTAAAGGCCGAATGAGCAGAGATTCAGATTTAACAAAATGAGGAAGAGACGGCTGAATCGAAACTCGGCAGGAGCAACTCGTGCCAAGGAAGCCAAGGTCATACCAATAGACGAGGCGAACAGTAGCTACATATAGTTGAAACTTAAGAACAGAATATCCTGTCTCTGAAAGTTCAAGGTAAGGAGGCGTAGGCAGGTGGCAAGCTAAATAAGAATCAAATACACAAATTGAGAGAAACTGGACAAATTCATGGTGTGGGAAGCATGTGACATGCCGAGTGAGAATAAGCACAGGTTCACACCTACGCTTGGCATCCGCCCAGGCAGTGATATCAGAACTTTTCCAGACAAACAATGCAGAGTTGCGTCCAACACAGTGAAATAATTGACACATAGTTGCTGAACCAATGATTGATTGTAACCATAATTGGAGAAAGGCCAGGTAACTAAGGGGCACCCCGCACCTGGCCGACCGTTCTGCGTGCTGCTAAGCGAAGTTCAAGATGATGCATTGGGTTGGTGCCAACCCAATCACAACGGACCAAATAATCTAGGGTCCTATAGTTAGTAGAACCAATGAGACGTCGTACTTTTAGTGACGTTTTCAGTAGTCATTTTTGAAGGTAGGGCTTAGATGCCCACCTGACAGTGTTTACCCAATCCCCTCACTCCATATACAGATATAGTGCCTATATTAAAGTTATCTTTTCCTAACCAATAGAATTGCATGTTAAAGTTTGAGTGTTAAACGGCAATTATGATGAGTTTTGAGTATAAATGTTACAACTTGTATGAAGTTTGTTGGAGTTAAAGCGAGAAGGGCGATCGCATCACTGCTGATTTCCATGACTCCCTGTTTTGTGTACTTGTCATTAAACGGACTCCCTTTGCCAAACCATTGAGATGTCATTATTGATTGGAGTTGGAGTAATAAATCTGTACCCCCATCCATCTCAAGGGTGCAGCTATCTCGTCTTAAAGTACTTCTGAGCAAACCTCAGCTCTATGGGCCGGCCAGGGGGTCTCGGAGTATACTTGGTAGCAGAGATTGATGGTTATCGATGATCGATTATTGATTAGAATAAGACACCCATTGACCGTCGACATAAAGTAACTCTAGGACTTTGGCAATATCACAAGTCCTTTGCCATTCGGCCAAGTAGACTGTGAAGCTCCCGGTAGACAGTGGCAGTGTAAGAAAAAACTGCAGACCAGGGTCTGAAGGGACCAGTGTTCCCCACATTATCCCTTCACATTCCTACGGGCAGCTGAGAGGGTGAAAAGCTGAAGAAGGCGATAACAAAGGCAGTGATCCTGAGGGTCCAGAGAGATAGTTAGAAGTAGAGAAGAGTGTATATATATATATATATATATATATATATATATATATATTACACAATAGCGTCCATGTAGTTATGGTTAAGTTGGTGTTTCCATAGTAAGAGCATTTTTTGGGTGGCTTATAACTTCGCTCCTCTGGACGAATCCTCACCAAACTTTGCAAAAAAAGTATATGGCCCACTCTGAATATTTTTGCAAAGTTTGGTGAGGATTCTTCCAGGGGGGAAAAGTTATAGGGGGGGTCCCAAAACTTGTGTTTTTTCCTATAGACATAATGGGAAAAAACTTTGCGCACGGCCACAGGCCAAACCACTGGACGGATTTACACCAAATTTGCGGCAGGAGCGGGGGCTTGGTCCCGAAAGTGTGCTTTTGCAAATGTGGTGTAAATCCGTCCAGTAGTTTGTTATAAAATTACCAAAATGTAAGGCAAATAAATTAGTGATATCTGTGTTCGCTTCGCGGACGGACTTCCCTGTTCGCTCCGCGGACAGCACCCCGATTGGCCCATGGCCTTGCGTCATGTCCGCGGACATGCGACGCGTTCACTGATTGGACGGCGAGGGGCGTGGAGCGCGTCAGATTTTCTGTGGCGCACGCCTTCTTGTATTCGCCGTCGACCGCGTACAGCGCGGTGAAACGTGGATAAAAAATTGTATTTAGTGCCGTGTGTTGGTGTGTAAGAGTGTTTGGGGAGGGTGGGGGAGTATGAGATAGGTTCAATGTTTTGTTTTTTATGTGCTAGACGTTTTTGTTGTGTTCGATTTGTCCGCGGAGAACACGGCTGTTCTGACATTTTGTAGATAAACTAAATGGTGGGGTGTTTAGAGGACGGAGTATGTGTCATTTTTGTTCGGAAGGAAGGTTAAAATTAGCTATCAACACTCGCGGTGTACTTAATTGTTCGTAAATACACAAACTGGGGGTGTCCTCAGGACGCTGTCCGTATTGTAATCTGTCTAGTTGAATGTGTTCTAAGAACACTCGCGGTGTCCCGAAATGGTTGCAATTACACAAAATGGGGGTGTTCTGAGAACGTTGTTTGTATTGTTCGTTGTCAGGGTGAAAGTGTTTTAAGACCGCTCCTTTTGTCCGCTAATAGTACAATTTCCTATGGGCGTCAACCGACTTTTTGTCCACTAAAGAAACGATAAATCCGGCTGGTGTGCGCCGACATTATGTGATAATCCTATGACTGGCGCTATTGACCTGGCTGACTTGCTTTTGCGACACTAAATCATATCTCCCGCCCCTAAGCCTGATATTATCAAAGCATTCATATTCCCCGCCTCTCTCCGTGACGTTACAGGGTGCGTCATCAAACGCGCCCAGTCCTCTCCAGTCCTAAGTGACTTTACACAGAACCTGGAAGACAACACATATTATGTCACAACACAGCGCGCCACAATTCGGAATATGAAACAGTGATTTAAAAGCAAACAGCAAGATTGTAAATGTTGTAAAGTACATTTATTTGACATCAAATGTTTAGAGAATATTCAGCAATTTGCATTTGTCTTTGTTGTCGATCCGCAAAAGTTCATGTTGAGGCACGCGATGTTCCTTTGCGGTACAGAGGGTGTTAGATCAGCTTACAACTCAGTGCGCCACAATTCGGAATATGAAACTGTGGTTTAAAAGTAAACAGCAGGATTGTACATTTGGTAAAGTACATTTATTTCACATGAAATGTTTAGTGAATATTCAGCGATTTGCTATTGTCTCTGCTGTCGATCAGCAAAAGTTTATTTTGAGCCACGCGTTGTTCCTTTGCGGTAGATAGGCTGTTGGTTTATGATAAAAGCAGTAAATGGACGGTCTGATAATCGGAAGGTTGCTCCAACAACGAGCCATTAGACCACCCTATTGGTTGGCATGTTGTTTGTAGCCGCTAGTACTGCGTAAGGGCATATTGGTCCTTGGCGATTGTCCCATAAAATGGTGAGGGTCATGAAGTTGCATATTTGGACCTGCACCTGGCAGTTGAAGACCCCATCCGCTGGAGTCTGTAAATCGTGACATAGGCAAAATGGGGCGACATACCTGTTTTAAAAAACATAAATTAGTCTCACCAGCCGATCTTCATTAAAAATCATCATTTTATTTATTAGGGCGTGAAACTATTTGCTATCGAAGATAGTGCAATGGAGTATGTGCCATGATGCCTACCTCCAAGGAGCCAGGTCCGACCCAGCAACCCCAGAGGCAGGCATCATTCCCCCCAGGGAAGTTCCAGCGGGCCCAAGCTGGGGCCCTTTGGACGCAGTCCTGGCGCCTTAGGCGCCAGGCTCATGTTGGACCCCAGTCCTGGCGCCTTAGGCGCCAGGCTCATAAAGCTGGACATGTGTTCAAGTGTTTTAGTGTGCACTTACCTGATGCAGACCATGCTGCTACATCCAGGCCCTCTTGAGGCCTGAATGGGACTACTTTACCTGTGGGACTACTTTCCACCCGGGTGTGGTCGGGGAAGGATACATACCTGATCGGTGGAAGGATACATACCTGGAACTTCTTCCAAAGCTATTTAAACCCCACCCGAACAGCCACACGTGCTTCGCGTTGTTCTGCACCTAGCAGCTCGACGCTCACCATGTCTGCTCCTGCTTCTGGACTTCAGCCACGCCTGTCAGCATCCTGGGACACCTGCTAAGGGTAATAAGAAGAGAATTGGGGAGGAAGAAGGCTTACCTGCTAAACCTGCATCACGGAGACATTTCACCGACGATCCTGAAAAGGAAGACATCATTTTTTAAAGCATTTCGCTCCGATCGCTGCAGCGCTGCATTTCACTCACCTTTCTTGGGCACCTACATCTGGAGTACGATCATCCGGATCCGCAGCTACTTCCCAGAGCCTAGAGAGAAAAAGACAAGAACACAAGGTGAGAGAAGGAAGGGAATAGGAAAAGCTCAGTTTCCTTCTAAGACTTACCTGTTGGGTCATTCCCATTTCATTTCGGGTCTTGCTGCTTCCAAGCATTTTCCGGACCCCGGCCCCTATTGGGAAAAAAGACAAAGACATTAGATGAGCGAATGCAAAAACATTACCTGAGCGCTCATCTAGGATTTACCAGATCTTTACTGGAACTGCACGTTTCACTTCGGGTCGGCGCCATATCTCCGGCATTCCGAACCCCGGCCCCTATGGGGAAAAGACATCAACATTAGCGCTTTGTTGCAAGAAGTCTCCAAAGGAATCTTCATTCATCATCTGAAAAAAGACAATGAACATTATTATTTAAAGCTTGAACTTTTGAACTTGCAACAGAACTTTTACAGCGCCTTACCAGTATAATCAAGCTTACCTGAACTCCCATCCAACCTCAATCCAGTGAAGTAACTGGGTTCAACGCGCCCCTGCGTCAGAAGCAGGATGGAGAGCTCGTCCTTTCAGACCCTAAGGTGAGACTTCACGGGGAATCGTGGAAGGGTATCGAGGAGGGTTGGAAGGAAGTGGGAGGCTCGAGCATTATTCCGCCAGATTGTAATACTCCCTTTTCACGTACAGGAGGATATTCCTGCGAGCCAGATTAGCCAGAGTTGAGGGGCCCGTCCTATCCATCTTCAGAGCCCTGCGCTTCACCATTGAAGAGGCATCAGCACTCGAAACCAGGCCAGCGCCCCCGTGGGAATCAGGTGAGCGTGACAGAACGCAAAGCCTACCCACAATTTCCCACCCGGGCGCTATGGAGACTTCCGAGACTGACCAGCT
Source organism: Ambystoma mexicanum (assembly GCF_040938575.1). Taxonomy (NCBI): domain Eukaryota; kingdom Metazoa; phylum Chordata; class Amphibia; order Caudata; family Ambystomatidae; genus Ambystoma; species Ambystoma mexicanum. The sequence goes on from NC_090923.1 coordinate 733,198,250, forward strand.
GGCCCAGCTTTTGGGGGAATTACGGGCAGAGGTGCACTCAGCCCGCCAGGAGACTAACGCTCTCAAAAGAGAACTGATCCTATCCAAGGAAAGAACAGATGACCTGGCCAAAAGGTTATTGCAGGCCGAGGCAGGGCACACTCCTTTACCGAATTCCGGTGGTACTTCCACATCAATGGGATTGAATAACCCGGTACAAATCAATCTACCTGGACACATGCCTTTGGCCCCGCCTGAACGTTTTGCGGGGGATCCCAAGAAATATGCCGTCTTTATGAACCAATGTCGTTTACACTTTCATTGCAGACCCGAGGCCTTCCCTAACGACCAAACCATGGTAGCCTTTATACTATCTTACCTCAGTGGCAGTGCTGCCGATTGGTCTATTCCATTGGTAAATCAGGATGATCCCATTCTCCAGGATTTTCAGAGCTTTCAGGCCAGCATGGAAAGATTGTTTGCTCGACACTCTCAAGGACAGGCCCTTGATAACGAACTGCTATCCTTATGACAAGGTAATCAGGATCTCCTGTCCTACATTGCCACCTTTAATAGACTGGTTGTGGAAACTGGATGGCCAGAAAATAAAAGGATCACATTGTTTCATCGAGGCCTGCGCGGAGAGCATAAAGATGTTCTAGCTCAGATAGTAAATCCACCCCAGGTCTGCGCAGACTACATAGACTTTGTGGTTCAACTTGATCACAGACTTCAAAATAGAAAAGCAGATCGGTTCAAGTATGAAACCCGAGTACCGATCAAAACCCACGCTAACTCCAAGAGTGCCGATGTATCCGAACCTATGCAAATCGGTGGTGTTAAAGGACCATTAACGCAGAAGGAACGGGAGAGAAGGCGGCAAATGCAACTTTGTCTGTATTGCGGGGCTTCCGGTCACTTTCTTCGAAATTGTCCGGTTAAACCACCTAAGAAGGTGGTTGGAGCCACTGATAACGATTTATTGACACCTGATTCGGGAAACGACCTAGCCCGACAAGCCTAGGGGTCCGCTTGCCGAGCTTGAAAACAAACTCTTTGACCTCGCATTTTGTCATGCCAATGGTGCTCGTGGACCCAAAACAGCCTCAGCAGTTGCATGCTATAAAAGCATACATCGACAGTGGAGCTATTGGAAATTACGTAGACCGTGAATTGGCTTCCAGGATTAAGCTCCCTCTCCGCCCGAAAGTAACCCAAGATGTCATTACTACAGTAGATGGAACCGAAATAGCCTCAGGGCCTGTAACACATTCCACTGTTGAATTGACACTGGTGGGTCAGGATGGACATCGGGAAGCAATTGTGTTTGATGTGATCAAGGCCCCACAATTTCAAGTAATTCTTGGAATTCCTTGGTTAGAAACACATAATCCAAGAATAGACTGGCGAGCAAAGAAGATAAGTTTTCCTGATTGTGAACCAACTTGTTATCCAAGAAATTCAGCTATGGGTTTAGCCTCAGCAACTTCCACCTCTGTACAGCTACCGTCTGAATACCAAGAATTCCAAGACGTTTTTCAGAAAGAACAGGCTAACACGTTACCTCCCCATCGATCTTATGATTGCCAAATCGATCTGGTACCCAATGCTCAACTACCTTGTAGTAGGATTTATGCTCTTACGGAACCTGAGAACCTGCATTTGCGTCACTATTTAGATCAGTACCTGGCCAATGGTTTTATTCGCCCGTCCAAGTCTCCTGTCTCTTCAGCTTTGTTCTTTGTGCCGAAAAAAGAGGGCGACCTTAGAACATGTATAGACTATTGCGCCCTAAACCAAATAACGATTAAGAATCGTTATCCTCTGCCCCTGATCCCTGAGCTTATCGACCAGGTGAAAGACGCTAGTGTGTACACCAAGTTAGATCTCCGAGGAGCTTATCACCTGGTGCGTATAAAAGAAGGCGACGAATGGAAGACTACATTCCGCACCAAATTTGGGCTCTTCGAATATCAGGTGATGCCCTTCGGTTTGTGCAATGCACCTGCCGCCTTTCAGTACTTTATGAATTATGTTTTTCGGGAACTTATTGATGTTTGTGTCATTGTTTACATTGACGACATCCTGGTGTACTCTTCTTCAGAATCCGATCACAGAAAACATGTTAGGGCAGTTCTTGAGAAATTGCGCCAGCACAAACTATTTGCCAAGCTCGAAAAATGCGTTTTTCATACCACAGAAGTTGAGTTTCTCAGATTCATCCTGACACCTCAAGGAGTCCGAATGGACTCGCGAAAGGTGGACGCCATCCTCAAATGGCCATCTCCTAGCTCGGTGAAGGGAGTTCAGAGCATGCTTGGCTTTGCCAATTTCTATCGAAGATTCATCCCGGAATTATCCCGAACAGTCCAACCCATCACAGCTCTCCTAAAGAAAAATAAACGCTTCGAATGGACTCTTGAGGCCGAACAAGCCTTTCAGGACCTGAAAACCAAATTCACCTCTGCACCTGTATTGAGGCACCCGCACCCAGATCTCCCTTACATTGTGGAAACCGACGCATCCAGTTCGGCCATGGGAGCTGTCCTGTCGCAAAGAGACCCAGAAACCAACCAACTACACCCTGTGGCCTTTTGGTCCAGAAAATTCTCTCCTCCTGAAATCAACTACGCAATTACCGACAAAGAGTTACTGGCTATTAAATCTGCTTTCAAGGCTTGGCGTCACTACCTTCTCGGGGCCAGACACACCATCACCGTAATTACGGACCACAGAAATTTGCAGTATTTAAAGACGGCCAGAGCTCAATCTTCACGACAACTCCGATGGGCTCTATTCTTTGCGGAATTTGATTTTGTAATTACCTACCGCCCTGGCTGCAAGAATGGTAAAGCAGACGCCTTATCCCGGATTGGCATGGAAGAACCCAATTCGAGTTTAGAACCTGTGCCAATCATACCTGAACAAAGAATCTTAGGCTTAACTTCATTGCAAACTATTGAGGATATCCAAACGCAAGTAAAACAACTTCTAGACTCTTCAGCCTTACTGGAATGGAGTGAAAAGGGTCCTCATTACACCGTTAAGGATGATTTACCCTACTTCCAGGAGCGGTTGTTTCTGCCAAGTAAAGAATTGCAGGAACTTGTTATTGCCCATCATCATGAATCATTAATGGAAGGACACCCTGGTATCGCTAAAACGGAGGAAAAAATCAAACGCCACTTCTGGTGGCCTTCTTGGAGAAGAGGCATAAAGTCTTTTGTGTTGTCTTGCGGAATTTGCGCCCAAAACAAGGGTCAAAAGAAAAGGCCAGCCGGCCTACTTCAACCCTTGGATATTCCACCGGCACCATGGCACACCTTGTCAATGTACTTTATAACTGACCTGCCTCTTTGTGGTGGTTACAACACTATCCTTGTAATTGTGGATCTAGTCTCCAAAATGGCCCACTTTATCCCTTTAAAAGGGTTGCCTTCAGCTTCCACCTTGGCCAAGGCATTTCTGGAGAATATAGTTTGCATACATGGTTTCCCTTTCATATTAGTCTCGGATCGTGGCAGTCAGTTTGTCTCCCATTTTTGGAAGAAGTGTTGTCAACTAGCACAAATAGATGTGCGGTTATCCACCAGCCACCACCCCCAGACCGACGGACAAACCGAGAGAACCAATCAGACTCTCGAGCAATATCTTCGGTGCATGTTACACCAATCCGAGTTGAATTGGAAAGACATCCTTTGGATCGCAGAATATGCATACAACAATTCAGTGCATTCTGTAACCGGACAAACTCCTTTTTTATACTTTGTATGGTCACCATCCTCGGACCTCTGACCTAGATCCACCTCTGACCCTGGAAATGCCCGCATTAAATCATCTGCATTCCACAATAACCCGAGCCTTCAAAGAAGCTGCAACTCATTTACAGCAAGCCAAGAAAAAGTATAAAGAAAACGCTGATTTGCACCGAAGTAAAACTCCTCCTTACCAAGTAGGAGACCAGGTATGGCTAGCAATGAAACATTTACCCCTCAAGGGCCCGCGAACCTTCAATCCCAGATTCATAGGACCTTATCCCATCAAAGCTATAATCAACCCAGTGGCCTTTAAACTGGATTTAGCATCCAACATGCGTATTCATCCAGTTTTTCATGCGTCACTTTTGAAGCCAGTACAACCAGGAACCCGACTGTCCAAGCCTCCAGACCCAGTTCAAATTGAAGGGGAATTAGAATTCGAAGTTAAAGACATTTTAGACTCAAAGGTGTTAAAGTCAAAACTCTTCTATCTTGTTGACTGGAAGGGATATGGACCTCAGGAGAGATCGTGGGAGCCTAGTAACCATGTTCACGCACCTCGATTAATACAAAGGTTCCACTGGAGATTTCCGAACAAGCCAAAACCCCCAGAGGGAACAACCTTGGGAGGGGCCTTGAGGGGGGGTACTGTCATGATGCCTACCTCCAAGGAGCCAGGTCCGACCCAGCAACCCCAGAGGCAGGCATCATTCCCCCCAGGGAAGTTCCAGCGGGCCCAAGCTGGGGCCCTTTGGACGCAGTCCTGGCGCCTTAGGCGCCAGGCTCATGTTGGACCCCAGTCCTGGCGCCTTAGGCGCCAGGCTCATAAAGCTGGACATGTGTTCAAGTGTTTTAGTGTGCACTTACCTGATGCAGACCATGCTGCTACATCCAGGCCCTCTTGAGGCCTGAATGGGACTACTTTACCTGTGGGACTACTTTCCACCCGGGTGTGGTCGGGGAAGGATACATACCTGATCGGTGGAAGGATACATACCTGGAACTTCTTCCAAAGCTATTTAAACCCCACCCGAACAGCCACACGTGCTTCGCGTTGTTCTGCACCTAGCAGCTCGACGCTCACCATGTCTGCTCCTGCTTCTGGACTTCAGCCACGCCTGTCAGCATCCTGGGACACCTGCTAAGGGTAATAAGAAGAGAATTGGGGAGGAAGAAGGCTTACCTGCTAAACCTGCATCACGGAGACATTTCACCGACGATCCTGAAAAGGAAGACATCATTTTTTAAAGCATTTCGCTCCGATCGCTGCAGCGCTGCATTTGACTCACCTTTCTTGGGCACCTACATCTGGAGTACGATCATCCGGATCCGCAGCTACTTCCCAGAGCCTAGAGAGAAAAAGACAAGAACACAAGGTGAGAGAAGGAAGGGAATAGGAAAAGCTCAGTTTCCTTCTAAGACTTACCTGTTGGGTCATTCCCATTTCATTTCGGGTCTTGCTGCTTCCAAGCATTTTCCGGACCCCAGCCCCTATGGGGAAAAAAGACAAAGACATTAGATGAGCGAATGCAAAAACATTACCTGAGCGCTCATCTAGGATTTACCAGATCTTTACTGGAACTGCACGTTTCACTTCGGGTCGGCGCCATATCTCCGGCATTCCGAACCCCGGCCCCTATGGGGAAAAGACATCAACATTAGCGCTTTGTTGCAAGAAGTCTCCAAAGGAATCTTCATTCATCATCTGAAAAAAGACAATGAACATTATTATTTAAAGCTTGAACTTTTGAACTTGCAACAGAACTTTTACAGCGCCTTACCAGTATAATCAAGCTTACCTGAACTCCCATCCAACCTTAATCCAGTGAAGTAACTGGGTTCAACGCGCCCCTGCGTCAGAAGCAGGATGGAGAGCTCGTCCTTTCAGACCCTAAGGTGAGACTTCACGGGGAATCGTGGAAGGGTATCGAGGAGGGTTGGAAGGAAGTGGGAGGCTCGAGCATTATTCCGCCAGATTGTAATACTCCCTTTTCACGTACAGGAGGATATTCCTGCGAGCCAGATTAGCCAGAGTTGAGGGGCCCGTCCTATCCATCTTCAGAGCCCTGCGCTTCACCATTGAAGAGGCATCAGCACTCGAAACCAGGCCAGCGCCCCCGTGGGAATCAGGTGAGCGTGACAGAACGCAAAGCCTACCCACAATTTCCCACCCGGGCGCTATGGAGACTTCCGAGACTGACCAGCTGGCCCAGCTTTTGGGGGAATTACGGGCAGAGGTGCACTCAGCCCGCCAGGAGACTAACGCTCTCAAAAGAGAACTGATCCTATCCAAGGAAAGAACAGATGACCTGGCCAAAAGGTTATTGCAGGCCCAGGCAGGGCACACTCCTTTACCGAATTCCGGTGGTACTTCCACATCAATGGGATTGAATAACCCGGTACAAATCAATCTACCTGGACACATGCCTTTGGCCCCGCCTGAACGTTTTGCGGGGGATCCCAAGAAATATGCCGTCTTTATGAACCAATGTCGTTTACACTTTCATTGCAGACCCGAGGCCTTCCCTAACGACCAAACCATGGTAGCCTTTATACTATCTTACCTCAGTGGCAGTGCTGCCGATTGGTCTATTCCATTGGTAAATCAGGATGATCCCATTCTCCAGGATTTTCAGAGCTTTCAGGCCAGCATGGAAAGATTGTTTGCTCGACACTCTCAAGGAAAGGCCCTTGATAACGAACTGCTATCCTTATGACAAGGTAATCAGGATCTCCTGTCCTACATTGCCACCTTTAATAGACTGGTTGTGGAAACTGGATGGCCAGAAAATAAAAGGATCACATTGTTTCATCGAGGCCTGCGCGGAGAGCATAAAGATGTTCTAGCTCAGATAGTAAATCCACCCCAGGTCTGCGCAGACTACATAGACTTTGTGGTTCAACTTGATCACAGACTTCAAAATAGAAAAGCAGATCGGTTCAAGTATGAAACCCGAGTACCGATCAAAACCCACGCTAACTCCAAGAGTGCCGATGTATCCGAACCTATGCAAATCGGTGGTGTTAAAGGACCATTAACGCAGAAGGAACGGGAGAGAAGGCGGCAAATGCAACTTTGTCTGTATTGCGGGGCTTCCGGTCACTTTCTTCGAAATTGTCCGGTTAAACCACCTAAGAAGGAGGTTGGAGCCACTGATAACGATTTATTGACACCTGATTCGGGAAACGACCTAGCCCGACAAGCGTAGGGGTCCGCTTGCCGAGCTTGAAAACAAACTCTTTGACCTCGCATTTTGTCATGCCAATGGTGCTCGTGGACCCAAAACAGCCTCAGCAGTTGCATGCTATAAAAGCATACATCGACAGTGGAGCTATTGGAAATTACGTAGACCGTGAATTGGCTTCCAGGATTAAGCTCCCTCTCCGCCCGAAAGTAACCCAAGATGTCATTACTACAGTAGATGGAACCGAAATAGCCTCAGGGCCTGTAACACATTCCACTGTTGAATTGACACTGGTGGGTCAGGATGGACATCGGGAAGCAATTGTGTTTGATGTGATCAAGGCCCCACAATTTCAAGTAATTCTTGGAATTCCTTGGTTAGAAACACATAATCCAAGAATAGACTGGCGAGCAAAGAAGATAGGTTTTCCTGATTGTGAACCAACTTGTTATCCAAGAAATTCAGCTATGGGTTTAGCCTCAGCAACTTCCACCTCTGTACAGCTACCGTCTGAAAACCAAGAATTCCAAGACGTTTTTCAGAAAGAACAGGCTAACACGTTACCTCCCCATCGATCTTATGATTGCCAAATCGATCTGGTACCCAATGCTCAACTACCTTGTAGTAGGATTTATGCTCTTACGGAACCTGAGAACCTGCATTTGCGTCACTATTTAGATCAGTACCTAGCCAATGGTTTTATTCGCCCGTCCAAGTCTCCTGTCTCTTCAGCTTTGTTCTTTGTGCCGAAAAAAGAGGGCGACCTTAGAACATGTATAGACTATCGCGCCCTAAACCAAATAACGATTAAGAATCGTTATCCTCTGCCCCTGATCCCTGAGCTTATCGACCAGGTGAAAGACGCTAGTGTGTACACCAAGTTAGATCTCCGAGGAGCTTATCACCTGGTGCGTATAAAAGAAGGCGACGAATGGAAGACTACATTCCGCACCAAATTTGGGCTCTTCGAATATCAGGTGATGCCCTTCGGTTTGTGCAATGCACCTGCCGCCTTTCAGTACTTTATGAATTATGTTTTTCGGGAACTTATTGATGTTTGTGTCATTGTTTACATTGACGACATCCTGGTGTACTCTTCTTCAGAATCCGATCACAGAAAACATGTTAGGGCAGTTCTTGAGAAATTGCGCCAGCACAAACTATTTGCCAAGCTCGAAAAATGCGTTTTTCATACCACAGAAGTTGAGTTTCTCAGATTCATCCTGACACCTCAAGGAGTCCGAATGGACTCGCGAAAGGTGGACGCCATCCTCAAATGGCCATCTCCTAGCTCGGTGAAGGGAGTTCAGAGCATGCTTGGCTTTGCCAATTTCTATCGAAGATTCATCCCGGAATTATCCCGAACAGTCCAACCCATCACAGCTCTCCTAAAGAAAAATAAACGCTTCGAATGGACTCTTGAGGCCGAACAAGCCTTTCAGGACCTGAAAACCAAATTCACCTCTGCACCTGTATTGAGGCACCCGCACCCAGATCTCCCTTACATTGTGGAAACCGACGCATCCAGTTCGGCCATGGGAGCTGTCCTGTCGCAAAGAGACCCAGAAACCAACCAACTACACCCTGTGGCCTTTTGGTCCAGAAAATTCTCTCCTCCTGAAATCAACTACGCAATTACCGACAAAGAGTTACTGGCTATTAAATCTGCTTTCAAGGCTTGGCGTCACTACCTTCTTGGGGCCAGACACACCATCACCGTAATTACGGACCACAGAAATTTGCAGTATTTAAAGACGGCCAGAGCTCAATCTTCACGACAACTCCGATGGGCTCTATTCTTTGCGAAATTTGATTTTGTAATTACCTACCGCCCTGGCTGCAAGAATGGTAAAGCAGACGCCTTATCCCGGATTGGCATGGAAGAACCCAATTCGAGTTTAGAACCTGTGCCAATCATACCTGAACAAAGAATCTTAGGCTTAACTTCATTGCAAACTATTGAGGATATCCAAACGCAAGTAAAACAACTTCTAGACTCTTCAGCCTTACTGGAATGGAGTGAAAAGGGTCCTCATTACACCGTTAAGGATGATTTACCCTACTTCCAGGAGCGGTTGTTTCTGCCAAGTAAAGAATTGCAGGAACTTGTTATTGCCCATCATCATGAATCATTAATGGAAGGACACCCTGGTATCGCTAAAACGGAGGAAAAAATCAAACGCCACTTCTGGTGGCCTTCTTGGAGAAGAGGCATAAAGTCTTTTGTGTTGTCTTGCGGAATTTGCGCCCAAAACAAGGGTCAAAAGAAAAGGCCAGCCGGCCTACTTCAACCCTTGGATATTCCACCGGCACCATGGCACACCTTGTCAATGTACTTTATAACTGACCTGCCTCTTTGTGGTGGTTACAACACTATCCTTGTAATTGTGGATCTAGTCTCCAAAATGGCCCACTTTATCCCTTTAAAAGGGTTGCCTTCAGCTTCCACCTTGGCCAAGGCATTTCTGGAGAATATAGTTCGCATACATGGTTTCCCTTTCATATTAGTCTCGGATCGTGGCAGTCAGTTTGTCTCCCATTTTTGGAAGAAGTGTTGTCAACTAGCACAAATAGATGTGCGGTTATCCACCAGCCACCACCCCCAGACCGACGGACAAACCGAGAGAACCAATCAGACTCTCGAGCAATATCTTCGGTGCATGTTACACCAATCCGAGTTGAATTGGAAAGACATCCTTTGGATCGCAGAATATGCATACAACAATTCAGTGCATTCTGTAACCGGACAAACTCCTTTTTATACTTTGTATGGTCACCATCCTCGGACCTCTGACCTAGATCCACCTCTGACCCTGGAAATGCCCGCATTAAATCATCTGCATTCCACAATAACCCGAGCCTTCAAAGAAGCTGCAACTCATTTACAGCAAGCCAAGAAAAAGTATAAAGAAAACGCTGATTTGCACCGAAGTAAAACTCCTCCTTACCAAGTAGGAGACCAGGTATGGCTAGCAATGAAACATTTACCCCTCAAGGGCCCGCGAACCTTCAATCCCAGATTCATAGGACCTTATCCCATCAAAGCTATAATCAACCCAGTGGCCTTTAAACTGGATTTACCGTCCAACATGCGTATTCATCCAGTTTTTCATGCGTCACTTTTGAAGCCAGTACAACCAGGAACCCGACTGTCCAAGCCTCCAGACCCAGTTCAAATTGAAGGGGAATTAGAATTCGAAGTTAAAGTCATTTTAGACTCAAAGGTGTTAAAGTCAAAACTCTTCTATCTTGTTGACTGGAAGGGATATGGACCTCAGGAGAGATCGTGGGAGCCTAGTAACCATGTTCACGCACCTCGATTAATACAAAGGTTCCACTGGAGATTTCCGAACAAGCCAAAACCCCCAGAGGGAACAACCTTGGGAGGGGCCTTGAGGGGGGGTACTGTCATGATGCCTACCTCCAAGGAGCCAGGTCCGACCCAGCAACCCCAGAGGCAGGCATCATTCCCCCCAGGGAAGTTCCAGCGGGCCCAAGCTGGGGCCCTTTGGACGCAGTCCTGGCGCCTTAGGCGCCAGGCTCATGTTGGACCCCAGTCCTGGCGCCTTAGGTGCCAGGCTCATAAAGCTGGACATGTGTTCAAGTGTTTTAGTGTGCACTTACCTGATGCAGACCATGCTGCTACACCCAGGCCCTCTTGAGGCCTGAATGGTACTACTTTACCTGTGGGACTACTTTCCACCCGGGTGTGGTCGGGGAAGGATACATACCTGATCGGTGGAAGGATACATACCTGGAACTTCTTCCAAAGCTATTTAAACCCCACCCGAACAGCCACACGTGCTTCGCGTTGTTCTGCACCTAGCAGCTGGACGCTCACCGTGTCTGCTCCTGCTTCTGGACTTCAGCCACGCCTGTCAGCATCCTGGGACACCTGCTAAGGGTAATAAGAAGAGAATTGGGGAGGAAGAGGGCTTACCTGCTAAACCTGCATCACGGAGACATTTCACCGACGATCCTGAAAAGGAAGACATAATTTTTTAAAGCATTTCGCTCCGATCGCTGCAGCGCTGCATTTCACTCACCTTTCTTGGGCGCCTCCATCTTCAGCAGCGATCATCCGGATCCGCAGCCACTTCCCAGACCCTAGAGCGAAAAAGACAAGAACACAAGGTGAGAGAAGGAAGGGAATAGGAAAAGCTCAGTTTCCTTCTAAGACTTACCTGTTGGGTCATTCCCATTTCATTTCGGGTCTTGCTGCTTCCAAGCATTTTCCGGAAAGCATTTCCCCTATGGGGAAAAGACATCAACATTAGCGCTTTGTTGCAAGAAGTCTCCAAAGGAATCTTCATTCATCATCTGAAAAAAGACAATGAACATTATTATTTAAAGCTTGAACTTTTGAACTTGCAACAGAACTTTTACAGCGCCTTACCAGTGTAATCAAGCTTACCTGAACTCCCATCCAACCTCAATCCAGTGAAGTAACTGGGTTCAACGCGCCCCTGCGTCAGAAGCAGGATGGAGAGCTCGTCCCTTCAGACCCTAAGGTGAGACTTCACGGGGAATCGTGGAAGGGTATCGAGGAGGGTTGGAAGCAAGTGTGAGGCTCGAGCATTATTCCGCCAGATTGTAATACTCCCTTTTCACGTACAGGAGGATATTCCTGCGAGCCAGATTAGCCAGAGTTGAGGGGCTCGTCCTATCCATCTTCAGAGCCCTGCGCTTCACCATTGAAGAGGCATCAGCACTCGAAACCAGGCCAGCGCCCCCGTGCGAATCAGGTGAGCCTGACAGTATGTTAATAATAAAATAATAATATTTTCCCATTCATATAGCGCTAAGAACCGTGAGGTATCTAAGCGGTGCTTATTATTACCCACGGTGTGTGGTGCTCATTTATCGACCACGGAAGGATGAAAGGCTGAGTTTGGCCTTGCCGGGATTCGAACTTGCGTTAGCAAGCTGTGCACGGATGTCAAAGCGAGGGTTGTACTCGCTGTGCCACTTGACAGGCTACAGTGAAGTGGCACAGTGAGTAGAGTGCTTGACCGCCTATAGACCGGTTAAATTATTTCTATTAACCCACCCTGTGTCGTCTGCCTTTTTCAGAGCCCTCTAAACGACAGGGGATCAATTCGGCGGTGATAGTGCGCGTTAGAGAACATTATGCCACTTTGAACGAACAAATTCAACTTGAGCGGTCTTTAATGCTACGCTATTGTAATTATATTTGGTATGAAATAATCTAAAGGGTTACTTACAGTACAATTGCAATTTCCATTGTCTACGAGTAGTGCAGTCCCAAAATACGACTCCGCGTGTGCGAACGATCTATCGCATAGTGATATAATATATAAAAGTGGTTTCGTTTCAGAAATTTCATCCTTATCTTCTCTTACGTTTTAGTAACACTCCTTCAAGCGAAGTCTTTCATCACAATCTCTGTCTGTCAAGGTCAAAACACAATACAACCTTATAGTCCGCTTCGTGAGCCTCTCCGGGGCCCAAGAAAAAAATGGAAGCAGCTGACCTTCACTGTGAACGAGCATAAATTCTTACTTTGCAACATTCTGTGTAAAGCCATCTGTGAGAAGTTGGTTTTTGCACGCCATGTTTGTATATTGTTTGCATGATATTAAAAAAAGTTTGTTTAAGGGACGTTATGGTTCTAAGTACAGCCGAAAGACCCCTGAAAATCGCAAGTTATGGTAAGCTATGAAAAATAACTCGCGCCACCACTGTGCACTGCTAAGACTAACACCCAGGACATCAAAGATGACATCGCAAATGTCATTGATGAAATCACTGATGACATCACATGTGTATGTACTTTTCATGGAATTTGTGTACTAGGGATTTTTGCTATAATGTTGCGAAAAAAGTGTCAAGGATATTGTAATAAATATCATACCATTATTAGTGCTTTGAACGATGCATTGATATAAATAGCATTGTATTATGGGATTCTATCTAGTATACTGAGCTACTAATGGAGAAACATAGCATTGTGTGCAGAGTACAAGATGAAAGTATAATATTTGTAATGTTAATATGTTGAATAATGAAATGATAATTGTCCTGAAATGTTCGAAAATTCACAAAATGGGGGTGTTCTGAGGACGTTATTCGTATTGTGTGATTGCTTAGCTGTATGCAATGAGGGAATGGCACAGAGAGTAAAGTGGACGCCGTCCGCGGACACCGCGGCTGTTCATGGACAGGGCGTGCTACATCCGAGTTTTTCCAGGAAATCCTGCATGGAAAGAAGACTGTACGGATCAGCCAATCAGATGTCGAGGTTGTGGATTTGTGTTGAAAGAGACTGTGTGGTGAAGATGGCAGAAGTAGAGAAAGTCAGGGTGTTGGTGCTTGGAGATATGTTTGTGTATGATTTACAACAGTATGCTCAATGCAGGCATGTTGCAAAGAACTTTGATGTGAAAGGAGTGGAGGTGGTGTGGAGCACTGTGCCTGATTGCAATGTATAGGGAATTGTACAAGTTTGTGAGGATATGGCCACGATGAACAGTCCGCATGTGGTAGTTTTGCACTATGGTGCTTTCCATTTGGGCAACGTCAGTGCCCCTACTTTGTTGGCTGATTTGGAACGCTTGGTTCAAGCCGTAATGAAGATCCTTCCAAATGCGAAAGTAATTTTTTCTGGATTACTACCTAGGGCAATATAGGACAATAGTTCAGTTTTTTGTCCTCAGCAAAACATTGCTAGGTGTGTCATCAACCGAGGCATGTGTGCCTTCATGCTTAGAGCTGGTATGTTCTTCTGTAATAATGAGAATATTGATGCCAGTAATGCTGTTAATTTTAAAGAAGATGGCATCTCTTTATCTTTTACGGGAAATGCCTTTCTATTTTGGAATGTAAGGGTTGCTTTGGAGAAGGTTATGTGAAGATTTTAGGAGTAAAGTAAGAAAAAAAACAAGAAAAAAAATACAAATTAACAGGTGTCTGTCAAGCATCTGTAAAAAACCCAAAAAAAACGGCTCTTTTCAGAGCCAACTTCAAAGGGGAAATGGGGCACACTATTTAAATTTACATTCACCACGCTCAGATTTTCGAGATGTCCACGGACATGAAAATCACTACGAGGGGGTTAGTATGTTCTATGTTACATGTATATGAAGTCAGGGATATTATGGTTAAGTTGTGCTACTAAAAACCTATGAAATTCAGTGAAAAACTTTGTTAAAGGGACGTTATGGTTAAGTTGCGCTACTAAAAACCTATGAAATTCAGTGAAAAAACTTAGTTAAAGGGACGTTATGGTTCAAAGTAAAACCGAAAACCCCCTGAAATTCGGCAGTTATGGTAAGATAAGCAACCATAACTCGCGCCACCGTGCACTGCTAACACTAACACCCAGGACATCAAAGATGACATCACACATGTCATTGATGACATCACTGATGACATCACATGTCTGGCCCCCCTTTTTTCCTTTACTGACATATCTAGGCCACATGGTTTTGCTCAGTAACAGTCATGGGCCTCATTACGACCCTGGCGCTAAGGGATTACCGGTACCGGTAAGGGTACCGGTACCGGTAATCCCTTAGCGCCTGATTACAAGGTCCCTTTGCGGGTTACCACCTTAACGGCTGGTTTTACCAGCCGTAAAGGATTGGACCCGCAAAGGGACCTTGGTGCTAATTACGGTACCTTCACAGTACGCAAAACTCTAATAAGGAAGCAGTTATCTTTTCACTATTCAACATGGCAAGATTATGAATATTGCACCTTCATCATGTATGCTACGCACACTGCCTATGTTTCTGCATGAGTAGCTTACTATACTGGATAGAACTTCATAATAGAATGCTATTTATATCAATGCATTGCTTAATGCACTAATTAGCTCATGATATTTATCCCATTGATCCTTGACAGTTTTTAGTCAGCATTATAAGAATCCCTTGTACAGAGTTTTCATGAAAAGTACATACACATGTGATGTCATCAGTGATGTCATCAATGACATTTGTGTTGTCATCTTTGATGTCCTGGGTGTTAGTGTTAGTAGTGCACGGTGGCGCGAGTTATGGTTGCTTATCTTACCATAACTGCCGAATTTCAGGGGTTTTTCAGTTTTACTTTGAACCATAACGTCCCTTTAACAAAGTTTTTTCACTGAATTTCATAGGTTTTTAGTAGCGCAACTTAACCATAACGTCCCTTTAACAAAGTTTTTTCACTGAATATAGATATATATATATATGGGAATAATGACGCGAGAATAATTAAGTAAATAAAGGTTACCCGGGAGGACACCCGAAAAGAGAGAGGTTACCGGGGAAGAGCCTAAGAAGTGAGAGGATTTGCCTTATTCCTACACTTTTAATACGAGTGGCTAGAGAAACATGTACCCATAGTCCCAAAGAAAGGAGAACAAATAGACTATCATAGCGATTAAAGACGCTGTGAAAGGGGTACGTTTAAACTCAATGAAGAGGTAATGATTAGAGGCAGAGATACCTGTGACCAGCTGGTGTTCGTCTAGTCTGTTAAGCGTCTGTCTTACATGTTTTTTGTTGTGACGTCATACATCGAAAAAGTTTACTTGAGAAAACTGATTTAAATTTTACGCGATTGAATAGCCGAGATAATATTCTATACGAATTGATGTTTTTTGAGTAAAATAGGAGGTATAAAATATTTTGAAAAATCAGAATTGGAGCATGCAGTGTTTGGTGCTCGGTCAAATTGTTGGAACTGTTTAACGCGAAAGTGTTGACAAGTGTTATATAAGGGCCAAAGGGAACAGATTTAAGCATTGAAGACATAACTCCATTAACACACTTATGCAAACAGTTGCCGAAACACCCACCCAAATTGAAGAAATATAGTACAGAGTGGGTTAAAGGAACAGCCCACAAAATGTTTATGCCATGGCCACAAGGTGGGTCCTTATCTAAAGCTGTCTTGCAACATATGACGACATATTTGCACGCCACCGACATGGGCAAAAAGTTAGACAAATGCATAGCTATTTTAGAACTTTGGAAAATGTATGAACAAGAGAAGGGAGAGGAGCCGGCAGTAGATTGGATACTTAATGTATGCTCAGAGGGGGGTGAGACACCTACTGCGCCACCTGCCCCTTCCGAACTGAAAGTTGAAGAAAGTAAAGACGAGGGATTATACCAGCTGAGAGAACTTAAAGCAGCTACAGGGTACAGCAACCCCGCATATGTGTCATCTATGCAAAGTAGTGACGAACATTAATGCAAAGATAAGGATAAGGATATTACCTCCACAGTCCCAAGGGACAAGGGGAGATGCGATGATGAAAGAAGGGATCAAGCACAGACAAGCGCATCTCTCAACAAAGATAGAGAAGGGAAAAGATGGAAGGGAAATGAAGATAGAACTGATGAGATAGCATTCGCAAAAAACAAATGGATGGGGCAAATTTTATTAAAACTTGATGGCAAAGGCATTGATGACGTGAAACAAAAGGAGATGTTAGATGATAAACATAGAAAGGAGAAAGAGAAGGAGTTAAGAGACGAAAGAATAAGAAAGAAAGACAGACAAAGGCGAGAACAGCTATATCGCGAAGAGCAAGAAAGACAGCTTGATCGCAAACCAAGAGCAGCCAATGATCACGACAGACAAAAGCAGCAAAGGTCAGAGGAAAAACAAAGAATATGAGAGAAAAGAGGCAAAGAGATGATGAAATGCGAAGGGCAGATGAATGTAGGAATGAAAAGAAAAAGGAAGAAGATAGGGTTAGAGAAGAGGCGATGAAGCTCAAAGAATTCAATGACGATGTAGAACTTAAGCGATGACAGAGAGCACGTGATCTTGAATATCTGGGGAGAGAGGTTATAAAACCTGCTCCAGTAGTAGATTGAGAAGACATACAAGAATTCTTTCCTGCCTACTATTCAGTACCAGGCACGTCTACGGCAAATATGGAAGATGACTGACACCAGAAGCATCAGAGAAACGATCGATAAAATATATGATGAAATGGGGCTGGAACAAACACCCCAAGGGGAGGGGGAAGAAGAGCGCCTGGAGAGCACCCAGCTTTACGAGACTGAGGATGTCTCCCGAAGTAGTGGGAATAAGGAACTATCCCTGGATACACAAGAAATAAGTAGGAACAATGAAGATACAAGAAGTTGCACAAATTGGGGACAGACAATGTCCGACACAGAGAGGGAAGAGAGCGAGGAAAATGAGGAAGAGAGACAAAGTGAAAGACGACTCCCAAGGGAAAAAGGAATAAGATGGTCAGACACTAGTGAGTCTGCACCAAGAGCATCAGAATCAGCCACACAGTTAGACCGGCATGAAGAAGTATCTCACGGTCAGAAGGGGGTGTCTTCACCGCCCTACATGGACAGACTTAGGTCCCTAACAGGCAGGTGAAGATGCGGGAATATTACCCCTGTCATAGATAGAAGAACCATGAGAGAAGAGAGAGAGAACTATACATCCGAATTTCCGCTACTCGAGAAAGGGGGAGTAAGATCATAATATATTCCATGGCCACACATGGATCAAGAAAATTTGACGAACAAGCTTCCAATGCTGACATCGGGAGCTGGAAAGTGGATACATGAATTGGAACAAATGGCAGGAGGAAACACGCTAGCAATAGGGGAAATCGAAGGTCTCCTAATCGCCACACTTGGTGAGAGAGCAGACGATGTGTGGACATGGGCAGGCTACCCTGGTGTAACCACAATTAATACTGTGCATGACAGAGCTCCATTTAACAATTGTAGAGCTGCAGTATGGAAAGTGCTATAAGTGCTATATCCAGACACTTCTGACATGGGAGCTATAATGACACGAAAAATTAAGGAGTCTGAGGATCCGTTAATTTATATACAGAATTTTCAAGACGCATGGGTGCTCATGACTCATGAATTTTGGATGAAATCTATACCTGTGTTCTACCATATATTGTGCCAAGGGCTGCCAGAGCCGTTACCAAAACAGCTCAAGAAATTGGTAGGAATTGAGGCTAAACCTTGGGCAGAAATACAGCCGACCATCGCACACTATTGCAGATTGCTGCAAGAAAAGAATCGCAAAAAGGAAGCTGCACAAAAGGGTGAGGAAGCGAAATTGGTGCAGAAAAACTATCAAAGTATGCGCTTGAAGGAGCCATGATAACTAGCGCAGCATGCAGCAGGTCAATAATCCGCAGCAGACTAATCAGGGCAGTTTTGGGTTTTATCCCAGGGGAAGAGGATTCAGAGGAAGAGGATGGCAGAGCAATCAGGGAGGCTTTTGGAATAACCAAGGAGGTTTCCAGAATATGCAAAATGGCAATCAAGATATGTCAAATGGGCAAATGATCCGACCACCGCCAGTATGTTGGTTGTGTGGAATGACAGGGCACTTAGCGTGCACATGTGGAAACCAAGGTATGATGCAGAGCGGCCAGGGGACAAGAGCAGGCATGGCAAATCCACCTGCAGGTTTACAGCAGGGTGTTGCACAAAATCACACGGTGCAACAACAAGCGCCAGGAGCGCAACAAGGCGGGCAACCTCAGAACATGGGGAATTTTCCACAAGGACAATCCCAACAGGCACCAATGCAACTATCACAGACGATGAGCACAGGGCAGACCACGGACCCTGGAATGGGAAGTAACAATGGGAATGGGGGAAATCCACCAGCACACAGTGGGCCAAATTTGTATATGGACTAGGACAGCTCACTGGGAACCCTGATGTGTTCTATCCTATCAGTGACACCAGACCCTCACAGGGAACCTAGGGTGGATGTCGTTATAGGGGATAAAGAATATTCCTTCCTAGTTGACACGGGTGCAACACGCTCGTGCATACGTGAAGCAAGTTTTCCTTGTCCGGCAAGGCAATAAATACTCAGAGTTTTACAGGAGCTACAAGTCGTGTTCCCTTCACAAATGCACTTCCAGTCTCCATAGGATAATGTGAAATTAATGTGCCTTTACTATATTCACGTCAGACCCCAGTAAACATTTTGGGTCGAGATTTAGGGGGTAATTCATAGAATCCAGCGCACAAGTGGCGCACGCGGCTGGCGCACAGTGTGCGCGTGCGAATCCCTGCACCAGCCGCGTGCGCTAAAATCCATTTCCGCGCACAGCGTATTCATGGATTCCAGCCACCAAAACCAGCCGTGGCGCACAGTGGCGCAGCGACCCTGCAGCAGCGCCAGTTACGCCCCCAAGAACGCCTCTCGCGCAGGGAAAAGCCATCAATATACCCAATCCAGCGCAAAGGGCTGCGCCAACCCTGTACCAGCACAGCAAGCGGGCTACATGTACCACTGGGGTGCGCGGGAAGTACCTCACGCGATTGGCCCCGTGCGAGCAGGGTACGCGTATTTCAGGGGTGCGCGGGAAGTTCCACACGCGATTTCATCATGGTACGTGTATTTCAGGGGTGTGCGGGAATTTCCACACGCGATTGGGCCCGTGCGAGCAGGGTATGCGTATCTCAGGGGTGCGCGGGAAGTACCACAAGCGATTCCATCAGGGTACGTGTATTTCGGGGTGCGCGTGAAGTTCCACACGCGATATCAGCAGGGTATGTGTATTTCAGGGTGCAGGGGAAGTTACACACGCAATTTCCGCAGGGTACGTGTATTTCAGGGGTGTGCGTGAAGTTCCACAGGCGATATCAGCAGGGTACGTGTATTTCAGGGTACGGGGGAAGTTCCACATGCGATTTCAGCAGGGTACGTGTATTTCAGGGGTGCGCGGGAATTTCCACACGCGATTGGGCCCGTGCGAGCAGGGTACACGTATCTCAGGGGTGCGCGGGAATTTCCACATGCGATTTCAGCAGGGTACGTGTATTTCAGGGGTGCGCGGGAATTTCCACACGCGATTCCATCAGGGTACGTGTATTTCGGGGTGCGCGTGAAGTTCCACACGCGATATCAGCAGGGTACGTGTATTTCGGGGTGCGGGGGAAGTCTCACACGCGAAATCAGCAGGGTACGTGTTTTCCAGGGGTGCGCGGGAATTTCCACACGCGATTGGGCCCGTGCGAGCAGGGTACGCATATCTCAGGGGTGCGCGGGAACTTCCACACGTGATTTCAGCAGGGTACGTGTATTTCAGGGGTGCGCGGGAATTTCCACACGCGATTTCAGCAGGGTACGCGTATCTCAGGGGTGCGCGGGAATTTCCACACGCGATTTCAGCAGGGTACGTGTATTTCAGGGGTGCACAGGAATTTCCACACGCGATTCCATCAGGGTATGTGTATTTCGGGGTGCGCGTGAAGTTCCACACGCGATATCAGCAGGGTACGTGTATTTCGGGGTGTGGGGGAAGTTTCACACGCGATTTCAGCAGGGTACGTGTATTTCAGGGGTGCGCGGGAATTTCCACACGCAATATCAGCAGGGTACGTGTATTTCAGGGGTGCGTGGGAAGTTCCACACGCGATTCCATCAGGGTACGTGTATTTCGGGGTGCGGGGGAAGTTCGACACGTGATTCCATCAGGGTACCTGTATTCAGGGGTGCGCGGGGAGCACCACACGTGAATTGCACATGTGGGCCCTCCCAGGTGTTCCCTCTACACCCTCCACAGCCCCTGCAGGTGGCTCACACCACAGGGGCCTACCCTGCACATGTCCTGCAGGCACCCCATCCACCATGGCCATGCCCCCCAGCCAACCCACATGTCAACTTGCACTACTGCCCACCAACGCATGTCCCCCTGCACCCCCAGCCACCAGGGGCACCCTCCACCAGGCCCCCACCCATGTCTCCCACCACCCCCACCCCCCCAGTCACCAGGGGCAACCTCCACCAGGCCCCCACCCATGTCTCCCACCCACCCCCACCCCCCACTCCCCAGGGGCAGCCTCCACCAGGCCCCCACCCATGTCTCCCACCACCCCCACCCCCCACTCCCCAGGGGCAGCCTCCACCAGGCCCCCACCCATGTCTCCCACCCCCCCACCGCCCAGCAGTGCAGGGGCAGCCTCCACCAGGCCCCCACCCATGTCTCCCAGCACCCCCACCCCCCAGCCACCAGGGGCAGCCTCCACCAGGCCCCCACCCATGTCTCCCACCACCCCCACCCCCCACTCCCCAGGGGCAGCCTCCACCAGGCCCCCACCCATGTCTCCCACCACCCCCACCCCCCCAGTCACCAGGGGCAGCCTCCACCAGGCCCCCACCCATGTCTCCCACCACCCCCAGCCCCCCAGTCACCAGGGGCAGCCTCCACCAGGCCCCCACCCATGTCTCCCACCACCCCCACCCCCCAGCAGTGCAGGGGCAGCCCCCACCAGGCCCCCACTCATGTCTCCCACCACCCCCACCCCCCCAGCAGTGTAGGGGCAGCCCCCACCAAGCCCCCACTCATGTCTCCCACCACCCCCACCCACCAGCCACCATGGGCAGCCTCCACCAGGCCCCCACCCATGTCTCCCACCCCCCACCCCCCAGCAGTGCAGGGGCAGCCTCCACCAGGCCCCCACCCATGTCTCCCAGCACCCCCACCCCACAGCCACCAGGGGCAGCCTCCGCCAGGCCCCCACCCATGTCTCCCACCACCCCCACCCCCCACTCCCCAGGGGCAACCTCCACCAGGCCCCCACCCATGTCTCCCACCACCCCCACCCCCCAGCAGTGCAGGGGAAGCCTCCACCAGGCCCCCACCCATGTCTCCCAGCACCCCCACCCCCCAGCCACCAGGGGCAGCCTCCACCAGGCCCCCACCCATGTCGCCCACCACCCCCACCCCCCACTCCCCAGGGGCAGCCTCCACCAGGCCCCCACCCATGTCTCCCACCACCCCCACCCCCCAGCAGTGCAGGGGCAGCCTCCAACAGGCCCCCACTCATGTCCCCTATCACCCCCACCCCCAGCAGTGCAGGGGCAGCCCCCACCAGGCCCCCACTCATGTTTCCCACCACCCCCATCCCCCCAGCAGTGCAGGGGCAGCCCCCACCAGGCCCCCACCCATGTCTCCCACCACCCCCACACCCCACTCCCCAGGGGCAGCTCCACCAGGCCCCCACCCATGTCTCCCACCACCCCCACCCCCCAGCAGTGCAGGGGCAGCCTCCACCAGGCCCCCACCCATGTCTCCCACGACCCCCACCCCCCCAGCAGTGCAGGGGCAGCCCCCACCAGGCCCGCACTCATGTTCCCCACCACCCCCACCCTCCAGCACTGTGGGGCACCTGCCAGCAGGCCCCCACCCATGTCCAACTCATGTTCCCCACCACCACCACCCCCCAGCACTGTGGGGCACCTGCCAGCAGGCCCCCACCCATGTCCAACTCATTTTCCCCACCACCCCTACCCCCCAGCACTGTGGGGCACCTGCCAGCAGGCCCCCACCCATGTCCAACTCATTTTCCCCACCACCCCCACCCCCCAGCACTGTGGGGCACCCTCCACCAGGCCCCCACTCATGTCCCCTATCACCCCCACCCCCAGCAGTGCATAGGCAGCCCCCACCAGGCCCCCACTCATGTCTCCCACCACCCCCACCCCCCCAGCAGTGCAGGGGCAGCCCCCACCAGGCCCCCACTCATGTTCCCCACCACCCCCACCCCCCAGCACTGTGGGGCACCTGCCAGCAGGCCCCCACCCATGTGCAACTCATGTACCCCTGCACCCCCACCCCCCAGCAC